>NW_026045910.1:1097500-1437500 GCF_023898315.1 Schistocerca nitens | reverse complement strand
CTTACTATTGGTGCTCATATCAAATTCACTGAATAGTACCATAAAATATATTTTTCCCCCACAACTTTTACGTATCTCATGAAGAGAGTGTGAAATATTCTGTAGATCCATAACAGAATATGAACAACATTAGTGAGAACTCTACAATAGTACCATTGTTTAATGTCCTCTCTGTGTTACTGATCCTGATCTTCCACTTCAAAAAAACAGAGAAAGGCTTGAAAACAACAGAATCTCTGCTCGTTTCAGGGTCTACAGTGAATACATAATGCAGATATATAGACTAAATTCCAAAAACATAATCTTGGAAAATAAATCACCAGTACTGTTTCAATCATCTAAGTCACAATAAATGGTGTGCCCAAACCACAATGACACAACGAGAGACACGAAAGTCATCTGCTTTGTGCCTTGCGATTTGACAGCCCACGTTGTGACCTACTTTACTTTTCTACAGCTTGCACTGTCAACAGGGTGTCTGCCGTAACATCATGGAATAATGTCAAGTGTATATAGGATGTAGCACACCCTCAGAAATGACAGGGAGTAGTCCAGTTTACTCTATAATTTAGTGCATGTAAGCCAATAACTAGATGTGGTCTGTAATGCCAGATAATTGGTTCTCTATACTGTAGAAAGTGCAGTGAAAAATATATGGTTAAGTTACTAAAAATCTTGTCATTCACCTACATTATTATTCTAATTACCAATCATACTTCAGTCATACTAGTTTACCAACAACTTCGTGATGTCAGGTCACAGAAAATAAGTTGGAATAATGGCAAAGCACCACTGCTTTTAAGAATCATTTAATCTTGAATGTCCAACTTACAGCAATTTGAAAACAGTGCTTAGGACCCTTATTCAGTGCCTATGTAATATTCTAATTTCTGTGGCGATCCATCAACAGTCACCTGCACTACGTAATGATAACATGTGGGAGATTGGTTGAAATACGAGGACATATTATTGACACTATCCAATGCAATGCTCGAGAGCTTCAGTTATATTTATATTATTGTTAACATAAAATTATGAGGCAGATTTGCTGTCCAGTACTTACATGCAGGGAAACAAAATATTTAATAATGTATATAGAAGTACATGGCGTATCTAGCTTTTGGAAAAACTGGTTCCTTCCTTAGGCAGGAAAAACGGATACATCTGAGAAGGTTAAAAAGACTCCAGGATGGAGGATGGGGGAGGGGTGGGGGTGGGGGGGACCCATTTGTTGTGAGGATCTGGAGACAGTCACTTCTGCGGATACAAAATTCATAGGGATGAACCAAGAGGTTACGAAGGTTAGGTGGACGGCGGAAAGACACTCTTGGTGGAGTGGGGAGGATTTCATGAAGGATGGTTCTCATTTCAGGGCAGGATTTGAGGAAGTCATATCCCTGCTGGAGAGCTACATTCAGAATCTGATCCAGTCCCAGAAAGTATCCTGTCACAAGTGGGGCACTTTTGGGGTTCTTCTGTGGGAAGTTCTGGGTTTGAGGGGATGAGGAAATAGCTCTGATTATTTGCTTCTGTACCAGGTCGGGAGGGTAGTTGCGGGATGCGAAGGCTGTTTTCAGGTTATTGGTGTAATGGTTCAGGGATTCAGGACTGGAGCAGATTCGTTTGCCACGAAGACCTAAGCTGTAGGGAAGGGAACGTTTGATATGGAATGGGTGGCATCTGTCATAATGGAGGTACTGTTGCTTGTTGGTGGGTTTGATGTGGATGGATGTGTGAAGCTGGCCATTGGACAGATGGAGGTCAACGTCGAGGAACGTGGCATGGGATTTGGAGTAGGACCAGGTGAATCTGATGGAACCAAAGGAGTTGAGGTTGGAGAGGAAATTCTGGAGTTCTTCTTCACTGTGAGTCCAGATCATGAAGATGTCATCAATAAATCTGTACCAAACTTTGGGTTGGCAGGCCTGGGAACCAAGAAGGCTTCCTCTAAGCGACCCATAAATAGGTTGGCGTATGAGGGGGCCATCCTGGTACCCATAGCTGTTCCCTTTATTTGTTGGTAAGTCTGGCCTTCAAAACTGAAGAAGTTGTGAGTTAGGATGAAGCTGGCTAAGGTAATGAGGAAAGAGGTTTAAGGTAGGGTGGCAGGTGTTCGGCGTGAAAGGAAGTGCTCCATCGCAGTGAGGCCCTGGACGTGTGGGATATTTGTGTATAAGGAAGTGGCATCAATGGTTACAAGAATGGTTTCCGGTAACAGACTAGGTATGGATTCCAGGCGTTTGAGAAAGTGGTTGGTGTCTTTGATGAAGGATGGGAGACTGCATGTAATGGGTTGAAGGTGTTGATCTACGTAGGCAGAGATACGTTCTGTGGAGGCTTGGTAACCAGCTACAATGGGGCGGCCAGGATGTTTGGGTTCGTGAATTTTAGGAAGTAGGTAGAAGGTAGGGGTGCGGGGTGTCGATGGGGTCAGGAGGTTGATGGAGTCAGGTGAAAGGTTTTGCAGGGGGCCTAAGATTCTGAGGATTCCTTGAAGCACTGCCTGGACATCAGGAATGGGATTACCTTGGCAAACTTTGTATGTAGTGTTGTCTGAAAGCTGACGCAGTACCTCAGCCACATACTCCCGACGATCAAGTACCACGGTCGTGGAACCCTTGTCAGCCGGAAGAATGATGATGGATCGGTTAGCCTTCAGATCACAGATAGTCTGGGCTCCAGCTGTGGTGATGTTGGGAGTAGGATTAAGGTTTTTCAAGAAAGATTGAGAGGCAAGGCTGGAAGTGAGAAATTCCTGGAAGGTTTGGAGAGGGTGATTTTGAGGAAGAGGAGGTGGGTCCCGCTGTGGTGGAGGAGAGAACTGTTCCAGGCAGGGTTCAATTTGGATAGTGTCTTGGGGAGTTGGATCATTAGGAGTAGGATTAGGAATATTTTTCTTCGTGGCAAAGTGATATTTCCAGCAGAGACTACGGGTGTAGGACAGTAAATCTTTGACGAGGGCTGTTTGGTTGAATCTGGGAGTGGGGCTGAAGGTGAGGCCTGTGGATAGGAAGGAGGTTTCAGATTGGGAGAGAGGTTTGGAGGAAAGGTTAACTACTGAATTGGGGTGTTGTGGTTCCAGATTGTGTTGACTAGAATTTTGAGGTTTTGGGGGGAGTGGAGATGGAAGTGGGAGATTGAGTAGATGGGAGAGACTGGGTCTGTGTGCAATGAGAGGAGGTTGAGGTTTGTTGGAAAGGTTGTGGAGGGCGAGTGAGTTGCCTTTCTGGAGGTGGGAAACCAGGAGATTGGATAGTTTTTTAAGGTGGAGGGTGGCATGCTGTTCTAATTTGGGGTTGGCCTGTAGGGGGATGCTCTGAACAGCCGATGTGGATGTGGGACAGGAAAGATTGAGGACTTTGATTAGGGATAGGAGTTGACGAGGGTGCTCATTGGCTGAGTTGATGTGTAGGTGAAGGATTAGGCGGGTGAGGGCTATGGATTGTTCGGTTCGGAACTGGTATAGGGACTGATGGAAAGAAGGGTTACAGCCAGAGATGGGAACTTTAAGTGTGAGGCCTTTGGGGGTAATGCCAAATGTCAGACAAGCTTGAGTAAATAAAATATGAGAGTGTAATCTGGCTAGGGCGAAGGCATGTTTGTGGAGGGAATGTAAATAAAACTTAATGGGGTCGTTGTGGGGATGTTGTGAGGGTGACATGGTATTAGGAGGTGGAAAGTGTAACATGAGGATAAAGTGAAAATAAAAATGTATGGGGAGAGATAAAGATGAATTCTGTACAAATAATAAACTGATTAAGAAAATTGTGATCATGAGAATATTTTATACAGGCAGCAGAATATCGCTGAAAACAGTTTCTTAACATTTGGTAAGTACATTTTCCTGAGATTGTACGTGTTAATTCAGGTTTATCACTGTCTGTATGTCTCACCAAGCACTTCTGGCTTTAGCAGGATGACTGACATGTGAGGTTTATGCCATCCCTATTTTCCAGGATGTTTTTATTCCAACTTGGGTGAAAATATATTGAAATCAGTTGCTTGGAAAATTCAGACAACGTGGTATGCCCAGCTGCTTTTGCAGTATTAGCACCTTACACCTTAAACACAGATAAGCAAAAAGTAACATGGACTTTTGAAGTCCAACTTCTTATATTATATTTTATTTTGAAACTAGAAACTGCACTGCTGTGTAATACAAAGAAAGTTCCGAGTTGAAACATTACTTAAATAACTTCAAACAGAATATATTAAGGCTATCAAATACATAACAAATAAATAAATATGAAAAACAGAGAGTAGATACCCAATTAAAATCAAGTAGAGGGGCAGGGAAGAAATTCAGATATAGCCTTACCTTAAAATAGAAAATTAAAAAGAATATTATATGTATAGAGGGGATCTAAGACAAAACAGGAAAAGTTGTTTTAACAAATAGACAAAAGATATTCCACGGAAATCATTAAAGTGTACACATCAACATGTTCACAAGTGATACATAGGTAGAAAACCTCTAAAAGAGATACAGAAACTGATGAATGATAGTAAATCCCACCACAAGATGATATCAGTAGATAAGTAAAACTTGATGAAAAGCTGGAAAAAATATCATTAGTTAATCAATTGGGGGAGTAAAAACAACCACTCATTGCAAACATGCTGCTTCCATCCCACATGATAACTGTGTTCTGGCCCGAACTGGCTGAGTTGGCGATCGTGTGTGTGTGTGTGTGTGTGTGTGTGTGTGTGTGTGTGTGAGGCGTGCTTGTTTGTGTGAACGAATGGTGTTATGTTTCCCTTTTTCTGAAAAAGGCTGTGGCCAAAAGCTTTGTGTAAGAGTCTTTTAAATGTGCCTGTTTGCAACTTAATGTGTCATCTTTATGGTAAGTAGCAGGCTATCTTTTCCTACATTGTTGATATACCTACCTGGAGTTTCCACTGTCTCATTTCACTGTATAAATGAGTCACTCAGCAGTCAACAGGCATATAAAAAAGACCAAAAACATGGCTAAGCTTTCGGACTATGTCCTTTGTTCGAGCTAAGTAATACAGAACATACATATACATGCACAGCTACACTTTCCTCACTGACTACACTGTTTAGCACTGCAGCTCAACTGGGATCAGAGGTTGTGTCAGATGTGTCTCCTGACATTACATGGATCTATGGTTTCTGGGAGGGTGAAATAAAAGAAACACATGAAATTAAAATATTGAAAACTACTCAATAGAAAATGTGGTTTGCAGCTCCATATAGCAAGGATTCGGCCATCATGAGGTTAAAGTGGACACACGAGATGTGGAACCTAAATACTGCTTTGATTGGTGATGGACTATGCACATTTGATGTTACAGTCAGTATCTTGACTAAACAAGTATAACACCATTAATGACACTGCAGTCAGTTAGCAATTGAACATATCTGAAAGCTCACAGGAATTTCATCACTTGACACAGCTTAAAACCCAAAAGATTCTGTCAATTCATATGGCCAGAAGATCAGATACGGTATAGTTTTCAGTAAATGCAGTTAAGCTTCAACAATAAAAGTAAGTAAGAGCTTTACAGACAACTTTAAAGTAGGCATAAAAATCATTAATAATATGAGTGATGGTTGCTCAGTAATTGATGTAAGAATGCTTACTGGAGCTACTGGAAGAGACAGGAAAATAATGTAAATAATCCGCTACAGCTTAAAAGGAACAATGATGTACATAATTACAATACCAGAAGCAAAAATGACATTCATTACATGGGTTGCATATGTTTAGCTGGGTATGGATGACAGGTGCAACAAGGAGGCCTTTGCTGGATTTGAAAAGATAAGAAAAGATTGAGATGATGGCCAAATGGAAGGCGGGTAAATGACATTACTAAAATAGAGGATTAATAGCGCTGTGTATAGATGAAGACTGCAATGCAGGGAAAGGATGACAAAAAACATTTGTGAAGTGGTAAATGTCCAGTGACTGTCAATGCTCATGCCAATGATGTCACATGCTCCATAGTTTCCTTACCTATACAAATAGTGGAATGTGTATCACTTTTGAGCTGCAACTTGTACTTTAGTGATCATACATTGGAAAGTTGCTCTAAGAAATATCTCTCATTTTGTTGACTTGCAGATGGGATTACTAGCATACTTTGCATACCATGACTGAACACTGTCTTATGGTATAATCTTCAGTAGCAATGCAGCTAGGCTTAACAAATTTGAGTAAAGTTGATAACTGAACATTTCTCAAAAGCCCTTTCAGGGACCTAGGGATTCTTACAAATACATGCTGATATGTCTTCCTAATCATACTGGTGAATAAGAACTAGAGTGAATTTATGAAGAACTACATAATTCACAATTGCAATTCTAGAATTTTTGTTCGGAAAAACTGTACAACTGACAATCGCAGTGCTAGAATATATGTAATGACATCATCTCAAGAAACAGTGGTTATGGCCATCACTAGCCATCATCAAAACCACTCAAGCAGTATCAGTCTTATCAAAAGGAAAGTTGCCACCCACCATATAGTGGAGATGCTGAGTTGCAGATAGACACAACAAAAAGACTGTCACAAATAAAGCTTTTGGCCAGTAAGGCCTTTGTCAAAAATGGACAAAAAAAACCACACACACACACACACACACACACACACACACACACACGAGCAAATGCAACTAACCCACACATGAATGCAGTCGCAGTCTTAGTCTGAGGCAACTGAGGCCACACTGTGAGCAGGAGCACCCGTGCATAATGAGAGTGGTGACTGGGTGGGGGTAAGGAGGAGGCTGGGGCAGGGAGGGGGAGGGATAGGGATGGTAGGGTAGGGGTGGTGAACAGTGAAATGCTGCAGGTTTAACAGAGAGCAAGCAAAAGGTGGGGGGAGGGGGGGGGGGAGTAGTGGAAAAGGAGAGAAGTAAAATGACTCTGTGCAATGGTGGAATGACAGCTGTGAAGTGCTGGAATGGGAACAGCGAAGGGGCTGGATGGGTGAGGGCAAGGTAGACGCCAGGAGGGTTACAGGAATGTTGGATATATTGAAGGGAAAGTTCCCACCTGTGCAAGCCAGAAAAGCTTGTGTTGATGGGAAGGATCCATATGGCACAGGCTGTGAAGCAGTCATTGAAATGAAGGATATCACGTTTGGCAGAGTGCTCAGCAATAAGGTGCTCCACTTGTTTCTTAGCCACAGTTTGTCGGTGCCCATTCATGTGGACAGACAGCTTGTTGGTTGTCATGCACACGTAGAATGCAGTACAGTGTTTCAGCTTAGCTTGTAGATCACATCACGGGTTTGATGGGATGGCTGCTGTTTGTGACCGGACTGGAGCAGGTGGTGGGAGGATGTATGGGACAAGCCTTGCATCTAAGTCTATTACAGGAGTATGAGCCATGAGGTAAGGGGTTGGGAGCAGGGGTTGCAGAGTGATTGACGGGTATATTTGGTACTTTCGGTGGATGGCTGAATACCAGTGTGGGAGCGGTGGGAAGGATAGTGGGCAGGACATTTCTCATTTCAGGGCACAACAAGAGGTAGTTGAAACCCTGGCGGAGAATGTAATTCAGTTGCTCCAGCCTGGGTGGTACTGAGTTATGAGGGGAATGCTCCTCTGTGGCCGCACACTGGGACTTTGGGAGGCGGTGGCAAACTGGAAAGATAAGGCACAGGAGATTTGCTTTTGTACAAGTTGGGAGGGTAATTACGGTCTGTGAAGGCTTCAGTGAGACCCTCAGTATATTTCGAGAGGGACTGCTGATTACTGCAGATACGACAGTCATGGGTGCGTAGGCTGTATGAAAGGGACTTCTTGATATGGAACGGGTGGCAGCTGTCGAAGTGGAGGTATTGCTGGTAGTTAGTAGGTTTGATATGGATTGGGGTACTGATGTAGCCATCTCTGAGGTGGAGGTCAACATCTAGGAAGATAGTTTGCTGGGTTGAGTAGGACCAGGTGAAGCAAATGGGGGAGAAGTTGTTGAGGTTCTGGAAGAATGTGGACAGGATGTTCTCACCCTTGATCCAGATTTGAAAGGTCATCAATGAATCTGAACCAGGTGAGGGGTTTAGGTTCCTGGGTGTTTAGGAAGGATTACTCCAGATGTCCCATGAATATGTTGGCATAGGATGGTGCCATTTACCCATAGCCGTACCCCAGATTTGTTTGTACGTAATGCCTCCAAAGGAGAAGTAATTGTGGGTTAGGATACAGTTGGTGGTGGCGACTAGGAAGGACGTTTTGGTTTGGAATCCATTGGGCATTGGGAAAGGTAGTGTTCGATAGTGTTAAGACCATGGGCATTGGGGACGTTAGTGTAAAGGGAGGTGGCATCAATAGTGACAAGCAGGGTACCGTGTGATAAAGGGACAGGAACTGTGGAGATCCGGCGGAGGAAATTATTGGTATTTTTTTTATATAGGAGGGTTGTTGTTGTTGTTGTGGTCCTCAGTCCTGAGACTGGTTTGATGCAGCTCTCCATGCTACTCTATCCTGTGCAAGCTTCTTCATCTCCCAGTACCTACTGCAACCTACATCCTTCTGAATCTGCATAGTGTATTTATCTCTTGGTCTCCCTCTACGATTTTTACCCTCCACGCTGCCCTCCAATGCTAAATTTGTGATCCCTTGATGCCTCAAAACATGTCCTACTAACTGATCCCTTCTTCTAGTCAAGTTGTGCCACAAGCTCCTCTTCTCCCCAATCCTGTTCAATACCTCCTCATTAGTTACATGATCTACCCACCTTATCTTCAGCATTCTTCTGTAGCACCACATTTAGAAAGTTTCTATTCTCTTCTTGTCCAAACTGGTTATCGTCCATGTTTCACTTACATACATGGCTACACTCCATACAAATACTTTCAGAAACGACTTCCTGACACTTAAATCTATACTCGATGTTAACAAATTTCTCTTCTTCAGAAACGATTTCCTTGCCATTGCCAGTCTACATTTTATATCCTCTCTACTTCGACCATCATCAGTTATTTTACTCCCTAAATAGCAAAACTCCTTTACTACTTTAAGTGTCTCATTTCCTAATTTAATTCCCTCAGCATCACCCGATTTAATTTGACTACATTCCATTATCCTCGTTTTGTTTTTGTTGACGTTCATCTTATATCCTCCTTTCAAGACACTGTCCATTCCGTGCAACTGCTCTTCCAAGTCCTTTGCTGTCTCTGCAGAATTACAATGTCATCGGCGAACCTCAAAGTTTTTACTTCTTCTCCATGAATTTTAATACCTACTCCGAATTTTTCTTTTGTTTCCTTTACTGCTTGCTCAATATACAGGCTACAACCCTGTCTCACTCCTTTCCCAACCACTGCTTTCCTTTCATGCCCCTCGACTCTTATAACTGCCATCTGGTTTCTGTACAAATTGTAAATAGCCTTTCGCTCCTTGTATTTTACCCCTGCCACCTTCAGAATTTGAAAGAGAGTATTCCAAAGATAAGTCGTAAGGTTAGTATTGCCTCACGTGTTCCAACATTTCTACGGAATCCAAACTGATCTTCCCCGAGGTCCGCTTCTACCAGTTTTTCCATACGTCTGTAAAGAATTCGCGTTACTATTTTGCAGCTGTGACTTATTAAACTGATAGTTCGGTAATTTTTACATCTGTCAACACCTGCTTTCTTTGGGATTGGAATTATTATATTCTTCTTGAAGTCTGTGGGTATTTCGCCTGTCTCATACATCTTGCTCACCAGATGGTAGAGTTTTGTCATGACTGGCTCTCCCAAGGCCATCAGTAGTTCTAATGGAATGTTGTCTACTCCCGGGGCCTTGTTTCGACTCAGGTCTTTCAGTGCTCTGTCAAACTCTTCACGCAGTATCTTATCTCCCATTTCATCTTCATCTACATCCTCTTCCATTTCCATAATATTGTCCTCAAGTACATCGCCCTTGTATAAACCCTCTATATACTCCTTCCACCTTTCTGCCTTCCCTTCTTTGCTTAGAACTGGGTTGCCATCTGAGCTCTTGATATTCATACAAGTGGTTCTCTTCTCTCCAAAGGTCTCTTTAATTTTCCTGTAGGCAGTATCTATCTTACCCCTAGTGAGACAAGCCTCTACATCCTTACATTTGTCCTCTAGCCATCCCTGCTTAGCCATTTTGCACTTCCTGTCGATCTCATTTTTGAGACGTTTGTATTCCTTTTTGCCTGCTTCATTTACTGCATTTTTATATTTTCTGCTTTCATCAATTAAATTCAATATTTCTTCGGTTACCCAAGGATTTCTATTAGCCCTCGTCTTTTTACCTACTTGATCCTCTGCTGCCTTCACTACTTCATCCCTCAGAGGGTAGGCTCTGAGTAACAGGTTGAAGGTGTTGATCTATGAAAGCAGAGGTTCTCTCAGTGGGGCACAGTAACTAACCACATTGGGGCGTCCTGGGTGGTTGGGTTTATGGACTTTAGGAAGCCTGTAGAAGGTAGGCGTGCGGGGAGTGTTAGGCATGGGCAGAGAGATGGACTCTGGGGAGAGGTTCTGGGAAGGGCTTAAGGATTTGAGGAGTGAATGGAGATCCTGTTGGATTTTTGGAATGGGCTCACTGTGGCAAGGTTTTTAGGTGGAAGTATCTGAAAGCTGGGAGAGTCCTTCTGCCAGGTAATCCTTCTGGTTCAAAACAACAGTTGTGGAGCTTTTGCCTGCAGGTAGGATTATAAGGTTGGAATCAGTTTTTAGATTGTGGACTGTGGTTCTTTCTGCAGATGTAAGGGTAGTTTGCATGTTGAGGGATTTTGGGAATGATGGTGAGGCAATATTCGAGTTTAAGAAATTCTGGAAAGATAACAGGGGATGATTATTCCCACTATCTGGCTGCTTCTCCCATCATGACCTGCTGCTCACAGTCTGGCCTCAGCAGCCAGAGGCACTGCTCTTGAGTTTTTCAATTCCACTTGTGTGAATGTGTGTGTGTTGTCTAATTCTGAAGAAGGCCTTTTGGCCAAAAGTTTACTTGTTAGCAGTTCTTTTGTTGTGTGTGTCTGCGACTCATTATCGTCACTATATGGCGAGTAGTAATGTATCCCTTAGATAATACTGTCATTAAACCACCAATTTTGTAGAGACAATCTGAAAGATAACATTATTTTGCTTCTAATTATCCATCTCCTAGAAAGAAAAATCATGAAAAAGTGCCAATTCAGTTTAAATGGCGGAAGTGTGGAAACATTTTGAGCAAGGTAAAAAATTTAACTATATGTAACTTACTATTAATAAGGTATGTGCAGGGTGTCTAATGTAAGCCATCTAATCAATGCATGGGCTTTCACTCAAAACAAGATGAGTACATTGGTGGTCTGTGACAGAACCATTACAAACGTGTATATCCTAGAGCAAGTGCTTTGGCATGCAATGCGGAAACAGGTTGAATGTAAAAGAAGTCTATTTGAGAAATACATAATCATGACGAAACTATATTAATAAACAAAAATGCTATTTAAATATGTGAAGAGGAGATTCCATATTCAACATTCTCAAGAGAGAACATAATACAATCATTGAAATTTCTAGAGTAAAAATGGAACACCAATGTAATTAAATAAATCACAGGTGTCACCAGTGATCTACTGCAAACTTACGCCTCTGTGAAGAAAAGATTCTAAGCAATTAAAGACAGTGTCAGCCAAATACACCTACAGTTTACAAGAGTCTTACTTTTTTTCAAGGTAGGAGGAAAGGCGGCACTGGTCATAAATTTTTAATTTGTTTATTGAAGGGCGATTTCAGTTGCTGTGTACCTATCTTCCATGGAGCTATATCCAAGTCATGATGACTCATTGTATATATCATAGCACATAGTACCACTTAGTATTACAGATAACAAACATCAGTTAAACTTTATTGATGGTTGTAATCTGTTTTGTCAAGTGGTGCTATGTGCTATTATATTTACAATGAGTCATCATGACTTGGCTATAATTGCACTGAAGATAGTACACAGTAGCTGAAATCAATATGCAATAAACAGGTTAAAATTTTATGACTGATGGTGCCCTTCCACCAATCTTGAATCTTGAATCTCATTAATATGGTTGTGGAGCTTGCTGCTCCTACTGGAAACAAACTTGAAGTCTTAATTTATTCCACTGTTCTCTTTCTTTAAATGCAAGTAGTAATCTTCATAGATGCATTTATATAACAAATAAGTATTATTATTATTAATCATGTATCATTCAAAACCAATCCATTTTACATATGTCCAGCAGTAGCAACTATTGAAGTTAAGAGACATAATAATGACACATTTTGCTGAATATGTCTTTCAAATTCTAAAGGTGGCAGGGGTAAAATGCAGGGAGAGAAAGGCTATTTATAATTTGTACAGAAACCAGACAGTGGTTATAAGAGTTGAGGGGCATGAAAGGGAAGCAGTGGCTCAAAAGGAAGAGAGACAAGGTTGTAGCCTATTCCCGATATTATTCAATCTGTATATTGAGCGAGCAGTAAAGGAAACAAAAGAAAAATTTGGAGTAGTAATTAAAATCCAGGGAGAAGAAATAAAAACTCTGAGGTTTGCTGATGACATTGTAATGCTATCAGAGAGAGGAAATGACATGGAAGAGCAGCTGAACGGAATGGACAGTGTCTTGAGAGCGGAATATAAGACGAAAATTGACAAAAGCAAAACAAGGATAATGGAATGTAGACAAATTAAATCAGATGATGCTGAGGGAATTAGATTAGGAAATGAGACACTTAATGTAGTAGATGAGTTTTGTTATTTGGGAAGCAAAAATAACTGATGATGGTCGAAGTAGAGAGGATATAAAATGCAGACTGCCAATGGCAAGAAAAGCGTTTCTGAAGAAGAGAAATTTGCTAACGTGGGGTATAGATTTAAGTGTCAGGAAATCCTTTCTGAAAGTATTTGTGTGGAGTGTACAGAAGTGGAACATGGACGACTTCTGTAAAACTTTGCCAGTGTTGGTGATTTTGCGTTATTTTAAATTTGGCATCTCTTTTCACTGCTTCTGCAACAGCAATCTGACCCATTTTGTGTTCCATGGGGGATCAGTATCATCACTTATTAATTTATGTGGTATATATCTCTCAATTGCTGTCGATAGTAACTCTCTGAAATCATTCCACAACTTTTCTACACTTACATGATGAGACTGAAAGGAGTGAAGACTCTCTCTTAAAATGGTGTTAAGAGCATTTTTATCAGATTTTTTAAATAGATAAACATTGCGTTTCTTTTTGATGGTTGTAGGTGTTACAGTAGCAACTGCCTTATGGTTGCTAATCCCTGCATTCATCATGATACCCACTATTAGTCCTGGATTATTTGTTGCTAAGAGGTCAAGTATGTTTTCACAACCATTTACGCTTCGAGTGGGCTCATAAACTAATTGTTCAAAATAATATTCTGAGAAAGTATTCAGTAGAATTTCAGATGACGTTTTATGCCTGCTGCCAGCTTTAAACGCATAATTTTTCCAGCATATCGAGGGTAGATTGAAGTCACCACCAACTATAACTGTATGAGTGGAGTACCTATTTGAAATGAGACTCAAGTTTTCTTTGAACTGTTCAGCAACTATATCTTCTGAGTCGGAGGCAGTAAAATGATCCAATTAATAGTTTAGTCCGATTGTCCAGTATAACTTCTACTCATACTATTTCACAGGAACTAGTTACTTCAATTTCACTACAAAGCAAACTACTTCTGACAGCAATAAATACTCCTACTGTATTTAATCTATCCTTTCTGAATACTGTTAGATTGTTTGAAAAAATTTCGGCTGAACTTATTTTCCACTTTAGCCAGCTTTCTGTACTTATAACTATTTAAGCTTCAGTGCTTTCTATTAGGGCTTGGAGCTCTGGTTCTTTCCCAACACAGCTACGACAATTTACAATACCAATCGCTTCTACAACTAGCTTACTGTGTTGTACCTGTCCCCTTATAGATGGATGCCTTTTCTGTGGTTCCCTGACACCCTCTAACCTAAAGAAACTGACCAGTCCCTTCCACACAGCCCCCACTGCCTGTGTAGCCGCTTCCTGTGTGTAGTGGACTCCTGACCTATTAATCGGAACCCGGAAACCCACCACCTGATGGGGCAAGTCAAGGAATCTGCAGCCTACATGGTCACAGAACTGTCCGAGCCTCTGATTCAGACCCTCCACTTGGTTCTGCACCAAAGGACCACAGTCAGTTCTATCGATGATGCTCTGCCTTAATCTCACAAGCAAGACTGGCAGTCTTTACCATTTCCACTAGCCACCCGAAACCAAAGAGAATCTCCTTTGATCCAAAGCAACACACGGCATTGGCACCGACATGAGCCAAATCCTGCAGTTGGCTGCACCATGTACTCTTCATGACAATCAGAAGCACCCTTTCAACAACCGAAATGACTCCCCCCGGTATGCACATACAGTGAACAATGGCTTCCTTCCCCTCCTTGGCACCCATGTTCCTAAGGGCTCCAATATGCGCCTAACGTTGGTGCTCCCAACTACCAGCAAATTCACCCTCTGTGAATGCCAAAATCTTGCAGGCCAAGAAGCCTCCTCTGGAATAAGTAAGAGTGATTTCAGGTCTGCCACAGGGGAGTGTCGTAGGACCGTTGCTATTCACAATATACATAAATGACCTTGTGGATAACATCGGAAGTTCACTGGGGCTTTTTGCGGATGATGCTGTGGTATATTGAGAGGTTGTAACAATAGAAAATTGTACCGAATTGCAGAACGATCTGCAGCGAATTGACACATGGTGCAGGGAATGGTAACTGAATCTCAATGTAGACAAGTGTAATGTGCTGTGAATGCATAGAAAGAAAGATCTCTTATCATTTAGTTACAATATAGCAGGTCAGCAACTGGAAGCAGTTAATTCCATAAATTATCTGGGAGTAGGCATTAGGAGTGATTTAAAATGGAATGATCATATAAAGTTGATCGTCGGTAAAGCAGATGCCAGACTGAGATTCATTGGAAGAATCCTAAGGCAAAGCAATCAGAAAACAAAGGAAGTAGGTTACAGTACACTTGTTCGCCCACTGCTTGAATACTGCTCACCAGTGTGGGATCCGTACCAGATAGGGTTGATAGAAGAGATAGAGAAGATCCAACAGAGAGCAGCGCACTTCGTTACAGGATCATTTAGTAATCGCGAAAGCGTTACGGAGATGATAGATAAACTCCAATGGATGACTCTGCAGGAGAGACGCTCAGTAGCTCGGCACGGGCTTTTGTTGAAGTTTCGAGAACATACCTTCACCGAGGAGTCAAGCAGTATATTGCTCCCTCCTATGTATATCTCGCGAAGAGACCATGAGGATAAAATCAGAGAGATTACGAGCCCACACAGAGGCATACCGACAATCCTTCTTTCCACGAACAATACGAGACTGGAATAGAAGGAAGAACCGATAGAGGTACTCAAGGTGCCCTCCGCTACACACCGTCAGGTGGCGTGCGGAGTATGGATGTAGATGTAAAATAGGGTGGATGACTGCATCCAGCTCAGAGACATGGTCGGCCACAGATAACGCCTGAAACGTGTTCGTCAAATGAACCAGGGAGGCCATACGATAGGCCCCTCAGAAAGTTTTTCGCTGCATGCCAGACTTTGGAATGATCTTCCACTCAACCACGCGTGAGGGGTCAACCTCAGTGCAGGCAGTACCCTAGGCGGCCACAGCAGTGGACCAATCGGGGGACATGTGGGACGTGCTCGATGTCCCTCGCATACCCATGTCCGACCCCCAAGAGTAATGCCCCTTGGCAGCAGCCTCAAGTTGCGTGACGGAAGCCAACACAGCATAGACCTGTGAGCGAAGGATCACCAACTCAGCTGGCATCTCTACACAACAATCAGAGTTACATTTCATTCAACTCTTGTTCCAAGTGATTTGTCATCTTTGACAGAATTACAATGTCATCATCAAAACTGAAAGACTTGATTTCTTCTCTCTGACCTTTAATTCCCATTCCATATTTTTTCTTGGTTCCCTTTGCTCAAATGAAAATTGAATATCATGGGGGTTAGACTACAACCTTGTCTCACTCCCTTCTCAATTACTGGCTCCCTTTTGAGTTCTTTGAATCTTATAAAGACAGTCTGATTTGTGTACAAGTTTTACATAATGTTTCACTCCCAGTATTTTATCTATGATAACTTCAGAATTTCAAATAATATGTTCCAGTCAACACTGACACTTTTTTCCCATTCATTCTACAAATGCTACAATTGTATGTTTGTTTTTCTATCTGTTTCTACAATAAGTTGTAGGGTCAGTATTGCCTTGTGTGTTCCTATATTTTTCTGGACCAAAACTTATCTTTCCCCTGAGAGGGTCTGGATTAAGATGAATTAAATTCAGTAATTTTCTCACAAGTTTTAGGGGAATGTATAGATAAGCAAGTAAATGCATAACTAATTTTATTGTAATTTTAATAATAACTAGAGGTCATTTATATGTAGATGATATCCTATAGATGTTCAAATATCTTTTTTGTATTTTTGTTATTTGTCTGAGGTGCTCCTTGGACAACATGCGGCAGATGGAGTCCAACAGCAGGAATCCCTATGTCACAGCAGGTGTTTATCAAAATTCAGAAATAGAAGAAATATCTTATTCACTAAACTGGATAGGTAAAAGGTATACCATTAAGCAGCGACAAGGGAAAACAGATTTACAAGCTTTCATAAGCATTGGATCCTTTTTCTAGCAGATGTCTCAACGCTCCAATGAGAACAACCCTACAGAGTTTATGTAACTTTGTCTTCCCCATCTGCTTCCTTGGTTCTTGCGACGTAGTTTCTTTTGTGTCAACATTTATTCTCGTTCTCAGTAACTATTCCTTTCTTCACTCCCTTTTAGTTTTTGATCAGCTTACCAACCCCCCCCCCCCCCCACCTCCAATCTCTACCATATACAATGCACTTAGCTTTCCGTTCTTATTAATTCATACCCAATGTTTTCTCAATAATTTCTGTCTTGTCTATTACCCTACCTTGCATCTTTAAGCTCCCAGGTTTTCAAATCTCATTACTTTGGTCAGTCCTTACTTCTCTTCCTGTAGAGTAAGTCTCCCCTGAATTGGGGTTTTGGGTGACTTTCCCAAACTTTAATACAATCTGTCAGAAGAAGGAATCACTGGTTTTGAAAGGTTCCAGACCTGAATTCCTTTATATGTGTTTTCTCCTGCTGCCATTCGGTGAGTAGATTTATTATCCATTGATATATTATTCACTAAACAACTATTCATGTTGATTTTAATACTGAAAATGTTGAAAAATGAAGCTGCAGCAATTCGAGGGTAAAATAAAAGGTGAATAAGGGTGGATTTTAATGGATATTACACAGTTTTTGTAGTATTTTGAAAATTTGGAAAGGGGAAGAAAAATCTTGAAAAGCAATTAATAATAATTTTTAGTTTTTATTTTGATACTCTGGTTGCCTTTCACATCACTTTGACTCCTATTAGACACTCCATTCTTTTATAAATAACTCATGTTATTATCTTTCAGCCATGACTTTGTGAACTGATGGTTCAATGATTCTAACTGCTGTCAACAACTGCCTTCTTTGGTCTTGATGTCTGAGGTATATTCCAACTCTCTCATATAGCCACATCATGATAATGAAAATTCTGAGATGAAAACAATGAACAAAAATGAAAATATGGATAACTAAATATGATGTATCTATTTATTTACCTACTTTTACCTATCTACACCTGTACCTTCCTGCCCCGTTCTTCAGATTCTAGCTTTTTATTTATTTATTTACTTTTACTTTGGCATTGCATCACCAGATTAAGTTTGCTTTGCATAAGCCAGAGATTGATCTATTTATTCAATTGTGAAGTTAAGTGTGTGTGTGTGTGTGTGTGTGTGTGTGTGTGTGAGAGAGAGAGAGAGAGAGAGAGAGAGAGAGAGAGAGAGAGAGAGAGAGAGAGTGGTCTACGGACAATATATTTCTGACCTGTAGGTAATTGGCTGCTCATTCTAGTTGTCATTTTTGGTGGAGAATAACAAATACAAAAAGACATTAAATGTTGTTTGACTCTCACCTGTCAAAGAGGGCTGATGTTTTCTCCATTGCTTGAATTAACAATTCTGGATCACTGTCCTTATTAGTTTGGTTCGAGGTTGTATCCTTTCCCAGTTCCTGGCGATCATACTTATCTAGATTTTTTTGTAAAGCAGAAAAAATATAAAATATTACATAACAATTATAAAATGTATTTAAACTGTTATATGTACACATTTGATTAAATTAAGAAAATTTAATCCTACCACAGTAAAGTGACAATCACAAAGCTAATGTCAGACCATGGAGCACATAAAAATGAAATTCTCAATCATAAGAGCAGTATAAACTGCTCAATACCGAGTGCCTTCACCTCACAGTGAAGAATAAGTAACAAACTTGTTTTGAAACAAGGCTTTGGAATTCAAACTGCTTGACTGCACCAGCACAATCAGTTCTAGTCCACATGGTTTTATTATTACATACTGTTGTTGCTCTGTATACTGATGATATTAATATTAATTTAAAATTGAATGTGCTGTATTTATAGGTGTCTCAGCATAGTGGGAATCAGTCAAATGGCAATGGTTGCTGATCTTGTTTACTGCTGTTGTATTACAAAATATGTAAGACTCTACCGGTGCATCAGAGACCAGAATACATTGTGTTTATATTTTAAGTATTGAAGCACAAAGTAACATGGAAGTCAACACTTGCTGTTTTATGTACCTAAAAAGTCATAGTTGCATCAGCAATATATATTTCTATATTCACAACCGGATCCAATCTTCATTTCATTATGTTCAGGTATGTTAAAATCAAACAATGGAAAGTCCAGGATGGAATGAAACTATTATGAAAGAGATAATTATTACTGATGATTTAGCAGAGATGCTGAGTCACAGATAGACACAACAAAAACACTAAAGACTGTCACAAAATAAGCTTTATGCCAAAAAGGCCTTCGTCAAAAATAGATGACACACACACACACACACACACACACACACACACACACACACACACACACACATTTGCCTCTCCTATCATGCACAGCTGCTGCTTGTAGTGTAACTTCAGCTGCTGGAAATTGTGTCACTTATAACAGCTTAATGGCGATGTTAAAACTGCAGTATCACAAAGCATAAAATTCATCCTACGTCACTACTGTTAAGTGATAAAATTTTACTACATGAAAGTAGTCACATAGGATGAATTTTATGCTATGTGATGCCAGTTTTGATATTGCCATGTAAGCTGTTACAGATGACTTTAAGATACCGGATGATGATGATGAACTGAAAACTGAAACCAGCTGTGAATAGAGACATATTTATTAGCAGCTCTTCATCTTGGAACTATCATTTTTTTAAATACTATCTGCATGGTGCAACCTTCACAAAGTACACTGATGAGCCAAAATAATTATGATCACATGCTTAATAGCTTGTTTGTCCATCTTTGGAACGAAATACATCACTGATTCTGCATATCAGCGATCCAACAGTTTGTTGGTAGGTCTGTGGCATTATAGTGTGTTTAAAATAAGCTGAGACTTTTGACAGTTCAGTACGGAGGAAGTAGTGGGAAGCATAGTTGCCAGCACGTGCTAGGTGTGTCAGCAGGTGACCACAGTATAATGGTAGGCTCACTTGACTGTGTGTTGCAATCTTTCTCAATCGCTATTTAAAGAAACTAATAGGTATAAACTCTCATTCTTGCACACCTTAAAGTTTAATTAGTCCACTGCATGATGAAATGCCTATCATATCATTAAAGACCATAGTTAGTGTGATATTTCGTTAGTAGCTAACTACTGCTAGAAATTCTTAGTTTGCAGTGAAAAATATGTGTTGTTATGAATTTTTGTTTGGTGCATGTTAGGTTACCTGTTGCTGTGTATTAAATGAAGATAATACATTGAATCATTCTTTAAACTTGGAGCAGTATCACGGTCTGTTCTCAAGAAAATGGAATGGCAAATGAGAGCATGCAAAGACAAGTGTGTTTTGCCATATGATTAATATGTGAAACTTCCATATCTACTGTGACATTCAAGCGACTACAGATTTTTTCAGTGAAATAATGTAACTATTGAGGGCCATCGATAGCTGGTGAAACTATAACTGCTGTTGGTTTTGTAACAATGTAAGTGAAGAAGTTACACCTTTTTTTTATACTGAGAATGAGGCGTTTCATAAATTACTGATCTGACTTGCTTTCAGTTGTTAGTTTAATAATACATTATTTCAGGATTCTGTCACAATTTCAAATGCATTAGAATATTAGTGAGATGTATTTTGCTAAACTCTAATGTTTTTTTGACAAAAGAAGCAGATTTTAACATGGCAACAATAGAAGCTATGTATTCCTGAAAACTCTTCATGGTCCTTCATGAATCAGTGTCTCCTCAACTATCTTCTTGGTACAGCTGACAACTCAAAACGAGCCCTGTTGCATTAAATTTTGAGTAGCTTCTTTTGTCAGCATTCCAACCTCAGTGAGCATAAAATTCTTGCTGTTTTTTGTCACATTACTTTTCATCTAGGCCCATATATTCTCTGTCGGATTTAAATGAGCATGACATGGAAGAAGCCTGATTAAATTACGACCTTTACCATTAGCCTGTTCATTGAAATGGTAGCGTGAAATTTTGGCTTGTACAGCAGTAAAAGTTCCATTAACGTCAACTTATACATGCTAGGTTCAATTTTATCTCATGGAACATTTCTTTGTACACAGAGCAAAATATCTGCTTTCCTCCACTCCACTGTTAGAGCTTTATGCATCACAACAGAGTGATATGGTGTTTCGTCCATTACTAACGTCAAATTCTGAGGAATGTTTTGCAGCAGAACGTTTTCTTCCCAGCTGGCAAATGAGTTCTTGGAGAACACTTCTACTGCAAATCATGTATTCAGATGTACTGCATGGTTGTTATTTAATCAATGCCAACACAAAACAGTTCTTCACAGTACCTGATGACTACAGAACACTTTAATGCCAGAAAATATGACTTTATAACAAAAATTGACAAACACTGTTGCATATAATGTGTAACATCAAGTGGTACCGTTTATTCATGGTGTGGCAACAAGGGCACGTTTCCAGCAGAACCATTGGCGGCGTGGTACAGAAAGCCGTCTCACCATTGGTGTTACCTGGGGAATGGCATCGTGTCCCACTCCGGTCAGTCAAACGTCGAAAGTCGCAACTAATTTTAAATGCACTATAGACGTCTACAAACAGGTCATGTAACTCATGTAAATAATGGGCTGCTGCATACACAGTGATAGTGCCTGATAGCAACCCAGATGGGTTTCATAGATTTGGTGGCCAAGACATCAATGTGAGTTCACTATAATGATCCGCCTGCAAACCACCGTAGCATGGTTCTGGCTCCGAGACATGGACAGTTATACTGCTGAAAGGTGACATCACTGTTGGAGATGGCATCAAACATGAAGGGATGCAGGTGATTCGCAGCTGTCAGTGTGTCTTTGATTATAACCACAGGTACCATGCAAGCATAGGAGAATGTCTCACATAGCATAATCCTGCTCCCAGCAGCCTCCATCTGTGGCAGGAGGCAACCATTGACCTAGTGTAGCAAAAATATGATTCATCCAAAGAGCCAACAAGTTTCCATGGATCGATGGTCGAATCCCAGTGGTCTAGCATCCATTGCAATCATAACTGACGATGTCATTGGGGTCAACATGTGAACATGTAGGGATGGTCTGCTGCAGAGCTCCATGTTCAATAATGTATGATGATGAATGGTGTGCGCCAGCACTGTGCTCTTTTGACAGAGGTGCCATAGATCACCATCTAACCTACTTTACAGAGCAGGCAAACCTTTGAACCCCACATACTGTGAAGATTCATGGACCATCCAACCACTCAGCGCCTAGTGGTAGTTTCACAACCTTTCTACCTCTTTCAGTAAATGCTGATGACAATAGCATGGGAACATTCGCCATTTTTTAAATATTTATTCACAGGCTCTGCCTAATAATAATCTGCCCTTTGTCAGAGTCACTTATCTCGATGGATTTCCCCATTTGCAGCCCATATCCTCACTAGGGTGAACCCCCATCTGTGTCTGCTCCACTTACATACATTTTTTACCACGTCATGTACTTGCAACGCTACTAGGTGGCATCCAATGTTGCAGTGGGTAATGGTCATAATGTTTCGGCTGATCAGTGTATGTTGTCTCAAAGTAAGTAGTAGCAATGGTCAGCTAAAATAATAATAATAATAATAATAATAATAATAATACTACAGAGCAGCTCTTATACACAACACTTTAAAATTTTCAATAATTGTCTTGGGCTACCCCCAAGTTTGGTTTGTTTCCATGAACAAATGAGCTGTGTGTAATATCAGCTCTATAACATAAGCAGAAGGAATGGCCCTGGGCCATTATAATCAAAAAAATCAGAGAAAAAGAAAACGATGAACTTTGTAAAATATTATTTCTGTATGATAAATACCTTCATTACCTAATGTGGACATGTTGCTTAGCTCACTCACTTTAACCTTCGAGTGGGCGCGCCTGTGTACAAAGTGCACCACTCACAAATAACATTTTCTTGTACCATTCCACTGTTGCTTTACAATTGTGTGCTTCAGCTAACACAGTGATAATTGTGCTATGAGCAGCAGTAATATGAAATAAACAATAAGCCGGTTGAAAAAAAATTTACGATCCATACAAGAAAGGGGCCCTGATTCCGAGCTAGTGGCACAATCCCACAGTGAGTCAGTTGACTATGAGACAATTAGTAATTGAATATGCTTTCAGCTGGGATCTGATGGAACTGGTCCATTTAATACTTCAAGTGCGTCGTTAATGTGGGATAACACTTAACACAGGAACATAGTGATATAACGAAAGTCTGCTTGCTTACACAGCAATTTTGCTCATGTAAGTTTACCGTAACATTGTTTAATTAAAACAAGATTAAACTGTAATTTTGCTCATACATTTTACCTTGGTAACACAAAAACAGCAATCCTTTACAGATGTACAAAGTACACCATGCACACGTTTGTGTTATGAAAATCGGCACTCCTGTTCGAGGATTAACTGAGAGTGTCCACATTTCACAGCTAGAAACGGTCGGGTGATATGATGTGTCAGTACCTCCAAGTCAGGTAGATAGGTGCAGAAATAGAGAGAGAGAGAGAGAGAGAGAGAGCCAATCTATTACTTTTGATTGCCAAATCTGGATTACCCCAGTACTCTTTCACTTACAATTACAAGGGGTGTAAGTATAATAGCTTCAGTTAATTAACTGGAGATAATTTATTCATTCAGGTATCAGTAACATGAAATAACTAGAAGCAAACTGCCATATGTGAAACAAATATGCATCAATGTTCCACATGATCTGTAGGGGAACTAAAGATTTACTTGGAACAAACAAGAATGCCCACACTAAATTTGTGAAATAGCATAACAAAATTAGAAGCTTTTGTTAACAATGAAGGCCTCTAGAAAAATTAGCTGGACAACTGTCGAAGGTTCATATGTGAAGATTTTGTCAGTGCACCTAGTTATATGTAACTTGATATTTATGTATTTACAACATAAATTTTACACACAAACATATTTGAAAGTAAAATGAAAATGAATCTACTCCAAATCAAAACTGTTAATTTTACACATCATTAGGTCTTTTAACTTACTATGGTAAAATATGGGCAAAGTTGTCTATGAAACTTTCACTGAATAGGGTTTTCAGTGTGTTGATTAGTTTATAATACAACAGTGTTAACTACAAGCACTTTACAGGTGTGTGTGTGTGTGTGTGTGTGTGTGTGTGTGTGTGTGTGTGTGTGGGCGCGCGCGCTCGCGCAAGGCTTCTTTTTTTAATTGACAACTTTTTAGATAAAGACCTCTTGTAGTGACCATTATTCTCAGAGAAGATGAGGTATTTATTGCTCCATGGCTTTTTGAAGCCAAAACATAGTACTCTTTCAAAACAGTATAAATATCAGGTTCTCAATCATCATGTCTCTTAAGTGTATTTATTCAAACTGAAAAATTTGTGCATCTGTTTCGTGTATTGTCATGTTTGATGCTAATTTGTCTTCTCATTCAAAAATGGAAATGGTGAAGGTACCATGAAGCAGAATCATCAGACAAAAATGTTGGAAGTGTTCAAATAAGAATCAATCAAATCCCAGTAATTATCCATAATGGGACTGAACAATTTCTACTTGATTAGAAGTTCCTCTCCTTGCCAAATTTTACACAATGGAGAAGTTCCTCAAGGTAGATACTTCATAGTAGTGGCACAAATATCAAGGCTGCATCAATGCACCTAGTTATTTAACTGAATTTCGTGAATGATTGACCTGAAGGATGTGTAAAACTCATGAATGACTACAATAAATAATTTACATACAACTAGAAACAGAAGTAGTATGTGCTTCAGGTTGTATCAAAATATTTTTGTAAGTTAGTTTCCAGGGCACAAAGAGTGATTTTTTCCAAAGAAAAAGAATTTTTAAAAGAATCCATGATTTTCTTATCAACATGCCTTACGAAAATGGTAACTTCATGGACTGTATTATCTGAGTTAAGAGCCACCCTAAAGCATAGCACTCTTAAAAACCTTGAGCACAGGTCAAGCAAACCCTTTTACCATTATACAATGCATCCTGCCCAAGCCAATAAGTTTTTGATGCCTGTTACATTTCATTTAATTAGACTCATTCACTCATTCCTGTAGAAGAGACATATTAGAGCCCTGACTTTCTGTAAACCATAAATTGCAGCAATATCCAAATAATACTGCAGTCTACAATGTGCTAACAACGAACAAAGTTTTGCAGTACATTCCTAATCTCTGGCAGATGATCCTACACAGGCACACACCAACTTTGAATCATAATCATGCTATGCATGTCTGGGTAACATAATGTTAGTGCATGACAAGTACTTGCTGAAGTTACTGACTGTTCAAACAACTGTCTGCCTAAGACGTATTTTCCTTCTTAAGTCAATAAGTAATGACAAATAACAATTTCATGTAGTATTTTATTTCTTACACATGCAGTGAGTAAACATATTAATACAAAACTATTACTGTTTTCATGGCTACTTGTCGACAAATTGCCTGTCGGCTTCTGTCTCAGTTTCTTGTGACAATGTTTGTTCGATGATGTTGCTGATGTTTTACCATCACAAGTGACTCGAATTATCAATATTTCATCCTCTACCAGTAATGAAGGATGAATATTTGACAATACTGGTCACTTGTATTGGTGAAATGTAAGAAAAAGTCATCACACAAACACCAGCTGAAGAGCCCATGACAGAAGAAAACAGACAATTTGCAAGGATATTAAAGTTAGTATAAAAGAAAGTGATATGCTAAGATTTACAGATGATAATATTTGCCATGTAGGAAAAGACAAATCACTATTTACTCTAAAGAAGACATATTAAGTTGCAAGCATAATTAAAAGACACTTACATAAAGTTTTCGACCACAGCCTTCATCAACAAAAGAGAAATACAAACCTTTCATACACACAAGCAAGCACATATCATGCACACATGTCCACCAACTCCAGCGTATGCAATTATCACGTAGGATGCAAGCAGCAATCTGAAGTGAGCAGAGAAGGGAAAGGGACAGTAATGTACGGGTGGGGAGAGAAATGGACGACGTCTAGTGAAGTGTGGAGAGACCAACAGGTGCAGCATCAGAAGGTTGTGGTGCCAGGGAGGTGACGAAAAAAGGAAAGAATTGGTGGGTACATTGGCACAGGATGGCAAATAAACAGGGTGGGAGATGAGAATGGGAAGGAGATGATAGGACAGAGGGGGATGGAAACTGTTGGGTGGAGGGTGTGCGGATATTATGTTAGCATAAGTTGAGGCCGGAATAATTACAAAAAGGAAGATTGGGTTGAATGTCCCATTGACATCGAGGTCATTAGAGATGGAGCACAGCCTCAGATTGTGTCATGGGTAGGGCAGGAAATCAGCTGTGCCCTTTTAAAGGAACCATCCCGGCATTTGCCTGGAGCGATCTAGGGAATTCACAGAAAGCCTAAATCAGGGTAATTATGGGAATGGAGAACAAGCTGTAAGGATAACTTCAATCTGTGTAGTTCAGAAAAACTGGCGATGGAGGGAAGGATCCAGATGTCTCTGGTAGTGATGCAGCCATTGAAATAAGGTATGTTATGTTGAGCTGCATGTCCACAGGATGGTTTACTTTGCAGTTTGGTGGTGGCCGTCTATCCTGGTGGTCATATCAATATAAAAAGCTGTTCAGTGATTGCAGCAGAGGTAGTAAATGGCATGGCTGCCATCATAGGTGGCCCAACCTCTGATAAGGTAGGATACAATTGTGAAAGTACTGGAAAAGGAAGTGCTGCGTGGGTGGATTGGGCGGGTCTTGTGGTTGGATCTTCCATAAGGATGAGATCCTTGTAGTAAGGGGTCTTAAAACTAATAATAAACTTATAAAAACAATTCTAGTATATTCCGCCCAAAAAATCAAAGTACAGTCTACACCATACTCAATATTAAATCCTGAAACTAATTCAGATTCTCCTTCAGCAAAATCAAGAGGGAATTTGGTTAGATATAGAATTTGACACCTACATAACCCCAGAACAAGATCTAGAAAATGATGGGTTCTGGTTATTAGATGTAGATAATTGAAAAATTTTACCTGAAAGTAAGTTAATCTCTAGTCCTATTCAAACTCCAAACTACGAATTTGACGAAATGGACAGGATTGTTCCTATCATTAATGTTGATAGGAAGAGAAGTTTTTTGAGTTGTTGGTCTTTAAAAAGGAGGGGATTGATATCTGTATAAATGGGGTGTGAACCCATTAGCTTGTTTAGCTTACCTTTTTACGTTAAGGTTTATGATGCACATGAGTTTTTGATACTAAGGGAGGTAGTTTAACTCTATCTTATGTAATGCGTTCAATGAAGGTCATTTTTAGATGACATTAAATTAATTTGTAAGGAGCAGCCTATTCTTATTAGATTTAATTATTTGCTTTATTATTTTTTTCCGTGTGGTTCAGTTGTTCCAGTCTAGGGTGGTACTGGGTGACAAAGAGGACACTACTTTGTGGCTGATTCTTGGGGTTGGTGGGAGGATCAGGGGAAATGACACGGGAGATCTGTTTGTGGACTAGGTCTGGGAGATAGTGCCTGTCTGTGAAGGCCTTCGCAAGACCCACAGTATACTACACAAGGGAGTTTTTGTCACATCATCTCTAGGTGGCCCGGCTGTATTGGGGGGGGGGGGGGGGGGGGGATTTTTTTTATGTGAAAGGGATGACAGCTGTCGAAATGCAGGTACTGTCAGTAGTTGGTGGATTTAATGTGGACAGTGGTGTGGATGGAGCAATCAGAGAATGGGAGGTCACCATTTAGGAAGATGACACACTGGGTTGAGGAGGACCATGCGAAGCATCTGAGGGAGAAGGGGTTGAGATTGTGAAGGAATGGAGCTAGGCTGTATTGGTCACGAGTCCAGATCATGAACCTGAACCAAACTAGGGGTTTCACGTTTTGGTAGGCTAGGAAGGTCTCCTTTAGATGATCCATACAAAGGTTGGCACACAAGGGTGCCACGCGGGCGTCCAAATGTGTGTCATAGATTTTTTTATATACCTTCCCTTTCAAGGAGTAGTAGCAATCTGCTTTTTCTACATTGTTGATATTCTTACCTGGAGTTTCCATTGTTATATGATGATACTTTTATTTTAACAGTATTTGTGTAGCTGATAAGTGTGTTACAAAGGAATAATTTATAATCTCTCTTACATGTATACATGCAGGACAGTAGAAGCTGCAAAGCTGGCAGAGAAATGCTGGGATTGGAGTGATGCAGCCTCTCCACAGCTAATTTTGTTACTTGTTCACTTATTTTCCCTGTCACTGCTCTGGATACCACCAACCTCTCAAGGCCCTGTCAACAAATACATTTTTATTAAAAGAAAAAATACATAAGCATTAAAAATATGCAGCAATATTTTATTGGCCAAATTGATATTATGGTAAGTCTTGAAATCTACCATTTTAGTACACTTAGCAGCTTTGTTCTGCCTTTCTGAATCTATTAAAGTTTCAGCTCATTCAGTATGAAAAATTAGGCATTACTTTTACATTCACATCATCACTAAAAAAAAAAAAAGAAGAAGAAGAAGAAGAAGAAAAAACCCAACATATAATTAAATCACACCAACTAAGCACCGTTTAATCAACATATTATGAACCACAGTCTTTCATCAGTGTCTACTCATCCAAGCACAGCTACACATCACCCAGTCATTGCAGGCCCGATGGGCATAACCACTCAATGCATATACTGTACAATCTCGCAGCTAAAAATGCCGCTAACTTTACTTTAAGAGGGAGAAAAATGGTCAATCCACCTGTAACATACTGGATTGGGCAGTGGTTAGTCTCTCATGTGATACATGACCATGATTACAAACAGATTAAGAGCAAACTGATTGTGCATCTCTAACAACTTCTCCTATGCTGCACGGTAATGCCACAAACAGTGTAAATTCATCACAATAATCAAGAAGATACTGAGCTTAAAAGAAAAATTATCCTCTCTATAAGATCTGTTGTTAAGGATGCTGCATATCAGGAAAACCATATATATCTGTAATCACATATCATAAACAAACCTGTAGCAAGGCAACATGCAGCAACGAAGGTAAGTTGTTTGTTGCAGCAAGAGTGAGTACCAGCTGCAGAACTGCTGGTGCTACTTCTGTCTCGGCCATCGTTTCCTCCACTGTCTCCAGCAGGTAGAACACAAGGGCCCACATCACAAGCTGGTGTTCTTCACTCTGACTGCTCATGCTTGCAAACAAAAACCAGAAATACAATATTTTTCTGCTGGCAAATTAGAAAAGCATTAAGGGTGTGGAGAATATTTACCCTATTTCTGTCATAAAACAATGACGTATGTTTTAAATCCACAAGGAACATGATTATCACCAAAACTGATTGCCAACTTTATACTGAAAGATAATCATCACATTTACATGGGATCTACAGCAAGGTAAAACAAGTGTAGCAACTGAAATACAGAACACAATAACAAGGATTATGGATAGAAAAATATATGCTTGTAATTGTTTTCCTAGATGGCTCATGTTTTCCTACTATATTTACTGCAATTAGAGTATTTTTTCCAGCTGAAGCAGCTCTTTAAACGTGTCTTTTTTTTATTATTTTAAGTATGATTTTAAGTAAGAATATTTGAGTATGAAGATTAGGATGTAGCTATTACTGACTGAAACTGATAATTATTTACTGTGATCAGGACCAAATAATGGCATGCAGACCCTTTACATTATAGAATGAAGGCTAAGATGTTTACGGAAAAGGAAGAAAAGTTATAATTAACGTGAGGTGTTCTTTTACTAGTAACACCCTGCTTTCAGACACAATATTTTATTCATCTGCTTAAAAATTAAAACTTAAAGGCTTAAGCTGAAAAAGAAAAAAGAAAATATTCTGTATGAAGACAGAATATTCTGTCATAAAAAACACCATAACCTAGAAGCTACACTCACAGACAACCTATGAAAAATCTCTGTTAGTACTGTATGTTGTAATTTAATGTTCCATTCATTTTGAACTCATCAGGTAATGAATGTGAGCTGAACTAAATGAGAAAGACACAGGAATCTGCCACTATAATGCTGAAGGAATTGTTCAGGCATTTCACTGATGCAACAGAGAATCATCCGTATAGGATAGCTGGATACAGATTTGAACATTGTTCCACTTGAAGAGGAGACACAGGTAATTGATACAAAAGTAGATTAGATGGGTTAAAGGGGACAGATATCAAGAGGAGGGAATAGATCAGTTATGTGGGAGGGTTGATAGGCAGCATGGGGAGAAGAGTTCTCAGGGAGGGAGTGAGGGTGAGAACAGAGAGAATGGGATGAAGCGGAAAAGTGGGATAAGAAAGAGGGGAGAAGGCTGCAGACTGTTTAGTACTTGCAGGCTGTGGGGACAAAGGTTGTGAATTTCTGAGGAAGAAGGCATCCACATCGCTATGGTAATGAACTAACTCCCACAAGTGGAAGAAGGGCTTTGTTAGTGCTCCATGATTTTTCTCTGTTTTGAATGGAATAGACTGATGCTACAGTGTTTACCTTTTCCACCTTTATCACTAATCAGCAAACTGCACAACCCGTGCATTTCATACATTTATTTGCATATATATAATGCCTTCCCATTTTTCTTTTGTGTATGAGCGAGATCACATACGTCAGATAAATGGACTTTGTAAGTAGAACAATATAATCTAGAATTTCAACTAAATATGCTGTTCCAGTTGTTTCACAATTTTCTTTAATTGATGTGTGTGTGTGTGTGTGTGTGTGTGTGTGTGTGTGTGTGTGTGTGTGTGTGTGTGTGTTTGTGTGCGTGTGTGTTGTGGATTGAATATTAACAACTACTGCAAAAAATGTAGTTCATACTATAGCATCTGTTGTAAACTATGTTTGTTATTTCTACAAATTTTTGCAGTAATATCCTCTTTAAGGCAAACCTTTCTCATAATCTGAATATCAGGAATCCGGTAAAACATAAAATCTCTGACATGATTGCGGCTGGAAAACATCCTGCAAGAATGCGACCAACGATGGCTGAAGAGAGCCATTCAATGTGACAGAAGTGCAACCCTTCGGCAAATTGCAGCAGATTTCAATGCTGGGCCATCAACAAGTATCAGTGAACCATTCAATGAAACATCATCAATATGGGCTTTCAGAGCCGAAGGTCCACTCATCTACCCTTGATGACTGCAGGACACAAAGCTTTATCCCTTGCCTGGGCCCGTCAACACTGACTTTGGGCTGTTGGTGACTGGAAACATGTTGCCTGGTCAGATGAGTCTCGTTTCAAATTGTATTGAGTGTATGGATGTGTACGGGTATGGAGACAACCTCATTAATCCATGAACCCTGCATGTCAGCAGGGGACTGTTCAAGCTGGTAGAGGCTCCATAATGGTGTGGGGCATGTGCAGTTGGCGTGATATGGGACCCGCCCCCTACTTCTAGAGAGGACTCTGACAGGTGACAGATAAGTAAGCATCCTGTCTGATCACCTGCGTCTATTCATGTCCTTTGTGCATTCCAGACTTGAGCAATTACAGAAAGACAATGTGACAGTCCACACGTCCATAATCGCTACAGAGTGGCTCCAGGAACACTGAGCTTAAATACTTCCACTAGCCACCAAACTCTCCAGACCTGAACATTACTGATCATACCTGGGATGCCTTGCAACGTGCTGTTCAGAAGTGATCTCCACTCCCTTGTACTCTTAAAGATTTAAGGACAGCCTTGCAGGATGCATGGCATCAATTCCCTCCAGCACTACTTCAGACATTAGTCGAGTCCATGCTACGTCGTGTTGTGGCACTTCTGCTTGCTCACGGGGGCCCTAAAGAAATCTGGCAGGTGTAGCAGTTTCTTTGGCTCTTCAGAGTATACAGGAATCACCTCTGCATTTTTCCAGGTGCTTGGGACTGGGTTGGGCGAGAGGTTCATGATATATGGACTCTAAGCAAGGAGCAACGCCATAGCATACTCTTTGTAAAACTAAACTGGGGTTCCATCCAGACATAGTGACTGATTTGTTTTGAACTTTTTCGGTTTTATCTCTATGGCAGGGATACTTAATACTAGGTTGTCCACACTGGACTCTGTCCAATGGTCAAATGATGGTTTTGTATTATTCTCCAGCATGAACAATTTCTTAAAGACGGCATTTAGATTCCTCAAGCAAAATTGTGCCTGGCAATTGGAACAAAGCATAGTGAGTAGTAGTGAACCACAAAACTACCAAGCAGTGTCTTTGACACACACTGGTTGTAGAATTGTATAACATATTCCGAGTTCAAATGTAATAAGATTTCTTGAAGAGAAAGAACTCCCCCCCCATGCCAAGCAGTTCAGATTTCATAAACATTGTTAATACGAAACCCAACTTCCATTTTTCTCACACAACTTCATGAAGGCCATGGGTCATGGCAATCAGATGGATACAACATTTCATGATGCTATTGCCTCAGTACCACACAAACACTTACTAGTGAAAGTACAATCATATGTGGCATAAAATGAAACTTGTGACTGGACTGAGGATTTCTTAATGAAATACACTACTGTCTGTGAAAACAGCAACCCCCAGAAGCAATGGTCTGAATGAGTCCAAAATTGGAAGAAGTGTAAAACACTGGAACCACAAAAGGCGATTCAGATTGTAGAAAGATGATGCACACTTAAGCCTAGCAGCACCCGCTGTTGAGTTACCAGTTAGCTTGGTGTCATGCAGTGCTCAATTGGTACAGAACTGTTTTAGGAAGTGGAACCATGCAAGAAAGTGCCTCAAGTCATGAAAGGAAACAATATCAGCATGTGAACGAGTTCAAATGGCGCAGAATGATTGTCTTCCAGGAAACAGGTTTGTTGTCCCATGACACTGTTGCTCATACACTACATGTTGCTATGACAGATATATGTGTCTGGAATCAGCATATATAAGAGGGTTGTGCACAGTGATAATGGGTACTGAGTTACACAATGTGACCAGAGCGTGGAATGACCAACATCTTGTCCACATCGCCATAATCGACCAAATAGCTACGATTACAGAGCTGGCTCGATGGTGGAGCAATACAACAGGTGTGGGCATGGCTGTGTTGACAGTTCACCACTGTCTACAGAGGCCTGGACAGGTGGCACGCATACCATTTCGTCGGTTTCCACTGACCAGAAACCACCAACACCTCTAGCTGTGACTGACATGTGGATACTGTCGCAGGCATGCTGAGTGGCTAAATGTAGTGTTTTTAGACAAGTTCATCTTCAAATTGTCTACAGAGGTGGCCACTTACAATTTAAACAGAACCATGGTGAACACATTCGGACAGACTGCACTGTAGACCTGCACAGAGGACAAGTGCTAAGTGTGACGATTTGGGGTCCCACTGGCTACAAAAAGTGACTTCAGCTTTCAGCAGAACAATATACTGTTATATGTCATGAAGACTGTGCAAGCCTTCTTTGAAGAATAACAAGTTCCACTGCTTCTCTGGCCTGTTCTTTTGCCTAACATGACACCCACTGAACATGTCTAGGATATGGTTGGTTGGCAACATGTTTGTTCTGGTCCCTCTGCATGCTCTGTTCATATTTTGTAGTACATTTGTTTGTTCAGAATGGGAAGCAGACAAATATTTGGCAGTTTTCGGCCAATTGTCGGTAACAGAACTGAGGTACATGCCTTGCAATATTTGTCAAACAATTTTGCAGAAACTATTTGGAAAAAACTTCATTTTTGCTTCATTTATAGCTTTATATGTCAGATTCATGATGATGGACCCATCAATTTTTTAATTGTCATAGTTACTGTAATATTTACTTGGAAGTAAGACAATGTGCAAGATTTGGAAAAGTTTGCTGTGAAAAATATAGGCAGCTATGATTTTGTGTGCAGTGCATATTACATAATATGTTCGAACAATGGAAACTCCAGGAAGGAATATCGACAATGCAGGAAAAGACAGATTGCTACTTACCATAAAGAAGACACGTCAAGTTGCAGCAGGCACAATTACAAGGCACTTATATGAAGCTTTCGGCCATAGCCTTCATCAGTAAAAGAGAGACACCCATCTTTCACACACACAAGCAATCACAACTCATGCACACATGACTGCCAACTCTAGCATCTTGGGTTGGAATTCCAATGCCCATGCCAATGCCAATGCATTCCGGCCTGAGATGCTGGAGTTGGCAGGTTGTGTGTGTGTCTTTTTTTTACTGATGAAGGCTGTGGCTGAAAGCTTTATTTAAGTGTCTTAATTGTGCCTGTCTGCAAACTTCATGTGTCTTCTTTACGGTAAGTAGCACACTGTCTTTTCCTACACTGTTTACAAAATATTTTGCTGCATATAAAATTTTGCTAACATATTGAATTTTTCTTCGGATTTGGATAGAGGTGACTATCTGTCACCAATCTCGAGAAAACTGAACTGACATAGCACACTCATTTGTGATTATGCTGCAACAGGGATAAACCCAGAGTGAAATATCCACCACATTCCTCATATTTCGAAATGGTTTCAGATATTAAAATGAGATTTTGGCAAATGATAGCATACAAAGAAGAGAGTATTTTGCAACGCCACTATTATGGAAAACTTCATTATCTACCAACTTATTCCACTAGCTACAGATTTTTTCAATGAAAAAATGTAATTTTTAAGGGCCAATGAATGCTGCAGATTTTGGAACAACATAAGTGAAGATATTACCGTAAGCCCCATACTATAGAGCTTATAAGGGATGGGGGCAAACCAGATTTGCAAACATGTTTCGTACGATTCGATGAACAAGGAGACATAAAAGACGATCTATACCAACATGAACTAAAATTGGCAAGAAATACACAGGAAGAACAAGTGCAAGCAGTAATCAGAGTGAAAATTTTTGGTATAGACACATGGTTAATACTTGATACAGGGTCCACGACTAATTTAATGTCTGAAGCATTCTTCACTGAATTAAAAAGATGGAATAAATTTCCTGTTCTGCCAGTGCAAAACTGCAAAGTACAAACTGCTACAGGCGTCAAAACCAAATTAGTAAAACATCAAGCTCTTGAGACCAACACTGAAGTTAACCAGGAATTAGTAGAACACAAATTGAATGAATCAAATATTCTAGATACTACACAACGACAAGAGCTTTCTGACTTACTTTTTAAATATGCAAGTATTTTTAATAAGAATCCAGGAGTAATCAAAGATTATGAACATAAACTTAATGTCTATCCTCACAAAACATTTTGTGTTATGTCTTACCCTATACCGTGTGCAAAGAGTTAAGGAGGAAATCAATAGAATGTGCAAATGGGTAATCATACAGCCATCATTTTCTCCATATTGCAGCTCAATACTACCAGTTAGCAAACCTGATGGACCAGTACGACTAGTTTTAGATGCTAGAGGCATAAACAAAAGTCTAGTACCAGTAAGAACAAAACCAGATAATTTAGATGAACAACTGCTAAAATTTCATAACACCAAATATTTCAGCACCCTTGACCTTAAAAAATCTTACTGGCAAATAAAGTTACATGAGGAGAGTAGAAAATACACAGCATTTATCTGCAATGGCAGGAGTTATGAATTTCAAGTTCTACCCTTTGGCTTACACATTAGCGCAGGCGTATTTATATCAGCCTTAGGCAAGGTCTTAGGACCTGAATTGCTCAGTAAAGTTACCATTTATGTTGACAATGTGTTAGTAGCCACATCAACTTGGGCAGGACACATCAGTATAATAGAAAAGGTATTTCAGAGATTTACAAATTATGTAGTAACAGCAAATCTAAAGAAATCTAACTTTGGCAAAGAACAAGTGAAATTTGTAGGACATATCGTATCAGAACAGGATATATTACCAGACCCAAAGAAACTAGATGCCATACATAATTGCCCACCCCCGAGGAACAGAAAACAATTGAATGCATATCCAGGTACAACTTCTTTTATCCGAAAATTTATACCACAGCAGCTTATGAATAGCGATGCCCCACTTAACCTGTTGAGAAAGAATAAGCCTTGGTTATGAGAAGAGAGATGCCAGGAGGACTTTACCAAAACTAAAAATGCATTAATATCAGCAAACATTTAGAGTCATCCTGACATGTCCAAGGACTTTTGTTTAAGCACAGACGCCTTGTCTCAAGGGCTGGGGGCATGTTTGTTCCAGATACAAGAAGAAGAAGGAAAAACCGTACCCAAAGTCATCAGCTTTGCCAGCAGAACTTTATCAGAGACGGAAAAACCATATTCTGTATCAGAACTAGAAAGTTTAGCAGTAATTTGGGCATTTAAGAAATTTGAGTATTTTTTTTAGGGTAAAAATACTGAAGTCTATTGTGATCACCAATCATTATCTCTTCTCTTAACATGTAAACTGTTACACCAAAGACTAACGAGGTGGTGTTTGTACCTGCAGGAATTCAATTTTGAAATAATATACATAAAGGGCAGTCAGAATGTTATTGCAGATGGATTATCCAGATTACTGCAAGAACTAGATGAGTTCAGTGAACTGTCTGAACACGATACAGAAATCTGTACATTATTGATGCAAAGTACTACACAAAAATCAGACTACAATAAATTTGTAAACAAATGGGAATAATACAACAACAAGACAACAGGTGGAAAAGGGTAATACAAAATCTTAACCGGAATGCACACCACAAGGTAAGTAAATGGTATCAGTTATGCAAAGGTGTTTTGTTCCACCGGAAGCACGAAAGTTCTAACCATTGGTGTGTATGCCTTCCAGAGGAATATATCGACAAATTTATCAAACATACACACGAAGTATGGGGACACTACAGAGTAACAAAATGTACAGACAAGATTTCTAAACTTTGTTACTTTCCTAATTTACAACGATGTGTTTCCAAAATATTGAAAATGTGTGCTATTTGCCAAAGAACAAAACCATCCAATATGTCAAGGTTTACAGATCTACACCGCATACTAACCAAAGCTCCACTGGAAATGGTTTCTCTGGATAATGCAGAGCCATATCCTAGAGCAAAAGGTGGTGTCAAATACATAATAGCTCTTTATGATATTTTCACAAAATACATCAAACTTTATGCTATCAAAACCACTACAGCCAGTAGCATCATAAGGAGAATTGAAGAGGATTATTTACGAAGAGTACGGAAACCCGAAGTCATATTAACAGACAATGCAGCATATTTCGTAGGAAGAAAATGGAAACAATTCATGAGCACACAGGGCATTAAACACATCTTGGTAAGTTTTTTCCACCAAGAAGCAAGTCCCATGGAGAGCTTGTTTAAAGAATTCAATAGATTTATAAGGACTTACGCTCATAATAAGCATTCACAAATGGATTGAATACGTGACTCCATTTATGCAAATAGTAAACAGTCTCCCCCACTCTTCCACAGGTTTCACTCCTAATGAACTTATGAAAGGGAATCACCCGTACCAAAATTACCTACTAAAGAGTTAACTTTACAGGATAAAATCAAACAAGCAGTTATTAAACTAGAGAATAGAGCAGAATACAGAAGGAGAATACACAACAAAAAGTTAAAACGAGTTACACATTTTTTCGAAGGGCAACGAGTCCTCTTGAGAATACATCCCAAATCGACAAAGATCAGTAAGTTGAACAAAAAATTGCTATTACTATACTCAGGGCACTATATTATTGCAAAAATACCTTAACCTGGAAATTATAGGTTGGTATATGAAAGAACAGGGAGAGACAAAGGTCTCCACCCTCACAAAGACTTAAAAGCTTTTCACGAGTAGTGACACAATGTCACAGCAATTTTCTTGTCATAAAATATATTTATAAGTAATGTCATAATTTTATAAGTAATAAATTTTATTATGTGTATTTTTAAATGAAATGTGTATAAACTCAAGTAATTTTCTTGTTTTGTAAGCAAAGACAAACATTTGTTTGGGAGGAAGTGAAAAAACACAGCTTCGCACAAATCGAAATGCAAACTGGAGCAGTGTACAACTCAGCTGTGCGCGCTTAGCAATGCATGTCTATGTCAGTACTAGGGAAGAGACATTGACCTCGCGCAAGCGCAACAGGCTAACTTGTGGCACAACCAAATAGAAACGCAAAGCTGCACAAGTATTAAGCCCAATTTCAAAATAAATAAGGAATATATCAACATGCGATGTTGCGTCAATACTTAAATATATACATTGTAACTAGAATTAAAAGAAATCATTACAACGGAACATACAGGATGTGTTAGCTAACAAAAGGATAAGATACCGTATCTTAGAAGAAAGATTAAGGAAAGGCAAACCTACGTTTCTAGCATTTGTAGATTTAGAGAAAGCTTTTGACAATGTTGATTGGAATACTCTCTTTCAAATTCTGAAGGTGGTAGGGGTAAAATACAGGGAGCGAAAGACTATTTACAATTTGTGCAGAAATCAGATGGCAGTTATAAGAGTTGAGGGGTATGAAAGGGAAGCAGTGGTTGGGAAGGGAGTGATAAAGGGTTGTAGCCTGTCCCCGATGTTATTCAATCTTTATATTGAGCAAGCAGTAAAGGAAACAAAAGAAAAGTTTGGAGTAGGTCTTAAAATCCACGAAGAAGAAATAAAAACTTTGAGGTTCGCCGATGACATCGTAATTCTGTCAGAGACAGCAAAGGACCTGGAAGAGCAGTTGAATGGACTGGATAGTGTCTTGAAAGGAGGATATTAGATGAACATCAACAAAAGCAAAACGAGGATAATGGAATGTAGTCGAAATAAGTCAGTTGATGCTGAGGGAATTAGATTACGAAATGAGACACTTAAAGTAGTAAAGAAGTTTTGCTATTTGGGGAGCAAAATAACTGATGATGATAGAAGTAGAGAGGATATGAGATATAGACTGGCAATGCCAAGAAAGCGTTTCTGAAGAAGAGAAATTTGTTAACATCGAGTATAGATTTAAGTGTCAGGAAGTTGTTTCTAAAAGTATTTGTATGGAGTGTAGCCATGTATGGAAGTGAAACGTGAACGATAAGTAGTTTAGACAAAAAGAGAATAGAAGCTTTTGCAATGTGGTGCTACAGAAGAATGCTGAAGATTAGATGAGTAGATAACATAACTAATGAGGAGGTATTGAACAGAATTGGGGAGAAGAGGAGCTTGTGGCACAACTTGACTAGAATAAGGGATTGGTTGGTAGGACATGTTCTGAGGCATCAAGGGATCACCAATTTAGTATTGGAGGGCAGTGTGGCGAGTAAAAATTGTAGAGGGAGACCAAGAGATGAATACACTAAACAGATACAGAAGGCTGTAGGTTGCAGTAGGTACTGGGAGACGAAGAAACTTGCGCAGGATAGAGTAGCATGGAGAGCTGCATCAAACCAGTCTCAGGACTGAAGACCACAACAACAACAACCATAGGAGATGTCAAAGTAACTTTCTTTGCAGGGTAAATGAATAAAAGGAATACAAATGCAAGTAGATAAGTATATAAACAAATAAGAACGAAATATGGGAAACGTATGCAAATGAATGTGATGACCGAGTATATGTGTGGCCTATGAGCTACAAAACACAATTAGTTTTTAAGTTGGTTATTAACTTTTTGTATTGCAGTGACCAGTGCATCGACACAGCGCAGAAGAAGAGATTTACGACGGGTGTTATAAGTACCAAATGAAAAAACGGGCCACACCTTAAAGAAATGATTTAGTTATTAGTATGTCTATGTGTACATTTTGGTCATCAAGCAAATGAAGAATAAGAATATACATCGTCGCAGTGCAACTACAAAACATTTACCCATACCTACTGACTACAAAGTGCACATAAACACGGAGGCATGTGACCTCAAATAAAACTAATCAACTCATATCACGTCACATGCGAATACTGAAATTTCCACATAATCGTAAAGAGGTAAGCATGACATAATGCAAAAACTTTTGTGTTATGAACGCGAAGCTACATGTAAAAATTATAAGCAACACAATGGTATATAGTACATGAGTCATTAATACATTTCAGTTCCAAGAAAAGGGCGTTCCCTGATAAGTGACTTAAGAAAGGATGAATGATATTTCCTTAGTAATCCATAAACCAATAGAATAGTACTCCTTATTCCCTCCCCAACGCTGGAGGTGGTGCCAAAGCTGTTTTTCCCTAGGAAAATATTATACTCTCATAATGATGTACGCATGACAGGAAAATAAAACGCGGATGCATTAAATGCACATATAGTAACACGATGTAAAGGAATGTAAATAAGTCATTTGTATTTACGTACAAAGGAATTTTTTTGAAGTTAACAAACGAACTGTACTAACCAGTAACTGTAATTGAAGAAGGAATTTTGTAATGTTTTAGTACTTAAGAATTTTCTATGTTTGACTCAAATAATGGGTGGAATGTCAGCCTTAGATGTAAGCCATTACTGCAAATATATAGAAGAAGTCAGATAAATGAAATTTACATTACCTACACAGTCAAGAAGAATAAGTTTTGCGGCGTCAGAAGAAGAAGCACCTAACATGGAGAGAGTAGAGCTCTACTATGAGAAAGTAAGTTCAGCTTAATATGGACGCAAAAGGAGAGAAACTCTAAAAACTAAAATTTGGGTAGTAATTGAAAATAACTGATTTCCATTAATCTCTTTATTTATGTACCCTTTCTTATTATTGCTATTTATAAGTATACATATATAAATTTGCAAAAGGTGATATCCTGTACGGTTCATGAATAGAGTTCTCTCACAGGAAGACCTTGCCAACAGCAACCAACAACAGGAAATAAATTATGAAGTGACACTGCTTCATGTTTCAGGCAAACAGTTGCCTGCTACTATTACGACCGTGAATATCACACTCTGGGTTTTCCACTGCTAGTACTAGTAATGTTAATATTTCAGGTGCAATGTAAACATTTCAATGGTGTTCATAGAAACAATCACTCATTTATTATTTTTTTCTCCTTACCTGTCGCTGCTGTATATGTGTTTTTGTATGTATTCTATTGCCAGTGGAAGTACATGTACAGCATCTTCTGCTGTTCCTCCCTTCAAATAGTTTGCCTGGAGAAGATATAGCACTCCGTGAAGAGCTGCGATGCGGGATGGTAGAAATGCACTTTTCAGTGCAGTTTCAACTAACTTCTTCACTCGCTCACAGACTTCAGCATCCTTGGAAAGAAGAGCATAAACACAAAAATTACATTTTAAGTTGGAAAGAAGAGTACTATAAGTAACTGAATACACCTATGTAAGCACAAAGACCACTGCAATGTACTAAATAAATATCCCCACAAATATCCTCACTAAGTCAAGTACTATAACTACTAGATTCAATGAATGACACAGTCACCTTATAACTTTTGATCTGGGGAATCATCTGGTCCATGACCACAGAAACATCACCTGAAAGTCACAGACGCTGGTCAGAGGTAGGTGCAAATCACACACATCTTGTTTGATGCCATCCTACATGTGTTGAATAGGACTGAGATCAACTGGTATGCACAAAGAGGGGTTGGAGGGGTTAAGAGAAGGGGTATGAGGTTGAACAACTGAGCACATGTCCATGCTTAACTGATATACTATCTTATCAAAGGCATGGACAGCCAGCCAAATTCTGCAAGTGAACAAACATATGTACACAAGGGACAACAGATTATTGTACCATTTGCTAGATTAACAATGGCATATGAACCAGGGGCTTCTTTATACTTGCAGTAGTGATGCACAGACCAATTTGGTTTTTTGGTTTTTGATGTAATTGGACACTACCATCAGCATTTACCAGTATGTGTGGTATCTCAGCAGTCCAGGCAACCTTCATACACACTTCTAATACTCCACTGGGCAATGACTTTTTTACTCTATATTGAGGTTGTAATTTGGGATGGTACAGCTACTCACCGTCCGATGCTGTCCAACATTGAACTGGCAAGTAATTTGCTGTGCTGTGGCTCATCTAGCTGCCATTAGAACATTGATATTCAGTGACAACCACTGTCTTCATCATGAGGTTGTCCACTGCAGTTTACACTGGGGGCAGCAACGCTTTTCACATATCATTGAACTCACAGTAATTTGTGTCTTTCTGACTACCATGAATTTAAATATTCTCCTCTGCACTATTAGTCTTTTCATTTGTCTGTAGAAACCTAGTACTATTTTTAAAAAAAAAGATTTTATCATAGTTTGTGATCTTGCCCAACTTTTTTGGGCATTCCTGTATGACACTCTTCAGAATTTCTCATCTTTTTTTCCCACATTTTCCAACAGGAAACACCTTGGACAGTAGTATGGATCTCGTCAGATACAAACTATATAGATGTAGATACAGACCACATAGCATTATCATAGTCTTAACTGTGGCCGAGTCTGGCAATGACTGAGATCAGTTCTTGTTACAGATATTCTGCTATAGCTGGAAGACTGTCACCATTCTTCTTACCATTTTCTCTAGTGTTATTTCTGATACTTTTTTGATTTTATCAATTCTACTAGGTACTTAAATTACTGTGCTCTGTTGTTCCTTGCCCGACATCAATGGTTTATGTAGGGTCTGGTTTTTTTCTGCTTTTCCATATGATATCCTAATTCTTTTTTCTTTTCAGCTCTCTCATGAACTGTTTCTATATGTCCTCTGGGGGTTTCCACATGTGATCTGCCAGTATCACCATACCATCAGCTAATGTTATTTTTGTCCTTTTCTTAAAAATTCTGCTAATGTAATCACTTTTTCATTTCTAGTTCGATCAATCCTCTCCTTCAATCAATCCTCTCTTCTACTCTCCTGCTAATTTCTTAAGGCTGGTATTCAACAGATATGCTATCTCCTTGACCTCTGTTTTATTTGTAAATGGTTGCAGTGATTTTGTATTTGACTTCCCATGTGACATTATATCAGTAATTTTTTATTTAGCTAAACAACTAGTTTTATCATTGATACTGAATTTCTGTAATACACAACAACTCATAATTCTTATTGGTATCAATTAAAAGAATCACGGTTTTTTTAATGTAATTGCATGCAGTCTACTATTGACATTAAGTTACATACAGTATTCCATACAAGCAGCTGCAATGAATTCTCAAGTCTCTCACAACTGTGTCCTAAACCAACAAAATCAGGTACAATAATTCAGTAATTAACACATTGCCTGCTATGCTGTTTTGCAAGGAATATTCCACTAAGGAGCAATGCAAATTTTTGCACAAAATCCTTAACACAGCTCAAAACAAAAGCTTTTACATTAGTTTCACATTATGTTTTTTATTTACAAATATTATTTTATACGAAAAAATGTGTCACATATGTCATGTGCAGCCTCCCTGCATATATTGTTTCTGCTGCAGGCCACATTAGTCAAATACATATGATAAATTCTAGCAGTCAGTGAAGTTAGTTGCAATTGTTGTGCACTGATTGTTGCAGTGACATGACAGATACACGTTTGTGTGTGTACAGTGAAAGCCAAGTGCACAAATTTTGTGGGACATAATGTGTGAAAAATTTGGAACAAAATAATTGGGCTGATGATCTGGATGATCCTAGTTTTGAAGAGCCTGTGGATGATACTAGCTTAGAAGTGTGTGATGACACAGTCAACTATTGGTGACGTTGTTGTTGTTGTGGTCTTCAGTCCTGAGACTGGTTTGATGCAGCTCTCCATGCTACTATATCCTGTGCAAACTTCTTCATCTCCCAGTACCTACTGCAACCTACATCCTTCTGAATCTGTTTAGTGTATTCATCTTTTGGTCTCCCTCTACAATTTTTACCCTCCGCACTGCCCTCCATAACTAAATTGGTGATCCCTTGATGCCTCAGAATATGTCCTACCAACTGATCCCTTATTATAGTCAAGTTGTGCCACAAGCTCCTCTTCTCTCCAATTCTATTCAATACCTCTTCATTAGTTATGTGATCTACCCATCTAACCTTCAGCATTCTTCTGTAGCACCACATTGCAAAAGCTTCTATTCTCTTTTTGTCTAAACTATTTATCGTTCACGTTTCACTTCCATACATGGCTACACTCCATACAAATACTTTTAGAAACAACTTCCTGACACTTAAATCTATACTCGATGTTAACAAATTTCTCTTCTTCAGAAACGCTTTCTTGCCATTGCCAGTCTATATCTCATATCCTCTCTACTTCGATCATCATCAGTTATTTTGCTCCCCAAATAGAAAAACTCCTTTACTACTTTAAGTGTCTCATTTCCTAAGCTAATTCCCTCAGCATCACCCGACTTAATTCGACTACATTCCATTATCCTCGTTTTGCTTTTGTTGATGTTCATCTAATATCCTCCTTTCAAGACACTGTCCATTCCGTTCAGCTGGTCTTCCAGGTCCTTTGCTGTCTCTGACAGAATTACAATGTCATCGGCGAACCTCAAAGTTTTAATGGATTTTAATTCCTGCTTCAAATTTTTCTTTTGTTACCTTTACTGCTTCCTCAATATACAGATTGAATGACATTGGGGATAGGCTAAAATCCTGTCTCACGCCCTTCACAACCACTACTTCCCTTTCATGCCCCTCGACCCTTATAACTGCCATCTGGTTTCTGTACAAATTGTAAATAGCCTTTCGCTCCCTGTACTTTATCCCTGCCACCTTCAGAATTTAAAAGAGAGTATCCCAGTCAACATAGTCAAAAGCTTTCTTTAAGTCTACAAATGCTAGAAATGTAGGTTTGCCTTTCCTTAATCTATTTTCTAAGATAAAGTCATAGGGTCAGTATAGCCTCACGTCTTCCAACATTTCTACGGAATCCAAACTGATCTTCCCCAAGGTCAGCTTCTACCAGTTTTTCCATTCATCTGTAACGAATTCGTGTTAGTATTTTGCAGCCGTGGCTTATTAAACTGATAGTCGGTAATTTTCACGTCTGTCAACCCCTGCTTTCTTCGGGATTGGAATTATTACATTCTTTTTGAAGTCTGAGGGCATTTCGCCTAACTCATACATCTTGCTCACCAGATGGTAGAGTTTTGGCAGGGTTGGGTCTCCCAAGGCTATCAGTAGTTTTAATGGAATGCTGTCTACTCCCGGGGCCTTGTTTTGACTTAGATCTTTCAGTACTCTGTCAAACTCTTCACGCAGTATCATATCTTCCATTTCATCTTCATCTACATCTTCTTCCATTTCCATAATATTGTCCTCAAGAACATCGCCCTTGTATAGACCCTCTGTATACTCCTTCCACCTTTCTGCTTTCCCTTCTTTGCTTAGAACTGGGTTTCCATCTGAGCTTTTGATATTCATGCAAGTGGTTCTCCCTTTCTCCCAAGATCTCTCTAATTTTCCTGTAGGCAGTATCTATCTTACCCCTCGTGATATACGCCTCTACATCCTTACATTTGTCCTCTGGCCATCCCTGCTTAGCTATTTTGCACTCCTGTCGATCACATTTGTGAGACGTTTGTATTCCTTTTTGCTTGCTTCATTTCCTGCATTTTTGTATTTTCTCCTTTCATCAATTAAATTCAGTATCTCTTCTGTTACCCGAGGATTTCTATTAGCCCTCGTCTTTTTACCCACTTGATCCTCTGCTGCCTTCACTATTTCACCTCTCAAAGCTACCCATTCTTCTCCTACTGTATTTCTTCCCCCCATTCTTGTCAATCGTTCCCTAATGCTCTCCCTGAAACTCTCTACAACCTCTGGTTCTGTCAGTTTATCCAGGTCCCATCTTCTCAAATTTCCACCTTTTGCAGTTTCTTTAGTTTTAATCTACAGTTCATAACCAATATATTGTTGTCAGAGTCCACATTGGCCCCTGGAAATGTCTTACAATTTAAAACTTGGTTCCTAAATCTCTGTCTGACCATTATATAATCTATTTGAAACCTGTCAGTATCTCCAGGCTTCTTCCATGTATACAACCTTCTTGGCGACATTTATTCAGGTATTATTCTTGAAGAAGACAGAAAGTGAAGGAAAATTACAAAATAACAGAAGACTTTATGAAGCTGCGGGAAGTGATTTTCCCAAATGTGGAAACTATGAGGTTTGCCATAAAGGATATTATTTCAAAGGCAAAAATAAATATCAGACAGACATATGTAATGATATAACTCCTTGACAAAAATGGTACTGGCATTAAAAAATGGCTTTAGGTGTGAAGCTTCTTTCTGCCAAACATTCTTCTCATACTTACAAAGTGACATACACGATACAAGGCATATTTTTAAAGTAATTACCATTTTGAAACATGGCCACTGGAGCTTTGCAGTTGGCATACTGTACATGCTCATAAACTATTTCAACTGTTGGCTACCCACAAATGTCATTGCAGTAGCTTTAGATTGCACAAAAATTTATGACTCAGTTGATTGAAAATGCATTGTTATTCATTCCTTAAATTCAAGAGTCATTAAAGCTGGTGAATTTCATTGACTGATTAGTAAATGTATGGAGAAACATCATCAGCACTGAAATGGTTAGAAAATGGTGTAGAGCATTTGGAGATGGTTACATAAATATGAACGATGGGAACTAAAGAGAGCGACCATACGGCATTACTGATAAACTGTTGCACCAAGTACACAAAAAAATTCGAATAAGAAAACGCTATATGATTTCATCATTCTCACATGATTTTTCTTGCATTTCAAGAAGTGTTCTGTATGAAAATGTTACAGAACACTTAGTCATGGATTACAGTGGAGCAGCACAACAGAGTAGAGTGGAAATGCACATCGGGCTGCTGACGCAACGCTGCTTTGCACCCAGGTATAATGTATAATGGGGGCAGGAAGCAGTGCGGCAGTCAGCAGGCCCGCTTCACTGTATTGGCTGAAAACACACAAACTGTCTGATCCGCAAACTTTCTCGTATGATTTTAAAGAAACTACTCAGTAAAAAAATTTTATCCTTGTCCATCTCATAGCTTTACTTGTCAGCTTGATGTTGAACTGCTTATCTTTTCATTAATGTCCATGGTTTTTGTGACACTTCAAAATTAAGTAACCTACTGCAAGAACTTCAAAAAGTTTGCATTGAAAAATAGAAGTCACCATGAATTTGCATTTAGTGCATGTTAGACCACATGTTTCTGCATATGAAATATAGCTAACATACTGAGTTATTCTTTAAACTTATAAGGATATCACCATCTGTCATCAGTCTCAAGGAAATGGATTGTGTGTAAAGTGCTTCATACCGAACTCGCGTGCTAACGAAAAACCCAGAATGAACTATTTGTAACATTTCTAGTATCTCATAAATGGTTTAAGATACTGAAACAAGGTTCTGCCAAATGATATTTTGCCATATCATTAATAGGTAAAACTCCCTTATCTAACTGATATTCAACCAACTACACATTTTTTCAAATGAAATAATGTCATATTTAAGTGTCGTCAATAGCTAATGAAACTAGATTTGTTACAGATTCTTAGAAACCAGAAGACGTAGCTCTGATATTTACCCTCCAGCCACTCCACAGGCAAGCGCATTTTTCTAAGTATTGTGAATGATTTATATAACACACAGAACTTTCCAGTTGCATTCGGTGGTGTTGAAAAAAGACAAACTTGTCTAAAATGCTCAGAAAATTCTGATTCAATGTTTTATAGTTACAAAAATTTTCAATCAGTCGTACTCCAAGCAGTTGCAGATCCTCACGGAAATTCTTTATAATCGATGATGGGGGAAGTGGGAAAGTGGTAGATTTTATTCTTCTAGTGTATTTCGCTTGATGCAAGAAGGGGAGCTTAATATACAGCCAGACTCTCCACTACCAAAGACATCAGCTATGTTGTTTTTTGTATTCATTGGAGATGAGGCATACCCATAGTTGAGGCATTTTATCAAATCTTTTAGTTGATGGGTTTTAGATCCATGGAATGAATATTTCAACAAACACTTTTTCAGACCATGACGATCAACAGAATCTGCTTTTGGAATAATGAGCACTAATAGGAGCACATTTTGGAAGCCAATAGAAACTTCACCTCAATTTGCTGACAATACTGTGAAATGTGCATGTTCTCCACAACATTGTCAGTGATCTACAAGGATCCATGGGTGTCAATGTGCAAATACAATAGATATAGAGCATTCTATACAAAGCACTTATCAGACAAGAAGAAACTTTAACAGACCTTCAAATGAAGTTGTCAAAATGAGACGTTATTGAAAATTTCTCTCACACAATAAAACACAATTTTCATGTGTTTCTCAGTTATGCTACTTCAACTTGTTTTAAGACAGTGAAATAAACAAGAGATTAAGGAAATGTATTTTGACTTATCATCTGTAATTCTACTGCCACCTCATCACATAACTTGTCCAAAATGAATCAGACGTGATGATAGTTGTTTCACTGCTATCATAAATGATGCTGAGTAAAAATGGCTGCTATCAAAACTTCCGCTGATACCATTTTCTCAACAGTACAACAAATGAAACACACTCACCAACAGTACTGGCTCTGCTATCCACAGCAACAGCAAAATAATTTTGGCATTGTCCGAATGCAGCTGGGGTCATTCGAATGCTCTGGTTGCCTCTCTATGAAACAAACATGTTTGATTCGCTCAGTGCAGCTCTGTGCCACTGTACTACATACCGGTCCACTTCAGTACTAGTATAATCACACACACTGTTTCGCAAGCACTGCTCTGCTCGCCATGCTGCTCTGGCCATGCCACAAAGCTCCACTGTGACCATTGCCTTACAGTGTGTGCCTGCTGGGTTCCAAAAATGCTGACCGGTTTACAAATCAGTAATCATTTAGTTAGTGCTGCAACTTTCCTCCAGAGATACTGTGTCAAAGGGAATAAGTTGTTAGGCCAGATTGTCACTGGTGAAACATGGACTTGATTCATTACACCACCAAAATCAAAACAACTGTCTTTGGAATGGAGGCTTTCAAAATAGCACAAGAAATTGAAAATTCAGCAAACAACTTCAGCCCAAAAAATTATGTTCACTCTGTTTTGAGGTAGGCAGAATGTTTTTCCAGTCAATTTTTTACCTTGTGAGTTCTTTAAGAAACTACGCCATGCAATCCAAAACACTGAGTGTGACATGCTCAGCACGTTGCATGTCAGTGCCCATCCATATCTGGCTCACTGCACCAAAATCTCATTGTGTCATATAGTGGGGAACAATTTTATCACCCCTCCATACAGCCCTGATCTAGTGTTCTTGGACTTCAAGAAGTATCTTGCTGGTCACACTACAAGGAAGATAACAAAATCAAAAGATCAATACAGGACTGGGTAAAAAATCAGGTGGTAGATTTCTATGAGCGTGGATTTCAGAAGCTGTTCATACTATACAGAAATTTCCTTATCATAAGTGGAAATTATGTTCTGAAGTAAATTAATGTCCAGGCTTTCATATAACACTAAATTTGTAATACTATTTATGTTTCTGATTTTATTTTAACACAGTATTTACTTTTAAAAAACACGTTGTAAATAATGAACTTTCAATAAATCAGGAAGAAACATACTGAGAAACCAGAAATTGTCTTGGTTTGTAATAAAGAAAAAGACTGCAACTACACTGTGTGAAAAAATAACCACCACATCCACTGTTTCCACAAAAAAAATTAAAAAGAAAGAAAATACCCTGAAGAATGTGCACCATAATACTACGTATCAATAAAGCAAACTGGAGGAAGAGATGTCGACAGGAAGATAACAAGAAGGGTTTACAAATTTTGTCCAGATTGTCCTCATTAGCAATTTATGTAGTTGGAGTGCTTTGAGAACTGTCACAGGGAGTGAATATGTGTGATGATATTAAATGTACGCATTTTTTAAAGGGAAAAAAATTTCTTACATTACCTATTTACTGAGAGAAAACAAACTGAAAATCGTTGTTGCTTGCAAAAACTGCAGCATCACATATGTCCTGAATGGTAGGAGGTGGTGTCACTGTGCAAACTCTCACTCCAGTGACAAGTTATGGGAGTTTGCTCAGGAATATTTTCTGAATATTTTGGTATAAGAAACACACAATCTCTGGGAGCTTGATACAATTGTGATATATTGCATTATTACCCCTGTTACCCTTGTTTTTGTGAAAAATCATTCACAAGTGTGGAAAAGTTGAAATATGCTATCAGTTTAGGAAAGCATCTGGTTTCTCATAGGTGACAAACCAAAGATGCAAAAGTACTGCCACACAGCTGTCGCTCTGCTCTCCTCTGCATAGCATCATTGTGTCACTCTTCCATTGCATTCAATGAACCCATACATGACGTACACATAGGCCAACTCTTGATCAGTAAACCTATCGATACTCCTTGGTACAACTGTTAATGTACAAATAACACTGCAGCGCTCTTAGATTGTTTGCAGATGGTGCTGTCATTTACCATCACATAAAGTCATCACATGATCAAAATGAATTGCAAAACAATGTAGACATGATATCTGTATGGTGCAAAAAGTGACACCTGACTCTAAATCATGAAAACTGTGAAGTCATCTGCTCTGCTAAATGTCAGTTACATGATACATCACACAAATCTAAAGGCTGTGAACTCAGTTAAGTACTTGGGGATTACAATTATGAGTGAAATCAGCTAGTACTTGGGGCTTACAATCATGAGTAACTTAAGTTGGAACAATCACACAGATAATGTTATGGGGAAAGCAAACCAAAGACTGCAATTTATTGGCAGAACACTTAGAAAATGTAATGGGTCTCTTAAAGAGACTGCTTACACCTTGCCTGTCTGTCCTATTCTGGAGTATTACTGTGCAGTGTGCGATCCGCTCATGAAATAGAAGAGAGAGTGCCACAGATATGATACACAAATTGGGATGGCAGTCATTAAAACAAAGGCATTTTTTGCTGTGGCAAGACCCTTTTTCTTTTAACAAGAGTGTGAAAATATTTTGTTGGCACCCATCTACATAGGGAGAAATAATCATCATAATAAAATAAGAGAAATCTGAGTTCACATGGACAGACTTAATCGTTCATTTTTCCCGCACACTGTTCGAGAGCAGAATGGTAGAGAAGTAGCTTAATGGTCGTTTGATATACCCTCTGCTGGGCACTTAATTATGAAGAGCACAGTAATTACATAGATGTTGAAATTATGAAGTTTGTCTCCAACCAACATGCACAGGACATATGGCTGACATTCTTTTGCACTGTTCTGTAGATGTTTTCAGTATAACACAGAGATAAATTTGGGTAAGAAGTCAAACAAAATGTAATTACTCTGTTTTACTGGAGACCACAGGTGTCTCATACCAAAATACTCGAGAATCACCCTGAACAACATTTTAAATTCTGTCTGGAGTTTCGATCCACCCAGAATGGCTGACACCGTGAATGTGTTAAGAAAACTATCTAATGTTTGAACTCGTGCGGCATTTACACTTCCGAGTGTAAGCCTGTTGAGCTCTGCTAAAGCTATCAGAATGTGCTGTTGCCTGTAGTTTCTGCCAGTCACAAATGGCAAGACTTGGTGGTGTGGGAGGAAAAGCAGAAACAGTGGCTCTCTGTTGAAACAGTGGCTCTCTGTTGTTGACACCACTGGTAAACAGGATATCTCTGTAAGGCTCGTAGATTCAAACGGCGGAACCAAAATGTCACTGTTGTTTAAACGGTCGCCCAATACAATCGACAGCCATGGAGTACAACTTGTTCTGTTGCAGAGCATCTATTTTATCCATGGCAGAGTAACAAAACTGATGCAAGCAATGAATTCCTTGGCCATTGTGTCTGTATAACATCTGCGCCTATTACAAAGTTGCTCCTAAGTTCACTAAAACAAAACTATCAGCAACAGAATGTAAGAATGTACTCGATGTGTTTTGTAATGCATTTAAACATTGAAGAGGACATCACTGCAGCAATAAGAAAGCCTTACTTGATAACAGAATTAAGCAAAATAGCATAAATACAGCTGACTACAAAGACTTACATATTACAGTACTAAAAACATTGTAAAGAAAGCCACTTCATTCACTAAGATCTCTTTAGGGAGTCTAAAATGATGTGTGAAGTTCAAAAGGTTAAATTACTGTTAAAGATAAACCGGTACATACCACAATTAAAACAACAATTTTATTATTATTACAAATCAATTACAAGGTAAGTGTTTTTCAGCTGATTTGACAATATTTTACCAAAAACTGTCTGTTTTTACAATGTTCTCTACAATCAATCACCTTTTCACCTTCCTTTTTTCTTTTAATTGAGCCCTTTACCACACTATCTAAAACTCTCATTCTTGGCTGTCCTTGAGTTTTCCCGCCTGAAAATTTTTCTATGATAGTCTTGATGAACCTGTCTTCTTATTATCTCTTAGCACAATCAATCACTTACCTCTTTTAACTTTTCTTTTTTCAATAATGTGAAGTTCTTTAAAAGGCTCACATTGTTCAATGTGTTTTTCAGATCTGACATTCTTCACTGAGAGTATCCTTACCCGCTTTTTGTGTATTTACACTGATTAAGAAATGAAATAAAAATTTGTAATTTCTGCCTTTATCCACCTCTAACTGAAATCACACCTGATAGAAACATGTACTTACTGTTCCAATAACAGCTGCAGCCTTGCAGACACCGATGACAACTGCCTGGTGAAGTAGATCATCCTCAAGAGGATGTGTACGTGCCAGTTCAAGAAACGTTGCTAACAGCCATTGGAACTGAGCTCGTTCAGTGAACAGATCTGAGAGGCACAACGATGACCTTACAGCTTCTCCGATCAGCCTTAATGCAGTTCCAGACTGTTACCATGAAAGATATAAAAAGAAGTGATTGCAACAACAAACCACAAAAGTTCATGAAATTTCAATCTATATATGACACTGTGACAAAATACAAACACTATGAAGTATTAATACGTGGACTGAGTCAATATAAATAAGCATGATCAGCAGAGTACTTGTTGAATGTACAAGAAGGTGGGGGCTCTTATGTCAAATGAGGAGAGACATTTGGAAAACCTTTTGTTGTTTTCACCTTCCCAGATTCAGGAAAGGTTTCAGCAGAGTTTCTAATGACGAAGTAAGTTTATGACAAAAAAAAATCATCATCATTTGCTATCTAAGTTTGACAAACATATTTCTGTGGGCAACTGATAGTTAATAAGACTTCAAATATCTATGAACCTTCAGATTAGTTATTGAGGTATTTACACAATAATTCAAAGAGGCTGTGATATTGTTAAGTGTCAGCTGTTTGAATACCTAGATCACTGAATACAGAGCAGAAAGCGGCACATACTGGAATTTTGCACACACTTCTCATGAGGTTCGCAGCAAAAGTTGAGTCTTCATAACAAAAATCATCATGTGCAATGACAACATTATTAGCCTCAATGTGGAGGATGCCCATGCCCATGCCCACGCCCCAGTACCGCGTATGCCCGACGCGGTGAATTCCCCTCTGATGCTGTCAACAGCCAGCTATGCCACCGCCGCCATATTGCATTCCCCACCAATTCGACAACAGCATTATTTCAAGTGCTCCCAACACCGTGCCCCAGAGCTGCTGCCACCTTCCTCACACCAGAACCACCAGTGATTCACTCGCACACACACACACACACACACACACACACACACACACACACACACACACACACACACACACACAGTCCAATGCATGTGCTTTCAGCTGTCAAACATAGCCACCATGCTCTCGGCCTCTCCTTGCACCCAACCACTATGACACTGCACCCTAGCCTCCACAGCTGCATGCTGGCAACAATGTCCAGTACCTGCCCGCCCCTGCACACACAGCACTGGACACAGGCTCAGAGCGACCCAGCCCTGCTCCCCCTCACTCCATGCACTGGCAGTGTACTCATCGGTTGCGTCGGCTGCCAGTACTGCACTGCCGCTGGCTGTCACACAGTGGACCAGCACTGCTGACTGCCGGCCATCCTGCACATTTGACATTTGGCGCCCTGAAGACCAGTGCCAGCTCCCATTGTGTGACCGGCAACCTCAGCATCGATGCCACCACCCAAGTTCTCACTGTGGGTGAGAGAAACGCCCCTACCAATACAATCCTTCACCGTCACCACCTCACTCTCTACCCAAACTCTGCTCGTCGCAGAGAGGGAGAACTGCGTGGTGACCTTTCATCACAAGCTGTCTTAACAGGTGTGTTCACCCCTAGCTCACAACTGTGATCTGCTATGGCAGTGAGTTTCTCCCTTCATGTGTTACCTCCAACTCAAGCTGTCGAACCTGCCAGGTGACCAGATACCTCAATTGTACGGTCACTGGCTATCCGTAGAGAAAAACAGTTCAGTCCATAGCAAGGCTTACTCCGATCTAGCCTCAACCAGTCTGCACCTTCTCCTTACGGTGTCAACATCAGTTCCTGCTCAGCACCCATGCCGCTACAGATATACAATGTGGCAACAAGTACCGTGAAGTTTCAAGAGACACCTATGTCACACTGGCTTCAACCCTGCTATGCAGTTGGGTTTGTGAATGGTGTTTCATGCTACATCTTCTGCCAAGGACTATTAATTCTGTGCCTCACGTCGGAATATCGTTGTGCTGGTGAAACTCCGAGGCGAGACTCCCACCTTGCTCAGCATCCGCATTTTCTACTGTGTCGCACCTTTTTCCACTGACAACCATGCCGGTGAGTGACTTTGTCCAGAACTTAGAATTTTGAGACTATTTCATGTGTTTCTTCGTAGGTGGGTAGTCAGTAATTATACTTGTTCCTTGACCACATGTGAGCATTGTTCTCAGTACAGTGCCTACCACACCTTGCCTTACTATTTGGTAGCCATATAAGTTAGGTAAGGAAACATTACAACAATATGTAAAGATTAATAGTTAAATCTCTACAAATAGACTGTCTCTGAATTAATATAAAATGCCATACATGCAATTCAGTACATTAGAAATTATGCAACAAGAAAAATCAACAAGTTAAACAGAATACTCTAAATTCTAAGGTGTTACGTACCATTAAGAACCTCAACTGGAAGTCACATTTTACACATTTTCTTAAATATCTAACCTCTGCTAGGTTTGCTTACAGATAACATTACCGTATTTACTCGAATCTAAGCCGCACTTTTTTTCCGGTTTTTGTAATCCAAAAAACCGCCTGCGGCTTAGAATCGAGTGCAAAGCAAGCGGAAGTTCTGAAAAATGTTGATAGGTGCCGCCACAACTAACTTCTGCCGTCGAATATATGTAGCGCTACACAGGCATGCTTTGAAGGCACAATGATAAATACTGGCGCCAAAACCTCTACGTCAGTAAATAAATTTAAAAAAAAGGTTGAAGACGAGCTTTTTTTCTCCGCCCCAAGTTTCGACCACTACATTTTCATACATTATCCAACGAAGTAAATACAAATTCCGTATTGTTCATCTTCGAATGTACCAGAACTTCAATGTACTATGAAAATCCGACTGGCAAAACTGTTTGGAATGTTTGTCAATATGGCCAACTCTACGTTCTGAATTTTTTCCTACCTGTGAGAAGAGATGGTTGCTAATAGGAACCTGATGAAATGTGAATCACATGCAGTATTCTCTTCACCATAAGAATAATAAGAATATAAACATTTTGCCATGTATTCTTTCGTGTTTGCTGCTATCTCATTTAAATCCTGTCTGCCTAATAAACTACGAAACTAGAGAGAGACAACAGCAAACGCGAAAGAATATACGTATCGTGTCATGTTTATATTCATATTATTCTTGTGCCTAATAGTGATACAGTCAGAAATGAAGCAAGGCAACTGACTAGATTTTTAAATCTAAGATGACTCTAATTTCTGTGTAGAATTTGATGTACTAAAGAAGCGGCCGCAAAGATTTTCAAACGGAGAAACATTTTCGCCTAACTCTCGTTCAGAACATGTTCTATCATACGCAGTCTATTATTTGGTTCTTGTTGATCATTATCAAAGAAAGCAGTGGTGTAAGTAACAACAAATAGCAGTCTCTTGCCATTGTTTCGCTAATGAGACGATTCCTTTCTTTTTTTTTTTTTTTTTTTTTTTATTGTAAGCGGCGGTAGCGCGCACAAAAGCAAGCCATGCCGCGAGCGGCACAGGCCGTAAACACACACTATCAGAATGCGACAAACAATGCATGACACAGTACAGTAATGCATTTTCAGCTTAGAGTGACGTAAACACCTATAACAAAGAAAACAGCACTTATCAGATCAAAACAAAATAAACAATCGATTCAAACCAGACGAAGCACGTGAAAAAGGAAGGGTACCCGTATCAATACGGACGGAGCGTCTGACGCATAGCACTACCTGGTAAAGCTTAACTGCTAAGCTTACGACTCGAACCAAACTACTGTAGCTGTATTGTCATTCATTCGACTTAAATTGTGTCTCATATTACAATGGACCAACTTTGTTTTGATTTGGAGGTGCGGCCTAAAACTTTTCTCTCCCCTTGAATTTCGAGTCTCAAATTTCAGGTGCGGCTTACATTCGGGAATTTTTTTTTTTTTTCCTTTATTTCGAGTCTCATTTTTCAGGTGCGGCTTAGATTCAAGTGTGGCTTAGATTCGAGTAAATACGGTAATTTTGGAGATGAACATGTCAAAACGTTGACTTACTTTTCACATTTCCACTTGCTAATGTCTCATTACATCACATTCTGGAATAATTTGTCACTGAGGAAAAACGTGTTTGTAGCACAGAGGTGTGTAATATGGATAATATATTGTGTTCACTCTAGAACATCTTGTAGACAGCTTATTAAAAAAGTTATGTATACAGACGACTCCCTCACAATAAATTTACTTCTGTATGAAATTTGTTGTTAACAGTCAATCACAGTAACATTTGTAAATATAATATTGGAAGGAGAAGTGATTTCCATTAGCTATCATTCAGCCATAGTATGGCACAGAGGGGAGTCAGGTATCCAACCAAAACCATCTCTGACCACCTATCCAGTGATGTAAGGAATCTAATGGATAAAGAAACTAACTTTAAGCACACTCTGAAATTGTATCTGCTTGACAACCCTTCTACTTACATGTGATGACTTTGACATAGATGTAAGAACTCATGACAGTTTTGCATTGCATTGAAAGTACACATAGCCATAAATTAAATAAATTTTGACCAATGTACAAGATTTGCAGCAGCTACTTCAACATGTATTGATAACATTGTAAGTAGTTATAATTACAGTCTAAAAGAAAAATTTACTCTAAATTTAAAAGTATAAGATCAAGCATTACTATGTGTATCACACAATAAATTTAATTCAGCCTGCACAACAAAAAGATGTAGGAACGTCAGTCACAAAAATGTGGAGGTATTTACGACGGTGGTTTGAAAAGTTCTCGGAATCACCAAGAGAGGTCAGCGTTAGCGCAATGAGTTGTTCACATGATATTCATTGGACTGTTGCCTGTAAATACGTGCTACATCAGTGTTCTTGGAAGAGAGCTCTGGCAGTGACGTGGCTCTGTTGTTGTTCCCACGCGGTGATTTGCGAAGATGGAAAAAAAATCGAGATTCAAGCAATGATTAAGTATTTTGCAAAGAAAGGTATGAAAGTAAAGCACATTCATATTGATTTCCAGAATACACTGGGAAACTCTGCTCCTTCCTATTCAACTGTTGCCAAGTGGTCAAAATGAATTTAAATTGTTCCCACGCGGTGATTTGCGAAGATGGAAAAAAAAATCGAGATTCAAGCAATGATTAAGTACTTTGCAAAGAAAGGTATGAAAGTGAAGCACATTCATATTGATTTCCAGAATACACTGGGAAACTCTGCTCCTTCCTATTCAACTGTTGCCAAGTGGTCAAATGAATTTAAATTTGGTTTGGAGAGCTTAGATGATGATCTGCATAGTAGTCGGCCGAGATGTATCACTATTCCAGAAATCATTACAAAAGTCCACAAAATGGTCATGGAGGATCGCCAATTGTAAGTGCGTGAAATCGCTCACACTTACCAGATGTCATCTGACAGGGTATATCACATTTTAACTGAATAATTAGAAATGAAAAAATTATCTGCAAGACGGGTGTCGTGACTCTTGACGCACACCCGCACACATGTGCCATTGTCATGGCAAAATTACACGAACTAAGGTATTTATTGTTGCCACACCCGCCTTATTCACCTGATATGGCTCCTTCAGACTTCCATCTCTTCCCAAAACTGAAAATTTTTCGTGGTGGACAAAGATTCACTTCAAACAAAGAATTGATAGCCGGAGTTGACAACTATTTTGCAGGCCTGGAGGAAACTCATTTTCAAGATGGGATCAAGGCACTGGAACATTGTTGGACCAAGTGCATTAATCTTCAAGGAGACTACATTGAAAAATTAAAAAAAATGTTGTGATGTAAGCACTTTTTTTTCTATTCCATTCTGAAAACTTTTCAAACCATCCTCGTATTAGAAAACTAAGACATATCATGTGGTCAGTCAGAAAATACACTTCGATTAATGACAACTACAGTAACTTTTCAACTGAATTCATGAATATATTCAGTAAATACTTCTATTTGTAACAGTACAGGTTGAGTCTCATAAAAATAGATAATGGGTAAGAGTGTCTAGCATTAACAGGAAGAACTGTATATGGAGACAAAAGTTAATTGAAACTTGAATTTCTTCAATATGTAAGCACTTTCAACAATATCTATATATAGTTAAACCACTAAACCATACTGCAAACAAGAGCTTCACTTCAAATGCAAAATTCTCCTCTAAACTAATGGTAAATGGTAGACCTGTTACAGATATCAGAGCCAAATGTGGTCACAGTGGTAGTGACATCAGTGGATTCTGCCACTGACTGACATCTGCCAAAGATGGCTGAGTGTTTCAGATCAGTAAGCCATCACATTAACAGTCACAATGCGGCCAATCCCATCCATAAAACAACTGGTGAAATTCAAAACAGTTTGTTTTCTTCAGTCAAGTTGGCCAATGTTCTGTGAAAAACTGATAAATTTAGTCGAATAAACAAGGACTTTTTGGCATCCTGAGCATAAAAAATATAAAACTCGGATATAGCTTGGAATCTATGGACTGAAGTTGCAGCTTTATTGGAAACCACAAGTGGACAAAATCTTTATCATAAAATATAAGTATAAATTATAACCTCAAAAAAAATTTGTTCAAGGGAGACAAGGGACATATCTTATGTTTAAAGTTACTCTAGTAGATCTTTTTTTGGGTATGGCAGGTGGGCATTAGCTGTTTACAAATTATTATTACTGATTACTGGTGTTTTATGCCTGTAGGGTGGTGATTCTGTTACATAATGTGGTTTGCAAATGTGGTGTATGTGTTTCCACTTTTCAGGGCTTTAAATGTTCAGAGTATCATATTTTAAAATTTATGTTTGTCTTTCACACATATGCTGAATGACAGTCACTGAAGGTTAATAAAAATACATCTGTTTTGAAGAATTTATATGCAGTTGTGCAGAGAGTTTGTAATCTTGCTTTTCAATGCAACTGTGAATCATTGAGAGTATGCAATAGAACATTCTTCCTTGCATCTCATCTCATACATTTGTAAAACTTGTCTAGTTATTCCAGTAACTGAGGAAAGAGTGTACAGTGCTTGCCATGTTCTTTTCAATACAGATATAGCTCATTCATTGTCTTTCTAATAGCCAAAGCTGTAATGCAAAGGTGTTGTGGTATCCATCCTGCCCAAGGATGTCGAACTCTAAACCTCCTTGATCACGCCAAAAACTTATCGAGGAGATTGACTGCACTGTCACCGAGCTGTTGGCTGATGTTTGATACTACTGGGCAACATGTGACGATGGTGTCTGATGACTCTTATCAGTGCTAGGGTGAATGCAGCCTAAGGGAAGTAGAGGCATGGGTCAAAAATAATAAATTTGAAATTAAACTTTGCAAAAACAAAACTAGTTAATTTCGCCACAATACAATCTGTCCAACATATAAGTGGAATACTATGTATGGACCAAAAATTGGACATTGCAAACTGTGCCAAATTCCTTAGCATAGTAGTGAATAAAAGTATATTGTGGAGTAATCATGTGGATAGTATACCGAGTTGACTGAACAGTTTCATTCATGTCACTGGCATCATAACTGATCTGGCTTTAAAAACACTGTAATTAAGCATATTTTGTTCCAGTCATTAAGTGTAGTATAATTTCTGTGGGTCTGAGAAAACTAATCTATTCAAAGCTTTCGACTACAGACAATGGTCATCCAATCCGTGGTGGGAACTGAAAAGTAATAACACTTCAAACCTTTGTGTGGTAGGCTAAATCCAATGTTCATTCCAACTGTATACATGAGAGTCTAATTTTCACAAAGAGAAACCCACACCATCCTGAGGATAGTTGTTTCTTTCATCTTTGCGAGACTAGACACAGAGACAGTTACATGTTACATAACCGCAGACTAAAACTACACGAAAAAACTCCATATTAGATAGGCATGAAATTAATAAATAAAATCTGGAATGGGAACTGTGACCCAAATCTAAAATATAGTGAAGGAAACTTGGAAAAATATCTGAAAAGCAAATGCTACTATAGTTTAGAAGATTTCTTGAATGATAACCATGTAAAATAGTGTGTTTATAGTAAAACCATATGTATTATACCCTGAGACTAATTTATTAATGTTAACCATGTACAATAATAACTGAAGAAGCAACAACATGTGTACCATAACCTTAGATTAAATGTATTGCTCTCCAAGTAGTGTTAGAATTGACAAGTCACCTAGGTCACAATCTTTGATTGTATGAGTCGGGTTATGTCATAATAATGATTTCATTTGATTTGATACTTAACATGAGAATTTTTAACAGTTTAGTAGTATGGTGTGTGTGTGTGTGTGTGTGTGTATGTGTGTGTGGTGGGGAAGAGATAGAATGTAGTTCATTATAAATCATTGTACGTGAAAAACAAATCCTTAAGAAATCATGTAAACAGTTAGTATGTTCAGTCTTGCCATATTTTGTCACTGAAAGAGTGCACTATAACAGTAAAACTGATTCATTTCACATCATAGGTCAACATTATGAGTACATGAATGAAGAATACATTACACCTGCACAATTCAGAGAAGCTGGTATTGCTGGGAACAATTCAGATACACGGGCTTTGAAGCAGTCGCTGACGTCAAGCACATCAATTTAGGTAGCATTCTCAGCAACTGGGTGGTCCAGTTGCCTCTTCACCAGTTTGACGGTGGCCATTCACGCTGACAGTCAGTTTGTTTGTGGTCATACCCACGCAGAATGGGGCACAGTGGTTGCAGCTAAGTTGGTAAATCAAATGGCTGTTTTCACAGGTGGTCCTGCTTTTGATGGGTTAGGAGGTGCCTGTGACAGGACTGGAGTAAGTGGCAGTGGGAGAATGTAAGGAACAGGTGTTTGCATCTGGGTCTATTGCAGGAATATGAGCTGTGGGGGCAAAGGATTGAGAGCAGCGTTGGAATCTAGCAGTGTTTTAATTGTGCCCGTCTGCCACTCAATGCTTCCTCTATGTGGTAAAAGAGAAGCAAACTACCGTTTTCAAATTGTTGTTATTTGATCCCACATTTTCTATATCACAAGTAAATCAATTAGACCTGCTCATGTACATAACAAGGACATCTTTCACTTCATTGTTGGGAGGTAGTTTGAAGTTCTTACTTTTTGATAAAAACAGCTGCAATATAAAGGCAGATAAAAATTATACATACAATAGCATCTGAACGGGACCAAAATTTATACACAAACAATAATATTTGCTTTAAAGAAACACATAGCCATTTGACTGTTTCATTGTTTATTTAAGTTCCACCCAGGCTTCAGCCTTTTATGCCATTTTCAAGCACTTGATTATATGTCTTTAACATACACTATGTGATCAAAAGTATCAGGACAACTGGTTGAAAATGACTTACCATTTGTGGCACCCTCCACCGGTAATGCTGGAATTCAACATGGTGTTGGGTCACCCTTAGCCTTGATGACAGCTTCCACTCTCGCAAGCATATGTTCAATCACGTACTGAAAGGTTTCTTGGGGAATGGCAGCCCATTCTTCACGGAGTGCTGCACTGAGGAGAGGTATCAATGTCGGTTGGAGAGGCCTGGCACGAAGTCAGCATTCCAAAACATCCCAAAGGTGTTCTACAGGATTCAGGTCAGGACTCTGTGCAAGCCAGTCCATTACAAGGATGTTATTGTCGTGTAACCCCTCCACCATAGGCCATGCATCATGAACAGCTGCTCGATCACTTTGAAAGATACAATCGCCATCCCTGAATTGCTCTTCAACAATGGGAAGCAAGAAGGTGCTTAGAACATCAATGTAGGCATGTGCTGTGATAGTGCCATGCAAAACAACAAGGGCGTACAAGCCCCCTCCATGAAAAATACAACCACACCATAATACCACCTGCTCCGAATTTTACTGTTGGCACTACACATGCTGGCAGATGACATTCACCGGGCATTCGCCATACCCACACCTTGCCATCAGATCGCCACATTGTGTACCATGATTCATCACCCCACATAACGTTTTTCCACTGTTCAATTGTCCAATGTTTACACTCCTTACACCAAGTGGGGCATCATTTGGCATTTACTGGCATGCTGTGTGGCTTATGAGCAGCCGCTCGACAATGAAATCCAAGTTTTCTCACCTCTCGCCTAACTGCCAACGTACTTGCAGTGGATCCTAATGCAGTTTGGAATTTCTGTTTGGTGGTCTGGATAGATGTCTGCCTATTACACATTAAGACCCTGTTCAACTGTCGGCGATCTATCAGTCAACAGACGAGGTCGACCTGTACGCTTTTGTGCTGTATGTGTCCCTTCACAATTCCACTTCACTATCACATCGGAAACAGTGGACCTAGGGATGTTTAGGAGTGTGGAAATCTCACATACAGACATATGAAACACGTGACACGCAATCACTTGACCACGTTTGAAGCCTGTGAGTTCCATGGAGCACCACATTTTGCTCTCTCATGATGTCTAATGACTACTGAGGTCGCTGATATGGAGTACCAGACAGTAGGTGGCGGCACAATGCACCTAATATGAAAAATGTATGTTTTGAGGGTGTCCAGATACTTCTGAGCACATGGTGTATATTATAAGACACTTGACATGTCAAGATCAAAGTTGGCTATAAATTAAAAAAATGTTGGTCCCCACAAAATGCCTGATATAAAACCACCGTCTTATAACAGGTCAGTAAGTAACTGTGCAAGCACGTCATATTTAACAAAAATAGGCTTAAATTGGTAAATAAAAGATGAGCACATGTCCATAAAATGTACTGGTGGTGTGTTCCTTTAAAAAATATTGTATGACTGTTGCTAAGCAACATCAAAAACTGTTTAATGATACTTGTGTAAACAATTAGAACACTATTAGTTTTATTTATGAAATGGACCCAGTCTGACATCTTTAACCACATGTTACATGGATGTTATTTTTTCTGTCCATAATGAACATTATTCTTAGAAAACGCATAATTTATTTCATTCTCTAACTTGCAAGATTTTTTAGGTACTTGTGTACATGTAACACATGCAAATGACCTATTTATTTATGTTTTTCACATCCCAACCCTCATTTACATCACTATTTCAAAGCTAAGCTTTTCAATTTCATAAGGTCTTCAAAATTGCATTGTGAATCTCCTTTTTTCTCTATGAGTCCACAGTAATAACTGGCTTCGATTCACCAGCCTTCTTTTGATACCTTTCTCCTAGTCTCCTAGTTTCCTTTCCCCCCTTATCCTTTCAACTAAATCACACAATTCAGATTCCATGCAAACTGCACGTCTCACTGGCCTGATTGTGCGAAATGATTCACAGGTCAGAGAAAGATAAGGGTGTTAACCACCGATTGGGACATACCTCAAGAAGCAACATTTTCTGCAATCTGTCTTTTCTATCTCTGAAAAAATACTGCTCCATTTATATACATGTAATAGTCAAAATTATTTAAAACAACAAATCAGTTAACTAAACACTCATAATTATAGCTGCAGCAATTATGTAATGAACTATGTGACAGAGAACTGTCAGAAGCTATTCAAAGGGGTTGTCAGATTATGCAAGGTGCTGTACTGTGCAACTTCTTTTTGTTCTGCAATTTTCAAAAACCGACTGTTAATTCTACTGAATGATTGAACATTGATGATACATTATTACTGAAATCAGTACCTTCAAAACATTTTCACTGAGTGAACATAAGTGAAAGAACAATGTATCAAACAAATTAGTCATTGTCAAATAATAAATTTATTCTCAGAAAGAGGCGATTAAAATATTTCATGCAGATTACATACTTGCGGAGCTGTCCACTGTGTATACAGGTCAAGAAGAAAATGTAGGCAAGATGTAAGATCAAGGCCACTTGCTGCTAAGCACTGCTCTCGTTCAAGACATTTTGTAGATACTGCAATCAAAATTAGAGACCACTTGGCACTTTTCCAAATTACTTATACAAAAAAAATTAAGTATGCATTCATAATTACAATCACAATAAATATGTAATGTACAATATGACACAGATCATCAGAGGCTATCCAAAGGCATTGTCAAGATAATGGAGAAAGCCGACTACAACTGAAAAAAGTAGCATACTGTGTAGCTTCTTTGTGCAGAAGTAAGTAAAAACAGTTTGGGTGATAAATTGCTGGTTCTTATTACATAAAGAATGGTTGAAATTTTTGCTGAGCATAATGTATCCTATTGAGGGTGAAAGAGATCACTCGCCAAATAGCAGAAGTGTTGGGTTGTCGACAGGCACGCATGCACGCACGCATGCGCTCTCTCTCTCTCTCACACTCACACTCACACACACACACACACACACACACACACACACACACACACACACACCTGTCCCCTTACATAATGCCAGCTGGACACACAATGTTCGGATTGGATTTCAGTGATTGGACCAGGGTGGGATGGTGGTTGTGTCAGGTGGGGTGGTTAGAGGCAGAGAGAGGTGGAAGGCAGGAAGAGGAGTGGGTTGTGGTGGGTAGCTAGCAGCTTGGAGGGAGGCAATCAGTTTGCTGGCTAGGAATGTAGGACAGAGGGGGGTGGCAGATGTGCAGCCTAGGCATGTGATGTATGGTTGCCAGAGCTGGTGGGGAGCTGCACATGATGAACATCACATGCATGCATGAACTGCGAGGTAAAAACAGGCAAAGGTGAAACCACTGGGTGAGGGTGTGGGGGCAGTGGGTTAATGGAGACTGATGCCAGGAGGACTATAGGAGGATAACTACCATCTACATAGTTCAGAAAAGCTGGTGGTGGACGGAAAAACCCAGATGGCCCAGGTTGTAATGAAGCACCCATTGAAATCAAGTGTGTTGTCCTCAGCTACATCTTGTACCACTTGCTAGTCACACTGCTCTTGGCCACAGTTTGGCCGTGGCCAATCATTCTCATGGACAAAACTGTTGGGCAGTGATTGCAGCAGAGCTGGCAAACAACATGCCTGCTGCTACAAGTCACTACTTCAGTGGGTTGGGACAAGCCTGTGACATGTCATGAGTAGGACCAGATGGGTTGGGAGTGGGACTGGCATAGGGCTGGACTAAGTTGTTGTGTAGGTTTGGTGGATGGCAAAATATCTCTTTATAAGGAGAAGGAAGGAACTACTACTACTACTTCTACTTCTACATCTACAACTACACAATTAATCTGCTATTCACAATAATGTGCCTGGCAGAGGGTTCAATGAATCACCTTCAAGCTGTCTCTCTATTGTTCCATTCTCGACGGCAGGTGGGAAAAACTAGCACTAAAATTTTTCTGTGTGAGCCCTGATTGCCCTTATTTTATCTTGATGATCATTTCTCCCTATGTAGGTAGGTGTCAACAGAATGTTTTCGCAACCGGAGGAGAAAACTGGTGACTGATATTTCATGACAAGATCCCGTCGCAATGAAAAATGTCTATGCTTTAATGACTGCCACTCCAATTCATGTATCATGTCTGTGCACTGTCTCACCTATTTCGCAATAATACAAAATGAGCTGCCTTTCTTTGAACTTTTTCAATGTCATCCGTCAGTCCCACCTTATGCAGATCCTACACTGCAATACTCCAGCATAGGGCGGACAAGAGTGGTGTAAGCAGTCTCTTTACTAGACCTTTTGCACCTTCTAAGTGTTCTGCCAATGAATCCCAGTCTTTGGTTTGCTCTACCCACAACACTATCTATGGGATTGTTCCAATTTAGGTTATATGTAACTGAATTTATGGCCTTCAGATTTGTGCGACTTATTGCGTAATTGAAATTTAGCGAATTTCTTTTAGTACTCATGTGAATAACTTCACACTTTTCTTTATTCAGGGTCAATTGCCACATTTTGCACCATACAGATACCTTATCTAAATCATTTTACAATTTGTTTCGGTCATCTGATGATTTTACAAGACGGTAAATGACAGCATCATCTGCAAACAATCTAAGACGGCTCCTAATATTGTCTCCTATGTTGTTAATATACCGTAGATCAAGAACAATAGAGGACCTATACGCTTCCTTGGGGAACACTGGATATTACTTCTGTTTTACTTGACGACTTTCCATCTATTACTACGAACTGAGACCTTTCTGACAGGAAATCATGAATCGAGTCACACAATTGAGGTGATATTCCATAGGCACACAGTTTGATTCGAAAACACTTGTGAGAAACAGAGTTGAAAGCCTTCTGGAAATCTAAAAATATGGAATCAATTTGACATCCCCTGTCGATAGCACTCATTACTGATGAGTATAAAGAGCTAGTTGTGTTTCACAAGAATGATATTTTCTGAATCCCAGCTGACTATGTGTCAATAAATAGTTTTCTAAGAGGTAATTCATAATTTTTGAACACAGTATGTGTTCCAAAACACTACTGCAAATCGACATTAGTGATATGGGCCTATAATTCACAGATTACTCCTATTTCCCTTTTTGGGCGTTGGTGTGACTTGAGCAATTTTCCAGTCTTTAGGTACGGATCTTTCTATGAGCGAGCGATTGTATATAATTGCTAAATATGGAGCTATTGTATCAGCATACTCTGAAAGGAACCTGACTGGTATACAATCTGGACCTGAGACCTTGCCTTCATTAAGTGATTTAAGCTGCTTTCCTACACTGAGGCTATCTACTGCTATGGATTCCTGATTGGAATTCAGAAATATTTACTTTGTCTTCTTTGGTGAAGGAGTTTCTAAAAAGTGTGTTTAATAACTCTGCTTTAGTGACTTCACAGTCGTTATCACACAGTGAAGGTACTGACTGCATATTATCACTGGTGTGCTTTATGTATGACCAGAATCTCTCTGGGTTTTCTGCCATCAATACTATCTCTTTGAAATCATTCCACATCTTTTCTATGCTTACGTGATCAGTTCGGAAAGGGTGGCGACTGTCTCTTAAAGGCGTTAAGAGCATTTTTATCAGCTTTTTTAAATAGATGTACTTTGTGTTTCTTTTTGATGGTTGTGGGTGTATTCAGCCTAGTTGCAACTGCCGTGTGGTTGCTAATCCCTGTATCCGTCATGGTACTCATTATTTGTGCAGGATTATTTGATGCTAAAAGGTCAAGAACGCTTCCACAACCATTTACACTTCAAGTGGGCTCATGAACTAATTGTTTAAAATAATTTTCTCAGAAAGCATTCAATACAATTTCGGATGATGTATTATGCCTGCCACTGGCTTTATACATATAATTTTTCCAACATATCAAGGGTAGATTGAAGTCACCACCAACTATAATTGTATGAATGGGGTACCTATTTGAAATTACACTCAAGTTTTCTTTGAACTGTTCACCAACAATATCTTCTGAGTTGGGGGGTCAGTAAAATGATCCAATTAATGGTTTAGTCTGATTGTCAAGTATAACCTCTACCCATACTGTTTCGCAGGAATTATCTACTTCAATTTCACTACAAGGTAAACTACTTCTGACAGCAATAAATACTCCACCACCAACTGTATTTAATCTATCCGTTCTGAACACTGTTAGAATGTTTGAAAAAATTTTGGCTGAGCCTATTTCCGGCTTTAGACAGCTTTCCGTACCTATAACTATTTGAGCTTCTGTGCTTTTCTATTAGGGCTTGGAGCTCTGGTTCTTTCCCAACACATATATGACAATTTACAACTACAATACTGATTTTTGCTACAACTACCTTACTGTGTTTTACCTACCCCCTTTTAGATGGACACCCTATCTGTAGTTTCCTGAGACCCTCTAATCTAAAAAACTGCCCAGTCCCTTCCATACAGCTCCCATTACCCATGTAGCCACTTCCTGTGTGTAGTGGACTACTGACCTATTAAGCGGAATCCAGAATCCCACCGATTGCGCAAATTAAGGAATCTGCAGCTTACATAGTCACACAACCACCTGAGCCTCTGATTCAGATCCTTCACTCCGTGCTATACCAAAGGACCACAGTCGGTTCTATCGAAGATGCTGCAGATGGTGAGCTCCAACTCAATCTCCCAAGCATGACTGGCAGTCTTTACCATTTCCACTAGCCGCCCAAAACCAGAGAGAATCTCCTTCGATTCAAAGCAACACAGCGTCATTGGTACTGACATGAGCCACATCCTGCAATTGGCTGCACCCTGTACTCTTCATGACAATCGGAAGCACCCTTTCCACATCTGGAATGACCCCTCCGGTTATGCCCATGGAGTGCACACTGGCTTCCTGCCCCTCCTTGGCAGCCATGTTACTGAGGGGCTCCATCACGTGCCTAACGATGGAGCTCCCAGCTACCAACAAACCCACCCTCTGTGAATGCCCAGACCTCGTGGGCCGAGAAGCTTCCTCTGGAACAAGGTGAACGACTGCATCCAGTTTAGAGACTGTCAGCCACAGATAAAGCCCAAAACCTGTTCGTCAATTTAACTGGGGAGGCCCTACGATCGGCCCCTTGAGAGTCTTTTGCTACCTGCCAGACTTTGGAATGATTTCCCACTCAACTATGGGTGAGGGGTCAACCTCAGTGCAGGCAGTACCCAGGGCAGCCACAGAAGAGAACCGATCGGGGGACATGTGTGACGTGCTCGAAGTCCCTTGCATCCCCGTGTTCGACCCCCCCAAGTTATGCCCTTTGGCACCGGCCTCAAGCTGTTTGACAGAAGCCAACACTGCTTGGAACTGTGAATGGAGGGTCACCAACTCAGCTGGCACCTCTACACAGCAATCACAGCTCCTACCCTTACTGAAGTCACTCCTCTTTGAAGCTCGGAAAAATATGTAACAAACGAACAGTGTACTTGGCTTATTAGCAGCAGGAACTTGAAGTGCACTCTCAATGACAATCTAACTTGTTTAGGCTGTCTCTCATTTCAGGACATGATGATAGATAACCAAAGCCCTGAAGAAGGTTGTGGTTCAGTTGTTCCAGTACAGAGTGATGAAGGAGGCATTCCTTTATAGCCAATTCTTTAGGAAGTTGCATGGATTAAGGACATATGAGGAAATGGCATGGGAAATCTGTTTGCACACTAAGTGTGCTCTGTGGTGCCTGTCTTTGAAGGTATTTGTGAGAACTTCAGCGTACTGGGCAAGGGACTTCTCGTCATGGTAGATGTGCTGTCCACAGGTAGACAAGCTGTATGGGAGCAATTTTTTGGTGTGGAAGGGATGACAGCTGTAGGTACTGTTGTTGGTTAGTGGGTTTAATATGGTCAGAGGTGTGGATGGCACCATTAGAGAGGTGGAGTTCAACGTCCAGGAAGGTGACACTTCGGGTTAAGAAGGATCAACTGAATTAAATGGGAGGGGAGGTGTTGAGGTTGTGGAGAAATAAGGGTAGGTGAGACCAGATTGTGAAGATATCATCAATTAACCTGAACCAGACAAGGGATTTGGGGTTTTTGGAGGTTAGGGATCTTTCCTCCATATGGCCCATTCAAAGGTTGGAATAGGAAGGTGATATGTGGATGTCCATAGCTGTTCTGTCGATTTGCTTAGATACGTTCCCCTCAAAGGAGAAGTAGATGTATGTCAGAATATAGTTTGTATGGTGTGTGAGGAATAAAAGTGGTTGGTATCTTTGATATGAGAGGCTAGGTTTTGGCAATTGGTTGGAGGTGTTGACCAAAAAGAATGGAAATTCTTTCACTAGAAGCACAATAACCAGCTACAATGTGGTGTTCATGATTGCTGGGTTTTTGGATTGTTTGAGAGAATGTGGAAGGTGGCTGTCCATGGTGCCACTGGGATGAGGGAGGAGAAGAACTCAAGAGAGAAGTTCTGGGGTGGGGCTAAGGATTTCAGTAGGTGCTGGAGCTATGTTGCACATCTAAGATGGGATCACTACAGCAGAGCATGTATGTGGAGAATTCAATTGATGTAAATCTTCTGTCAGATAGTCACAAAGTTGACTACCCAGGCAGCTGAGCATAACATGCTTGATTTCGATGGCTGCTTCACAATCCATGCCATCTTGATTCTTACCTCCACCACCACATTTTCTGAACTATGCAGATTGCAGTTATCCTTGCAACAAATCCTTCAATCCCGTAACCCTCCTGGCATCAGTGTCTCTTAACATACTGCCCAAGTCCTCCACCCAAGACTTTCACCTTTCTCTGTCCTACCACCCCATCCCACTTCATGTCTCCAGTTCACCTTCATTACAAGTTGCTCCTCATTGGCTCTGGCACCCGTTCATCACATGCCTAACCCATGCACCTGGGCCCCCTCTCTTCCACATTCCTAGCCAGCAGACCAGCTGCCTCCCTCTGAGATGTTACCTACCCACCCTAAACCCTGTTCCTGCTGCCCTTCTCTGTCTCTCTCCAATCACTCAATTCAAAACAATTGACATTCCACCCTAGTCCAGCCACCGAACCGCAATTCAATTCCAGCATTGTACATCCAGAGTGTGTGTGTGTGTGTGTGTGTGTGTGTGTGTGTGTGTGTGTGTGTGTGTGTGTGTACTCTGGCTCGAGAAAGGAATTATTCTGAAAGCTAGCAAGTTTTCTTTCTCTTTCATGTGTCTGTCAACAGCCCAACACTTCTGCTATTCTGGGAGCACTCTCCTAAAGTATTTACAGTCTATCAGAACATTTAGAATATATTTATGCTATTAAGAAGTGTCCACAATTAGATATTCAAGAATATTAAACTAAAACTGCTGTAAGGATAAACAGAAGTGTAGTAAGATAAAGGATACTGCATACAATATTTTACAATGTTGTAAAACAGGTAAAACTGAAATACCATTAAAATATTTTAAATGATCATTGTACCTTAGTGAAAACAAGGCCATGTTGTGACCTACTGAAATGGTTGTATGTACAGGGCTATTACAAATGATTGAAGCGATTTCGTAAATTCACTGTAGCTCCATTCATCGACATATGGTCACGACACACTACAGATACGTAGAAAAACTCATAAAGTTTTGTTCGGCTGAAGCTGCACTTCAGGTTTCTGCTGCCAGAGCGCTCGAGAGCGCAGTGAGACAAAATGGCGACAGGAGCCGAGAAAGCATATGTCGTGCTTGAAATGCACTCACATCAGTCGGTCATAACAGTGCAACGACACTTCAGGACGAAGTTCAACAAAGATCTACCAACTGCTAACTCCATTCGGCGATGGTATGCGCAGTTTAAAGCTTCCGGATGCCCTTGTAAGGGGAAATCAATGGGTCGGCCTGCAGTGAGCGAAGAAACGGTTGAACGCGTGCGGGCAAGTTTCACGCGTAGCCCGTGGAAGTCGATGAATAAAGCAAGCAGGGAGCTAAACGTACCACAGCCGATGGTTTGGAAAATCTTACGGAAAAGGCTAAAGCAGAAGCCTTACCGTTTACAATTGCTACAAGCCCTGACACCCGATGACAAAGTCAAACGCTTTGAATTTTCGGCGCGGTTGCAACAGGTCATGGAAGAGGATGCGTTCAGTACGAAACTTGTTTTCAGTGATGAAGCAACATTTTTTCTTAATCAAAAGATTAAAAAAAAAAAACAGCCGACCAGTTGCAAAGGATAAAGTAATCTTTACCTAGGTTTCAATAGATATAAATCTATCTTCTTCAGAAGACGGCAGTATTACATTAACATGGAGTGAAGTATCCTAGTCGTTTTTACAAACATTTACATAACTCAGTTAACCCAAATAAAAGTGAACAGACACAATGTGCGAATCTGGGCGGTAGAGAATCCTCACGCATTCGTGCAGCAAACTCGCAATTCACCAAAAGTTAACGTGTTTTGTGCAATCTCACGGTTTAAAGTTTACGGCCCCTTTTTCTTCTGCGAAAAAAACTTTACAGGACACGTGTATCTGGACATGCTGGAAAATTGGCTCATGCCACAACTGGAGACCGACAGCGCCGACTTCATCTTTCAACAGGATGGTGCTCCACCGCACTTCCATCATGATGTTCGGCATTTCTTAAACAGGAGATTGGAAAACCGATGGATCGGTCATGGTGGAGATCATGATCAGCAATTCATGTCATGGCCTCCACGCTCTCCCGACCTAACCCCATGCGATTTCTTTCTGTGGAGTTATGTGAAAGATTCAGTGTTTAAACCTCCTCTACCCAGAACTGCGAGATCGCATCAACGATGCTTTCGAACTCATTGATGGGGACATGCTGCGCAGAGTGTGGGAGGAACTTGATTATCGGCTTGATGTCTGCCGAATCACTAAAGGGGCACATATCGAACATTTATGAATGCCTAAAAAAACTTTTTGAGTTTGTGTATGTGTGTGCAAAGCATTGTGAAAATATCTCAAATAATAAAGTTATTGCAGAGCTGTGAAATCGCTTCAATCATTTGTAATAACCCTGTATTTACTGACTTTTTGAAAAGTGCTTCCAGCAAGTAGAAAATTGTAAGTTCATCTAAAAAAAGGTGACAATTTCACTGTGCATTCAGAGAAAGTTGCTGAGAGTGGGAAAAGTATCTTCACAGAATAAACCCCCAAACCCCCCCTCCCCCCAATCCACCCACCCATTCCCTAGCACATAAACATAGTCTGTTTCTTTATATACAATTACAGTACATTTATCATACCAGTACACTTGTAATTGGTGCTTTAACATCTGTAACATACTTTATCTGTGTATATTATTAAACACTGGAGACCATAAATAATTTATTTTTAATCACTTCACACTTTTCAATATACATTCAGACATTAAAACAAACTGCTTTCCCCTGATCCATTACAAACAATATTTTGCAGTGATAACTGCACTGTTTATTTTAATCCAAGCCTACATAGTGACCAAATATAGACTTCATATTATCTTTCTGAAGTGGTTTTTATCAGAAGTACAATACACAGTCAGACTACTAAAAGTATCTTCTGGTTTTAGTGAATAAAGAGATCTCACTGTAAGTGGTTACTGATTTAGCTGTGTATCCGAGTGCATGATCAAAACATGTGTATCACATGAGATAATTTGAAACATGCAAAGAGGGAGAGAAATAAATATTCAAGACAGAGGAAGTATCTGAAAGACAGAAATCGGAAGATGTGATGTACACATACAAACAAATAACTAAAATTTCAGAAAAATAGTTTTACAAACGGAGCATGTCAATAACACAATGTTCCATTTCTGGCCCTTATGCTTGGCATTGATTGACAGAGTTGTTAGATGTTCTCCTGAGGAATATTGTACCAAATTTTGTCCAATTGCCACCTTTGATTGTCAAAATGTCAAGCTGATTGGAGGACCCTACCCATAATGTTCAAAACATCCTCAACTGGCGAGAAATCCGACAACATTGCTGACCAAGTCTGAGTTTGGTAAGCACAAAGACAAGCGGTAGGAACTCTCACGCTGCACGGGCAGCCATTATCTTGCTGAAATGTAAGCTCAGGATGGCTTACCTCCACATATTGCTGTGTTGTAAGTGTGCCACAGATGACAACCAAAGGAGTTCTGCTATGAAATGAAATGGCACCAAAAACTATCACTCCTAGCTGTTGGCTGTATGACAGGCGACAGTCAAATTGGTATCCCATCGCTGACCGAGACATCTGTGGACACATCATCGCTGGTCATCAGGGCTCAATTTGAAGTGGGACTCATCACTGAAGACAATTCTACTCCAGTCAATGAGATTCCAGGCCAAATGTGCTCAATATCACTGCATATGGACTCATCGGTTTACACAGGCCAAAGGTAATTGGCGCAAGGGGTGTTGCCTTTTCTGTGACTGGCCTATTAATGGTCTCTGTGGTCACTGAAGCACCAGTTGCACATTGGCTTTCCTCACAAGCCACAGACTAAGAATAATCGAATGGACTAGTGTAATGAAGACAGAGTCAAAACCAGTATGGAAACATAACTACATGGTTATTACAAATGATTGAAGCGATTTCACAGCTCTACAATAGCTTTATTATTTGAGATATTTTCACAATGCTTTGCACAGACATACAAAAACTCAAAAAGTTTTTTTAGGCATTCACAAATGTTCAATATGTGCCCCTTTAGTGATTCGGCAGACATCAAGCTGATAATCAAGTTTCTCCCATACTCGGCGCAGCATGTCCCCATCAATGAGTTTGAAAGCATCGTTGATGCGAGCTCGCAGTTCCGGCACATTTCTTGGTAGAGGAGGTTTAAACACTGAATCTTTCACATAACCCCACAGAAAGAAATCGCATGGGGTTAAGTCGGGAGAGCATGGAGGCCATGACATGAATTGCTGATCATGATCTCCACCATGACCGATCCATCGGTTTTCCAATCTCCTGTTTAAGAAATGCCGAACATCATGATGGAAGTGCGGTGGAGCACCATCCTGTTGAAAGATGAAGTCGGTGCTGTCGGTCTCCAGTTGTGGCATGAGCCAATTTTCCAGCATGTCCAGATACACGTGTCCTGTAACGTTTTTTTTCACAGAAGAAAAAGGGGCCGTAAATTTTAAACCGCGAGATTGCACAAAACACGTTAACTTTTGGTGAATTGCGAATTTGCTGCACGAATGTGTGAGGATTCTCTACCGCCCAGATTCGCACATTGTGTCTGTTCACTTCACCATTAAGAAAAAATGTTGCTTCATCACTGAAAACAAGTTTCGCACTGAACGCATCCTCTTCCATGAGCTGTTGCAACTGCGCCGAAAATTCAAAGCGTTTGACTTTGACATCGGGTGTCAGGGCTTGTAGCAATTGTAAACGGTAAGGCTTCTGCTTTAGCCTTTTCCGTAATATTTTCCAAACCGTCGGCTGTGGTACTTTTAGCTCCCTGCTTGCTTTATTGGTCTACTTCCGCGGGCTACGCGTGAAACTTGCCCACACGCATTCAACCGTTTCTTCGCTCACTGCAGGCCGACCCGTTGATTTCCCCTTACAGAGGCATCCAGAAGCTTTAAACTGCGCATACCATCGCCGAATGGAGTTAGCAGTTGGTGGATCTTTGTTGAACTTCGTCCTGAAGTGTCGTTGCACTGTTATGACTGACTGATGTGAGTGCATTTCAAGCACGACATACGTTTTCTCGGCTCCTGTCGCCATTTTGTCTCACTGCGCTCTCGAGCGCTCTGGCGGCAGAAACCTGAAGTTCGGCTTCAGCTGAACAAAACTTTATGAGTTTTTCTACATATCTGTAGTTTGTCGTGACCATATGTCAATGAATGGAGCTACAGTGAATTTATGAAATCGCTTCAATCATTTGTAATAGCCCTGTATTATGGCATTTTTTGTCTACAATAACCTTTATTAGATATGTTATAGAACCTATGATGCAATTATATTTTCTGCACACCATACATCAATGAGACAAGAGAAGGGAGAAATGCTTAGTTTTCAAACACATTTTACCAAATACATCATACAGCATATGGACTAAATGTGGACACGCAGAAAGCTTATTATCTGCTGTAATAAGGGCCATTTACTAATAAAATACAGCCATTTCCATTTCTTCACTCTTAGATTAGTCCATTAGTTATGCCTTATTATCCATACCTGTTCCTTTATTTTGTTCCACTGAAGTAGCATTTTCTTCTAATATCCTTGTTGCAGTCCAAAGATATTCTATAGAAACTTGACTATAGCCATACCTATGAAACATGAATCACATTATCATTAGGATGTAAACACATGGTAGAATTATTCTCTTACTTGAAATTGAATGAACTACATTCACTTCATGAAAGCAATGATGAATTATTTCTCATATTCCACTAACTAATCCCTTGAGACCCTCTGGCTACAATTGTGTCCATTAACTAATACTGTGTCTTAGCTGCAACAGAAGTATTTTTTCCCAATGGAAATATCAGATACAAATTTGTGAATATTTAACCTTCTAATCATGCGTAAGTGCTGCTAACTGTTGGGCATCACTATGAAAACATCAGCAAGTCAATGTAGCAGTGTGCTGCAGCTAATGACCACTAGAATACACAGGTCTGGTTCGTTCGCTATATTCCACTGTATAATTGAACACTGTAATTGTTATTTGGCACGGTAATTACTGAATGATCAATATACTACTTATTACAATAAAGAATATTTCATAATTAGTTGTTTAAGTCCATAATATGAAAGCAAGTGTACAAAATATATTTTGAAAATGGGTAAATATTTTTGTATAAATTTTGCACCTAAAATCATTAAAAAAAATCACCTAAAAATATTGCCACAAAAAAAAAGTTTTTCTTCCTCCAGAAAAAATACAGGTCTGAAAGGGCTAATGTGTAAAATGTGTGTCAAGTGCAGCAAACAATGGAAAACCCAGGATGAAACAACGATAATACCATGAAAAGAACAGATCACCACCTTCCACACGTCAGAGATGCTGAGGCGCAGACAGGCACAACAAAAAGACAGTCAAAAAAGACTTTCATGGGTAGCCCTGCCTTTGATGGGGTAGATGATGTTAGTGATTGGACTGGAGTAGGTGTTGGTAGAAGGATGTATGGGACAGGCCTTGCATCTGTGTCTATTACAGGGGTATGAGCCATGAGGTAAGAGATGGGGAGCAGCGGTTGTGTAGGGATGGACAAGTATATTGTGTAGGTTCGGTGGATGGCGGAATACCACTGTAGGAGGAGTGGGAAGGATAGTGGGCAAGACATTTCTCATTTCAGGGCACAGTGAGAGGTAATCGAAACCCTGACGGAGAATGTGATTAGTTGCTCCAGTCCTGGGTGGTACTGAGTTACAATGGGAATGCTCCTCTGTGGCCAGACTGCGGGACTTTGGGAGGTGGTGAGAGACTGGAAAGATAAGGCACGGTAGATTTGTTTTTGTACAAGGTTAGGAGGATAATTACGGTCAGTGAAGGCTTCAGTGAGACGCTCGGTGTATTCCGAGAGGGACTGCTCGTCACTGCAGATGTGATGACCATGGGTTGATAGGCTGTACGGAAGGGACTTCTTACAAGGGAACCTCCCCATCACACCCCCTCAGATTTAGTAATAAGTTGGCACAGTGGATAGGCCTTGAAAAACTGAACACAGATCAATCGAGAAAACAGGAAGAAGTTGTGTGGAACTATGAAAAAATAAGCAAAATATACAAACCGAGTAGTACATGTGCAACATAAGCAACATTAAGGATAGATTGTATTTAGGAACGCCGTGGTCCCGTGGTTAGCGTGAGCAGCTGCGGAACAAGGGGTTCTAGGTTCAAGTCCCCCTTCGAGTGAAAAGTTTAATTTTTTATTTTCAGAAAAACCGAGTTCAGGCACTCACACATAATCAACTTCGCTCTCCAAAATTCCAGGACATGTTCAGATTTGCTTGGACATAGGCAGGATTTGACGGTCTACACACGGAAAAATTTGAAACATATGTTTTGACAGAGCACAGGGGAAAGTGAGCGACTGCGAAACTGTTGGATTCATTTGTTGCAGTTTATGTGACAAACTCTTATGTTTTCATAACTTTTTTGGGAGTAATTATCACATCCGCAAGAAAACCTAAATCGGGCAACGTAGAAGAATGTTTTTACCCATTCGCCAAGTGTACAAGTTAGGTGGGTTGACAACATATTCCTGTCATGTAACGCACATGCCGTCACCAGTGTCGTATAGAATATATCAGACGTGTTTTCCTGTGGAGGAATCGGTTGAGCTATGACCTTGCGATCAAATGTTTTCGGTTCCCATTGGAGACGCACGTCGTTTCGTCTACTAATCACACGGTTTTGCGGTGCGGTCGCAAAACACAGACACTAAACTTTTTACAGTGAACAGAGACGTCAATGAACGAATGGACAGATCATAACTTTGTCAAAATAAATAAAAACTTTTCACTGGAGGCGAGACTCGAACCAGGGACCTCTCATTCCGCAGCTGCTCACGCAAACCACAGGACCACAACGACCTTGCGCCTAAACTATCCTTGATGTTGCTTATCTTGGCTTGTACTACTCAGTTTGTATATTTTGCTTATTTTTTCATAGTTCCACACAACTTCTTCCTGTTTTCTCGATTGATCTGTGTTCAGTTTTTCAAAGCCTATCCCCTGTGCCAACTTATAACTAAATCTGAGGGGGGTGCGATGGGGAGGTTCCCTTGTTAGTATAAAATGGGTGGCAGCATTCTAAGACAATACTTCTTTGGATTTAAATATTAATAATATACACGATAAAATTTTATGGGAATATTAAAAGAATTTACCAGATAAGTTGTGGAGCACTACAAAACTTGGAGTAAAGTTTAAATATTTACAATGAAATGAATTGCAGCAGTACAAGATGATCTGAAAGATGCACAGATAACACAACAACAAATGCTAGACAGAACAAATTGGTAAGCATAAAATTCATGACTGGGCAATTGGCTAGACAAAAAAACTGAGGATCTGGACAATTTGGCCTGTGAGTAAGAAAAGAACTCATTCTGGGAGAATGAAAGAAATTAGGAACAAAGAAAGGTTAAGTAGGGCACAAGTGTGAATAATAGTCATAATAAAATAATAATAATAATAATAATATACATACAAAGTCTACCATAGCCAGCCCAAATCCTGGTGGAGAATGGACGAGGATTGGGAGAATAACACATTATAGAAAAGCCTTGGTGTGCCTGGCCCACGAGATAGTATGCCATGAAGGCAATTTATCAAGGTAATGATGAAGACCTCAATGGCAGTGAAGCCAGAAATGAAGTCGAGTGGTACAGCGGAACTGGTGAAAGATGCAACCCTGCTCTTAGTGTTCACATAAAAGTTGGAAATTAAAATCCAAATGGGTCTGTTCCCATACCAGATATGTTTAGACAACATTTGTACCCAATGTTAGGGACAGCTAGAAAAGAACATTCTAAGACTAAAAATCTTAGTTTTACCTCTGGTAGAAAAGTGTCTACCCTCACTAAAAAAATAGGATAACTATGAAGTGTAAGGGGAAACGAAATATTACTCCAGGTGGGTGATCCACCACTCCTGAATGGAGTGTAGGCAGAGATTCAGATTCTGGAACGTCTGCACCATAATGCAAGGAACAGTTGGTGAACCTTTCCAATCTGAAGTTTTAGAGGCAATAAAAATTTACACGCATAAATACTAACTCCTTTTGCAAAGTTGGGAAACAAACAAATGATAAACCTTTTGAACAGTAACATCCTGCTAGCACCCATCCCAGAAACAAGATATGCTGATGACCTAACAATGGATGGCGAGAAATGTTAACTTTTTACAGGTGACCTGGCAGTTACACTTTGCAACTCAAATATCAGGATTTTAGGAATGGCCTTCGCAGTTTACAATAGTAAAATCCCAAATATTGTTGATTTGAATCCTTTAGTGAAAGAATATCTGTTTTAACATTTAAATGCAAGAATAAACATTACTAAATTTTGAAGTGTAATGAAGCCAACAAGAAGAACTGAAATAAAAAAGAAAATCTGGAAAACATGATATCAAACGATCACAAAACCCACATAATAATCATGTTGGGAGACTTCAGTGCCAATCCTGGTAGGGAGCAATCACTGATAGAAGTTTTTGGAAGCTATCTAGCTCAAAAGAGAACTCAAGATTAGCAGACATATGCAAGTTACACTGAAGAGCCAAAGAAACTGGTATACCTGCCTAACATCATGTGGCATGGACTCTACTAATGTCTGAAGTAGTGCTGGATCTGGATACTATGAATCCTACAGGGCTATCCATAAATCCATAAGAGAATGAGGTGGTTCAAAAATGGCTCTGAGCACTATGGGACTCAACTGCTGTGGTCATAAGTCCCCTAGAACTTAGAACTACTTAAACCTAACTAACCTAAGGACATCACACACATCCATGTCCGAGGCAGGATTCGAACCTGCGACCGTAGCGGTCGTGCGGTTCCAGACTGTAGCGCCTTTAACCGCTCGGCCACTCCGGCCGGCGGTATGAGGTGGTGGAGATCTCTTCTGTACAGCACGTTGCTATATGTCCCAGATATGTTCAAATAATGGTCATGTCTGGAGAGTTTGGTGGCCGGTGGAAGTGCTCCTGGAGCCACTCTGTGGTGATTCTGGACGTTTGGAGTGTTGCACTGTCCTTCTGGAATTGCCCCAGTCCATTGGAATGCACAATGAACATGAATGGATGCAGGTGATCAGACAGGATGCTTACTTACCTGTCATAGTTGTATCTAGACGTAGCAGGGGTCCCATATCACTCCAACTGCACACATCCCACACCATTACAGAGGCTCCACCAGTGTGAACAGTTCCCTTGCTGACATGCAGGGTACATAGATTCATGGGGTTGTCTCCATACCAGTACATGTCCATCAAATCGACACAATTTAGAATGAGACTCGTCCGACCAGATAACATGTTTACAGTCACCAACAGTTCAATGTTGATGTCGACAGGCGCAGGTGAGGTGTAAAGCTTTGTGTCATGCAGTAGTAAAAGGTACACGAGTCGGCCTTTGGCTTCCATACCCCATATCGATGATGTTTCATTGAATGCTTCACATACTGACACTTGTTGATGACCCAGCATTGAAATCTTCAGCAATTTGCCAAAGAGTTGCACGTCTGTCATGTTGAACAATTCCCTTCAGTCATTGTTGGTCTGGGTCCTTACAGCTTCTTTTTCCAGCCGCAGCAATGTGGGAGATTTGATGGTTTACCAGATTCCTGATATTCACGGTACACTCATGAAATGGTCGTACGGGAAAATCCCCACTTCATCGCTGCCTCGGAGATGCTGTGTCCCATTGCTCTTTTGCCGACTATAACACCACATTCAAACTCACTTAAATCTTGATAACCTGCAATTTTAGCAGCAGTAACTGATCTAAAAACTGCACCTGACACTTGTCGTCTTACATAGGCATTGCCAAACACAGTGCCATATTCTGCCTGTTTACATAACTCCGTATTTGAATATGTGTGCCTATACTAGTTTCTTTGGCGCTTCAGGGTATTTGATCTTAACATCACGACAACACTCTTCAATAAACTACATAGAAAGTAAAAAACATAGCTGTCACTGAATCCCAACTTGCGAGAGTTTCACAGTTATACTTATCAAGAAATCAAGAACATTTACAGTATAGAGAGGAATGGAAATTAAGTCAGATCACTCCAACTGAGATCCACACGAGATTTATTCCAAAACATATTTATAACTCAAGCTGGTATGACTAAGAGAATTAATAATGAAACTTGAAGAAAAGGGAATGTAATTTTCAAGAGAGGCTGAAGGAAATGAGTAATGATGTCAATGACTGTGTGGAAATAATCAAACATATTCCATTTGAAACAGCTCCAGGCAACAAGCTACGAAAGCACAGATAGTGGAATAACAGATAAGAAGCACTTAGACAAAAAAAAAAAAAAAAAAATGAAAGCTTGGACAATAGGTATATAAGAAAACAGGTAGACATTTGAAAATCTATCAGTTTGATAGGAAGAAAGCAGATAAAATTATTAGGATATACAGGAGATGCTTTGAAAGAAGCAACTTGAATCTATCAACAAGCACTTCAAAAAGTATAACACAAGAGAAAGAAGTAAGAAAAGTATTTGGCCTTTGCAAATGATCTTGTAGTAATACAGAATACAAAGAAAAGATTAGAACTTCTCACAGAGACAACTGAAAAGCCAAATCTGCAAATATCTTTTGGAAGGACATAATACATGACCCATGAAAGTACCTCACCAAGAATTTTCAAAACCACGTCCAGTAACGTCAAAGAAAACAGACAACTTTAAATATCTGGATTAAAATATAAACATAAAAAGTGAAAACAATGCATTTACAATCAGAAGTCTAAAAATTAAATGGGCGACATGAAAGTGAGAAAAAATTGATGTAAAAAATGTTTTTCTAAAGATGATATTCTAAAGGCATTATAATAAAATTGCAAAATTAGAAGTCTCCTTTGAGTCAGAAGCACTACTTTTATCTGAATGCAAAATGGCGCTGATTTAAAGAACTGTGGAATACCTAAGCCAGGATGGCTGAATCAGGTAAATTTTGTGACGCAGTCTCTGAAAAACCTTTTCATATTTTTGAAACAGTTACTGTCTGTTAATATTAATATGGATTAAATTGTGGTATCTGCTGAGGTCCCCTATTAGTCTTTGGAATCTTTATACTCAGAGTTTCAGGATATCTTTGCAGAAAGCATTCAACCTTGAATCGGTTAGATCATTCTAGAGTTTTTTTTGCTAGGCAGATTCCCCTGGCCCTCCACTCCCAAATGAAGATGGAGCTGGACTGGCTTGCCTCCCTTGGGGTTGTGGTTCCCATTTCATCTAGTGAATGTGCCACACTCCTTGTCATAGTTAAGAAACTCTCTTGTAAATTGCAGTCTTGTGGCGAGTTCACAGTCCGTGGTCACCACATACTCACTGCCACGTCCTGATAAACTGTTCACATGCATAGAAAGGACAATTCTTCTCTATCTGAAGCATATCACCAAATTAACCTTGGATGATGAGTCCAATGCTATCATGGTCTTTAACACACCATTTGGCTCTTATCAATACCAACTGTTGATTTTTGGGGTGGCACTGCACCCACAATTTTCCAATGCTATTTGAAACAGGTCATGTCCAACATTCCACACTGCTTCAACTACCTGGATGACATCATTGTTACAGGACACACTATGAGAAACCACCTGCACAACCTCCTGGCTAACTTTCAAAAACCATGGGCTGTGCATCTGCATTGCAATCTGCAGAAGTCCAAAATTTTTCCACCCATCTGTTGAGTATCTGGGCCATGTCTTCTCAAGGCATGGTGTCTGACTCATGTAGAGTCTTTTCAGGGCCATTACAGACCTCCTGTGTCCCTCATCATTGTGTGAACAGTTTAGATAAAATTGCATATTTCCACCGGTTCATTCTCGGGGCATCCACCACCATCTCCTTCTAGGCAATGGTGCTGCTTTTGTTTGGTCTCCAGACTGCGATCAGGCCTTCATCATACTGAAGGAACACTTCTGGTCACCTCCATGTCTAGCTAACTTTGACCCCAACAAACCACTGGCTTTGGCTATGGACACCTCGCAGCACTGCAAGGGGGTGGTCCATGAGACCTCCGATGGCTTGGAGCAGCCACTGACATTTGCATCCAAAACTCTCAATCCAGTACAGGTCCTGTACTTTCAGATTGACAAGGAGGTCCTGGTCACTGTGCATGTTGCCACCACACATCACATTTTCTTGTATGGCACCAAGTTCAAACACATTACAGATCACAAGCCCTTAATTTCATCATTTAGTCCATCTGCCCGGGTTCCCAATAAGGCAGCCCACAAGTTGCACCAGTGGGCCTTGTTCTTCTCCAAATACAGTTATGACATTCATTTTCACCAACACGGATGCCTTATACCGGCTGCCAGTTGGACCAGACCCCCAGTTCAATTGGGAGGAGCTCATGTGTGTGCATTTGGATGTCTCCTCCTACCAAGCAGTATATAGTTTTCCAATCACTAGTACCCAAGTCGCATGGCAACAGCAGCCAACCCCATCCTTAGGCACTTAGTCTATCTCATCCAACAGAGTTGCTCTTCTTGTCGTCTGGGATGCTTGTCCAATTCGCTTCATAACTACCTTGTCTTGCACCATTGTCCCTCAGTTTTGTATGGTGTCCTCGTCTCCACAGATGATCCAGCTCCCCAGGTGGTCATTCCCAAGAGTTTGCAGCAGGAGGTTTTACAGATGTTACATGAGGGGTACTGAGGTGCTTCCCACACCAAAGCCTTGGCTCACAGACATATGTACTTGCCTGGCATTGACAGGGAGCTTGGAAAACTTGGTTGCTGCATGTCCCCAGTGTGCTAGTCAACAGGTGGCTCCCAGGTCATCGTTCTCTTCATATCATCCAGCAAGCCAGCCCCGGGAACACATCTATATTGATTTTCCAGGTCTGTTTCTGAATTTGTCCTGGTTGATTGTCATTGATGCACTTTTGCATTTTCCATAGGTGGTGTGGTGCCCCTTGGCTGCTACTGAGGTCACTATTCAAGGTCTCTCTGAAAAAAATTCTGTGGAAGGTCTTCCAGTTACCCTTGTTTCTGACAATGAACCCTACTTTCTGTCTCAGACATTTCTTGACTTCTGTGTGTGGTATTGCATTTGCCGTGTCCACTCTGCTTACAATCTTAATGAGGAGGCTGAGCGCATGGTTTGCACCTTAAAGAACCCTGATGAGGAAATATCTGTGACACTTCCCTGTGGAATACGTATTAAATTTCTATCTGATGGCCTACTGGAAGACTCCTATTGGTTCCCGTGGCACAGAAGAGTTAGGCACAGGTGCCAGCTGAGGATGCTGCTCTATCTCCTCTGTCCTGGATTTTGCCTGCCATCACATTCTGGTGTACCAGATTTTACTCCAGTGATGTGTCTGGGCATGTGATTTTGGCTGGCATCCCCTCTGGATACTGGTAGTCATCGTGTGCCAGAAAAGATATCGAGTCTAGAACCTCCAGAAAGAGGTCTGGTTGGCCGAGTGTCATCATCGATGTCAGCTCTGTATCTGAGTGAGTGCAGGCACACCCGCCTGTGACACCACCTTCGTCAGTACCCCAGTTGCTGGATGCTGCCTACCTGCTGTCAGGGTTCCAATCTCCTCTTCTACCTGCAGCAGCACCTCCTCCCAAAGAGCCTATGCCTCTGCAGCCTGCAGCAGCAACTCCAGTGGCACTCTAGCCAGGGTGGATACCCCTCACTTGTTCACTGTCACAGGAGCAGCCTGAGGCAATGCCGTCTCTATCTTCCATGCCACTGCCAGACATCACCATGGCTTGCTCATCGCCGGTTGTGTCATCTTGTGCTCTGACAGGGAGCTGTGGGGGCTCTCCTCACAGCTGTCACTTTTTCCTGTATCTCCAGGTCTCTGGCAACCAGGGGCTGCTCGCTCCTCTTGTCTCCGGGGCATCGGTGGATGTGGACGGTGTCTCCACATTGCAGCTGTCCACAACTCCCCATGAGAATCAACAATGCTCCGCTCCACGAAGGGGGAGGGATGTAGTCACCCACATAGATCCACGCCTGGGATTCGTGCATGCACTCATAAGTTGTGCCACAGAAGTCAGCAGATAAAGCTAGAAGTTCGACAACTTAAGTATGTGCACACAGTGTCTCATCTGCATGCTCTAACAGTTAGAGGAGAGTATCAGTGATCGTAAGGATGTGATACCATCAATGATTACGGGTGTTATTCTTTTGAATTTAAGAGAAGTCAAAACTTAGCTGAGAAACAAAAGCTGAATGAAGTGAAAATCAATGTAAGAAGATTAATAAGAGAAGTTCTCAACAACTTTGGAAGTAAAATTTTACCAGACAATGTGACTAGAAACCCGAAGAGATTTCTCTGGTACCCCAGTCCAACAATTTGGACAGCTCGCCAGAAGGCATGGACGTAGACAACAGCCACTATGCAGTGCCCCTATAATCTGGGACCACGCTGTGTGTGGGCCACACTTGCCACACCAGTCTATTGGCACTCACAGGGGCCCTGTAAAGCCAGCAGTCAGTTGTGGTCCAACTGTGCTGTTGTATTGCATTTCGTACCCATCGTTGTTTGGTTTCTGATCTTGCTGCGCCTACCGTAGGCTCTCAATTTTGTTCACTCTTCGGTCTTTCCATTCTGCTGTATCTGCCCATAGATGTTGTTGTTATCTTCACTATTGTCTATAGCTGTTGCCTTTCTGTCATTTTAGGTGACTTGCTGTCGATACCCTTGGCCAGTCAGCCTGCATCTCCTGGCCGTGTCGGATTCCGACTGCTAGAGTTTTGGTCTTACATAAAATCAATAAGCAGTTTGAAATCATCTATTCAGTCACTCAGCAACCAAACGACACTGAAACAGAAGATGACAGAGAGAAGGCTGAAACCCTGAATTAGGTCTTTCAAAATTGTTTCACCGCAGATGGCTGTACTAGTGGACCCCCCCACCCCCCCTCTTTCCAATCACTGCATGAATACCATACTGGCAGATAAGATAAGTGATCACAGAATAGAAAAGCACTACTACTGTAGTCAAAAATCATATGGTTGGTTGGTTGGTTAATTTGGGGGAGGGGACCAAACAGTGAGGTCAGGGAAGGACGGGGGAGGAAATTTGTCGTGTCCTTTCAAAGGAACCATCCCAGCATTTGCCTGAAGTGATTTACAGAAATCATGGAAAACCTAAATCAGGATGGCCAGATGTTCATTTGACCCACCAGTCCAGTTTGCTAACCACTGCATCACCTCAGTCAGTGAAGGCATATGGACCATATGAGATATCTGTAAGATTCTACAAAGATTATGGGAAAGAATTTGCTCCCCTTCTGGCAGCAGTTTACCACATGTTCTTAAAGCAACAAAGGGTACCTAGGAACTTGAAAAAAAATATAGGTCATTCCAGTTTTCAAGAAGGGCACAGGGCAGATACACGTAATTCAAAGTCCATACAGCTGACATGCTGTACTGTCATGAAACTTGTTTTATGCTCACGTATTGTGAAGTTTTTATGCAAAACTCAGCTCGCATTCTTCCTCCATGAGACCCTTAGTACTGTAGTCATCAGCACTCACATTGATACCATGTTGCTATACTTCAGGAAGGCATTTAACTCTGCCCCAAACTGCTGTTCAGCGTAAAAGATAAAAGCTTATCGCGTGTCAGAACAGATTTGCAACTGGATCCAAGATTTCCTTGTAGATGGAACTTAGCACATCGCTCTTAATGAAATAATATTGACCAATGTACAGGTAATTTCAGGAGTATCACAAGGAAGTGTGATGGGCCTTTACTGTCCACAATGTATATAAATGATCTAGGATAGAGCATAAGGCGCTCTATAAGGCAGTTTGCAGATGATGTAGTTATCTATAAAAAGGAATCAATGCCAGAATACAGTACAGATTTGCAGAATGACCTGCTACAATTGATGAACTATGCAGGCTATGGCAGTTGTCCTGAACGTAAATAAATGTAAAACATAGCACACGCAGTGATGTAAAAAGAAAATAGCAACACCAAAAAATAATTAATGTACAGTAATCAAATAGGGGCAATGCAGGAGTAGGTTTAATAATGAATAAATAATGAATAAAAATGTAGGAGCACAGGTAAGCTACTACAAACAGCATAGTGAATGCATTATTGTAGCCAAGATAGACACAAAGCCCATGACTACCACAGTAGTACAAGTTTATTTGCCAACTAGCTCCACTGACGATGAAGAGATTGAAGAAATGTATGATGAGATAAAGGAAATTATTCAGATAGTGAAGGAAGACGAAAATTTAATGGTCATGGAGACCTGGAATTTGATTGAAGGAAAAGGAGGAGAAGGAAAAGTAGTAGGTGAATATGGAAAGGGGGTAATGAATGAAAGAGGAAGCTGCCTGGTAGAATTTTGTGTAGAGCGTAACACTTGGTTCAAGAATCATGAAAGAAGGTTGTATACGTGGAAGAGGCTAGGAGACACTGGAAGGTTTCAGATAGGTTATATAATGGTAAGACAGAGATTCAGGAACCAGGTTTTAAATTGTAAGACATTTCCAGGGGCAGATGTGGATTCTGAGCAAAATCTACTGGTTATGAACTGCAGATTAAAACTGAAAAATGGGGGAATTTAAGGAGATGGGAGCTGGATAACTGAAAAAACCAGAGGTTGTAGAGAGTTTCAGAGAGAGGGAATGACTGACATGAATGGGGGAAAGAAATACAGTAGAAGAAGAATGGGCAGCTCTGAGAGATGAAATAGTGAAGGTAGCAGAGGATCAAGTAGGTAAAAAGATGAGGGCTATTAGAAATCCTTGGGTAATGGAAGAGAAATTGAATTTAACTGATGAAAGGAGAAAATACAAAAATGCAGCAAATGGAGCAGGCAAAAAGGAATATGAAAGTCTCAAAAACGAGATCAACAGGAAGTGCAAAATGGCTAAGCAGGGATGGCTAGAGACAAATGTAAGGATATAAAGACATGCATCACTAGGGGTTGCCTACAGAAAATTAAAGACACCTTTGGAGAAAAGAGAACCACTTGTATGAATATCAAAAGCTCAAATGGAAAGCTAGTTCTAAAAAAAGAAAAGAAAGCAGAAGGTGGGAGTATATAAAGGATCCATACAAGGGCGATGTACTTGAGGGCAATATTATGGAAATAGATGAGGACATAGATGAAGATGAAATAGAAGATATGATACTGCATGAAGAGTTTGACAGAACACTGACAGACAGACCTAAGCGGAAACAAGGCCCCAGGAGTAGACAACATTCCATTAGAACTATTGACTGCCTTGGGAGTGCCAGCCCTGACAAAACTCTACCATCTGCTGAGCAAGATGTATGAGACAGGCGAAATACCCTCAGAATTCATGAAGAATATAATAATTCCAATCCCAAACAGAGCAGGTGTTGACAGGTGTGAAAACTACCAGACTATCAGTTTAATAAATCACAGCTGCAAAATACTAACACAAATTCTTTACAGACAAATGGAAAAAACTGATAGAAGCTGACCTCAGGGAAGATCAGTTTGGATTCCATAGAAATGTTGGAACACGTGAGGCAATACTGACCCTACAACTTATCTTAGAAAATAGATTAATGAAAGGCAAACCTACGTTTCTAGCATTTGTAGACTCAGAGAAAGCTTTTGACAATGTTGACTGGGATACTCTCTTTCAAATTCTGAAGGTGGCAGGGATAATATACAGGGAGCAAAAGGCTATTTACAATTTGTACAGAAACCAGATGGCAGTTATAAGGGTCGACAGGCATGAAAGGGAAGCAGTGGTTGGGAAGGGAGTGAGACAGGGTTGTAGCCTATCCCCAATGTTATTCAACCTGTATATTGAGCAAGCAGTAAAGGTAACGAAAGAAAAATTTGGAGTAGGAATTACAATCCACGGAGATGAAATTAAAACTTTGAGGTTCGCCGATGACATTGTAATTCCGTCAGGGACGGCAAAGGACCTGGAAGAGCAGCTGAATGGAATGGACAGTGTCTTGAAAGGAGGATATACAAAAGCAAAACGAGGATAATGGAATGTAGTCGAATTAAGTCGGGTGATGCTGAGGGAATTAGATTAGGAAATGAGACACTTGAAGTAGTAAAGGAGTTTTGCTATTTGAGGAGCAAAATAACTGATGATGGTCAAAGTAGAGAGGATATAAGATATAGACTGGCAATGGCAAAGAAAGCGTTTCTGAAGAAGAGAAATTTGTTAACATCAAGTATAAATTTAAGTGTCTTAAGTCTTTTCTGAAAGTAATTGTATGGAGTGTAGCCATGTATGGACGTGAAACATGGACAATAAATAGTTTGGACAAGAATAGAATAGAAGCTTTCGAAATGTGGTGCTACAAAAGAATGCTGGAGAAGAGATGGATAAATCACGTAACTAATGAGGACGTACTGAGTAGAATTGGGGAGAAGAGGAATTTGTGGCACAAGTTGACTAGAAGAAGGGATCGGTTGGTAGGACATGTTCTGACGCATCAAGGGATCACCAATTTAGTACTGGAGGCCAGCGTGAAGGGTAAAAATCATAGAGGGAGACCAAGAGATAAATACACTAAGCAGATTCAGAAGGATTTAGGTTGCAGTAAGTACTTCTAGATGAAGAAGCTTGCTCATGATAGAGTAGCATGGAGAGCTGCATCAAACCAGTCTCTGGACTGAAGGCCACAACAACTACAATGTAATTTTGGGAATACATTTACCTGGGTAACATATTTACATGATTAACATTGCAAAACAAGGGTTTATGTAAGCGCAAGGTAAGCCACTGCAAAGATGAAATGCTGGTACATTAATAACGTGTGTAACCACCAGAATGTTGAATGCAATCATGCAAATGTGCATACATTGTGTTTTCCAGGTGCAGGATGTCAGTTTATGGGATGGAGTTCCAAGCTTGTTGCACGTCAATACAGGGACGATTAATGCTGTCTGTGGATGACACTGGAGTTGTCATCCAACAATGTCCCATATGTGCTTGATTGGAGACCGATCTGGTGATCAAGAAAGCAAGGGAACATGTCGACACTCTGCAGAGCATTCTGGGTTACAACATTGGTATGCGAGCATGTGTTCTCCTATTGGAAAACACCACCTGCAATGCTGCTCATGAATGACCCTAACCAACACACAACTATCACTGGCACTGGGGCAGAACCAACTTGCATCAGAAAACACAACAGACACCCATCCTGCCCTCAAATGAGCTCTCAATAGACAAGAATGAAGTAACAAATGGTGGTGGTTTGGGGTTAATGGAATGCACGCTATAGGGGATCTGGGTTGGGTCTATCCTTGAAGTAATCAAATTTCTTGTAGCCCTATTACATGACCTTTTTCAAACTCAGTGAGGTGTTGACAATGGCATCTTTGTCACCTTAAAGGTATTCTTGACTAAAATCAACTCACCATGTCCAATCTTAACTCTAACTAATGCTTGTGACCTGTACAGCACGTATTTAAAGAAAACCTGATTTGCATCCTCATAATGGCACTACTAGTAATGCTCTTATGTGACTGGTGCAAAATTTGAATGGACATCATCTTTCAGATGTAGAAACATGCCTACCAACTTTTGCTCTTGTTGCACAACTTCTTTTTTGTGTTACGTGTCTTTCTTCCCACCTCCGACTAATTGCTGGAAACAGTATCTACCATAAAGTATCTAGAAGTAACTATCCAGAGTGACCACAAGTGGAACAGCCACGTAACGCAAATAGCAGAAAAACAGATGCCACACTGAGAGCCAAAGGAAGAATCTTAAGGACATGTAACTCAACCACGAAGGAAGTGGCTTACAAAGCACTTGCTACATCAATTCTTGAACACTGTTCATCAATCCGGAACCATTACCAGGTAGGAGAGAAGAACCTATGAAGAGTAGTGTGTTCCATCACGAGGTCTTTTAGTCAGCATAACGTCATCACAGAGATTTTCAGTAAACTCCAGTGGCAGATACTGCAAGAGAGGCATTATTCATCACAGAGAGGTTTACTACAGAAATTCTCAAAATGTACGTTACATGAAGAGTCTAACAACACATTACTTCCTCCCACATATGTCTTGTGAAACAACCACAATGAGAAAATTGCAGATATTAAAGCTAACAGAGAGGTTTACTGACAATCATTCTTCCACGTGGAATTCATGAATGAAACAGGGAAGGGAAAATCAGTCAGTGATACCAGAAGTACCCTCCCCCACATTCCTTCAAGTGCCTTGTGGAGTGTAGATGTAGAGGTTATCGCTTTTTACACTGGGCTGTTACATACTGACATTGTGCCCTTATTATGGGGGGGTAAATAAAGTGAATTAACAGTCAATTAACTTGTACATTTATTCTGATCAGACAGGAAATAAATTAATACACTGATGAGCCAACACATTATGACCATTCGCTTAATAGCTTGTTTGTCCATCTTGGAATGAGATACATCTATGACTCTGTGTATCAGGGATCTGACAGTTTGTTGGTAGGTTTGTGGAGGTGTTGACATTAGATGTCTATGCACAGGTCATGTATTCAGCGTAAATAATGGGCTGCTGATTTGTGTACATGGTGATGGCACCTGATAGCAACCCAGGTGGGTTCCACAGGATTTACATCACGCTAATTTGGTCACCAAGACATCAAGGTCAGTTGATATAATGTTCCTCAGACCATTGTAGCATGGTTCTGGCTCCAAGACACAAGCAATTATACTGCTGAAAGATGACATCGCCATCAGAGAAGGCATCAAGCAAGAAGGAATGCAGGTATTTTGCATCTATCTGCATGTTTTCGATTACCACCACAGGTCCCATTCAAGCGCTGGATAATGTCTCCCACAACATAATACTGCACCCACCAGTCTGTGTCCATGGCATGCTGCATGTTTCAAGCTACCGTTCATGGCATTTGTGGAGATGACCAGTGACCTAGTGTAGCAAAAATGTGATTCACCCAAAGAGCCGACACATTTCCACTGATCCAAAGTCGAATCCCAATGGTGCTGTGCACATCGCAATCATAATTAGTAATGTCATTGGGTCAACGTGTGAACACATGGGGGTAGTCTGCTGCAGAGCTCCATGTTCAATAGTGTATGATGAACAATTTGCTCCGAAACACTTGTGCATGCAGCTGCATTGTGCTCTTTCAGCAGATCAGCCTTATCCTACTTTACAGAACAGACAAGTCTCCAAACCCTATGTTCTGTGAAGACTCATAGATGTCCAACCATTTAGCATCTAGTGGTAATTTCACTATCCTTCTACCTCTTTTCGTATATACTCACGAGAGTAGCATGCTATTTTCAAGTAACTCATTCACTGGCCCTCTGTCAAAGTCACTCATCTCAGTCAATTTCACTCATCTCAGTCGATTTCACCATTTGCAGCCCATATCTTCACTAGGGTGATCCCCGTCCATGTCTGCCCCTCGCTTACATACTTTCTGCTACCGCACACCAGATAGCATCCAACGTCGGAGTGGCATTGGTCATAATGTTTTTGGCTCAGGGTGTACATGAGTACTTGAAATGTATGTACTGAAAGGAAGAAGAAGGAAGAAGCAATACTTCACAAAATCTGCTCATTACTGAAATCTGATAAGTGTGTTTCAAAATCAATGTAAAATTTGTTACTCATACAACACAATACACTACCAGTTTTCAAGATAATAAAATACTTGAAACTTCCTTACTTACAATGTTTGTCTCTTCACCCTTTTCCCCCTTTTGAAATTTAGAAAGAAACATTATTCACCTGTGCCGATTGTTCAACCTCTCCATATTGCCCCGGTTGAAAACATGATCAAGCTTCAAACACGGACCAATCAAATGATGATCCTGAAGTCTCCAGCAAAGCAATTCATGGATGGCTTTTAACTTCTGATAAAAGCTGCAAGAAAAATCAATACCACACTATAAACAATTGGTCATAGCAAAGACTAACATTCGACTCAAGGTTGGGGATACACAGGCTTGCTACAAAATTACTGACAGTTAGTTCAATGAAACAAAACATACGAGTTTTATTAACTTTACATATCTCAGAGATTCCATTTGTTGCGAAAAAGTAATTACTTGTAGTATTACAATAGTAAGCAGTGATAGTCTAGGATATTCAAGAACTTTTGCTCAGCTCAAACGTTTCTTTGAGGACCAAAGAGTGGCTTATTTGCCCGAGAACCCTCTATTATATACACTGGGGAATAAATCACAGTAGCTAAGAACCGCTCCCTCTCGTATGTCTAAAAAGTCATTACTGTTAGTGGTTTTAAACTGTAATATATGTCATCTTTAAAACATAATTACATCATATGACTCCCATAACCACACAGCTGATGACCACACAGCTGATGGGATTAGTGACCTCATTTATATTGCACACACATATAATAAGCTCAAGTTAAACAAACATATGCTAGTGATACAATTAGTGAAGGGTGCAATGATTATACTCAGTTGGACATACTGCATACCTGAGTTGAATGCACAGTTTGGAAAAAATAACAGAAAAAAGTGTAATTAAAGACAGATCATAAGAGTATTCAACAAAAATTTAAAAATATTCTAGTTTTGGGTCAAGTATTGCATTTTCAATATTGAATTTCGCATGTTTCCTAAAATGTCCATACCCATTTTTGGAAACTGTTTATCCTTAAATATAATTAATTGTGGTACCTGCAGGCCGCCAATAAATCTTTAATCACTTCAGCCATCAGCTCATCCTCATAAAATATATAAAATTTACAGACTAAAAGAACTAGGAAGTACTTCTCTGTTACAAGCATTACTGAAACATAGCACGAAAAGTTTTCTTATAAAAGCCAATACAGGTGTACACAGAATGTCTGAACTTCTCCTCAGTTGATGCCGGTATTGTGCCATGAAGAAGTTCAAGATCAGATGTCGCGTTAGATAATAAAGTCATGTTACCAGCTGCTGGTGTGCAAAACTTACGGATGAAAGTAACTTTTGCGTGATGTGTCACTGCCATAGCTCGATTAAACTTGGATCATACACAGAAAAAAACTGCTATAGCATAGTGCAGTAGGTAACTACAAAAAATATCCAATGAGACAAACAGTAATGACACTTTTATTCAAAGACAATAATTACAATGAAGTCACCATGATTTATAATGGTCCCCTGGACATCACAAAAGGAGACACATGGTTCTCAATTGGGTGTCTGATTATCACTGATAGTAATGCCTGCTCTGCAACATGCTGGTTGGAGTTCTTGTGGTAGGTTGTTCCAATCCTCCACCAGTGCAGTTGACAACTGCTGGGTGGTAGTTGGTAGAAATGGAAGTGCTGCAATATCTCTCCCCAATGCATCCACATGTGCTTGATGGGATTTGAGTCAGGGGAATGGGTAGCCCAGTCCATTTGCCAAAAATCCTCTCATTTCAAGAACTCTTCCACCTGCACTGTTTGATAAGGCCACACATGGTCACACATAGAAATGAAGTCAGGGCTGAATGCAGCACAGTGTCAAAATGATGTTGAGCACTTAGTGTACTGTGTTCAGAGATTTGGAGGTCAGTACACCTATGCAATGTTATGTCTCTCCACACCATGACACCTGGACCAACAAAACAATCCTGTCTGACAATGCTGGACGTACTGTCATACTGCAAGAGATGGGAACAAGTAATGCACCTAGGAACACTATTGAACATGACTGTTTCTGTGTTCCATGTGTCATGATATGGGGAGGCAAAGTACTGCATGGGAGTACTGACCTCCGACACAATGCAGCAACTCTGCATGCATCAATGACCATTTAGCAGTTGTCAGCCTCTATGGTGGAGGAATAAAACACCCTACCACAAGAACTCCTTATCAACTCTGTGGCCGGCTAGGGAGCACATTGCAGAATGTGCATTGCCGTGGCAATCACAAACTCTACTGACAACAATGTCTCATCTTTTGTAATGTCCAGGTGACCACCATACATTGCAGTAACTTAGGGTAATTACTGCATTTGAATAGAAGTGCATTTCTCTTTGTCTCATCTTACAGTTACATTCTGTATTATACTGTAGCAGTTTTTTCTATGTGTAGTCTAAGTTTCACTGAGCTATGTGATATGGCAGTTACTTTCATCCTTAAGTATCGTACTCCAGTGTAGTGTATAATGAACAATTCTCAAGAATTCAGTAGTATAGTGCTGACCAGTTCAGCAATATTTCAGTAAATATCATATGCAAACAGTCATAATAACAAACTATCTGCCTCTGAATGCCTGTTTCTAACCCTCACCCTCTATTCTCCTGTTTACAATCTTGACCCAGCAGCAGTTGTGATCGGTCCCAATGTTGAGATGAAGGAAGATGTAAACTGTTAGAGCACGAGTCCAAGTTCCTGAAAACAGTGCTGTCATGTACGGAACTCACCTGGTGCAGGAAAGGTGCATCACAAAGGGCATGTTTCATGTATTCTGTTGATGAATTGGATCAGTATCTTCTACTTAGATGACATGATTTCAATCAAATTCATGGGCAGGCCCCACGCTCTGTGCAACTGGCAATAGCTGTATTCAATTTAAGTCTAATTATGTAACTGAATTTCAACTGACTTATAAAACATAATTAAGGATGATGTAGGGCTGTTGAATAATCATGTGTCACATTTGTACTCTGTGCACCCATCTCCTAAGGACGAGACCAACACACACAAATTTTTCCACACTAGCATAGTATGTTGCAGCACTAGATCACACTGTGCAGAACTTAGTGGGTAATTATTAAGTGGTGGCCACAATGTACGCTTGGAATTTATTTCCATAGTACCCTCTGAATTACTGTGGATACCTGTACCAGAGATACCTCAAATACTATCCTCTCCTGTGAATCCTGTCTCCTCCGCAGAAAGTACGGATCTGTCATTGCCTATCCACTTGATTGCAAGTGGCATGTCAATGGTACACTTCAGCATCCATACAGGGTGGATGGGGACCAAGGAGGACTCAGTGTGTTGTACCGATCCCCCTAACCAACAAGTTTGAGGTGCTGTCTTTCAATGAAACTGAAACTCACCAATGGAACTCACTTCATCTGTTTTGGGGAAACATGTTTTGTCTGGTGTCAGGAGGAGGCAATTGCAAAAGGGTAGGGGTCTACTAATCTTTGGCAGTTCAAATGTACGGTGAATGATGGTACCCCTTAGGGAAACGGCAGCAGGGGACAGGGAAGGACACCAGGTACTCAGTGTGTATGCCTGAGGGCCTCATTCAACATGATAAAGAGGCTATTTCAGCAGCCATTGAGTGAACAGGGTGCAACCAACTGCAGATTGTGGCACATGTTGGAACAAATGGTGCCTGTCACCTGGGCTCCGAAGTCACTCTTGGGTCACTCCAGTGACAGGCAGAAAAGTTTGAGAAGACCAGCCTCGTGCGTGGAGTTTCAACGAAGCTCACAATTTGCAGGATTGTCCTCAGAACTGATCGTGGTCCTTTGGTTATGACTCAAGTGGAAAGACTGAACCAGATACTTCAAAAGTTCTGTGACAAGCTAGGCTGTGACTTCCTGGACTTGCACCATAGGGTTGATGACTGTAGGGCCCCCTAACATAGGTCAGGTGTGCACTGCACATCAGAGGCTGCTACTGAGGAAGGTGACTCTGTGTCTGGGGTGCACACAAAGGTTTTTCAGATTAGGTGACTCTCCATCCACTCCAGATAATGATTGCTGTAGGAAATCCATTAGTATCAGTGAAAGATCGAAAGAAATGCCTCCCACAGGAGAGAGTATTAAAGTCCTAACGGTAAACTGCTGAAGAAATTATAATGCCAGAGTTAGAAGCGCTCATGAAAAGCAGTGAAGCTCACATAATACAGGTACAGAAAACTAGTTGAAACATGAAATTGATAGCAGTGAGATTTTTGGGGAAAATTTAAGTTTATATCGAAACAATAGGCGAATGGGAAATGGAGATGGTGTATTTGTTGCAGTAGACAAAAAACTCAGATTCACTGAAACAGAAATTGAAGCTGCATGTGAGTGTGTTTGGGCAAGACCCAGTATCAGGTGTGGACATCAATGATAACTGAATCCTTCTATTGCCCATCAGACTCTCTCCGAAAACTTCAGTTCACTTGTATGTAAGTTCCCCAATCATACTGTAATCATCAGTGGAGACTTTTATCATCCAACAATTAATTGAGAAAGTTACAGTTTTCTTAGTGGTAGGGGTGATAAGACATCCTGTGAAACTTTACTAAATGCCTTCTCTGAAAACTACTTAGAACAGATAGTTAATAATCCCACTCATGATGTGGAAATACATTGAATCTGATGGCGACAAATATACCTGATCTCTTTGAGGATGTCCACATCAAAACTGATATCAGTAACCACAATGTGGTTGTGGCAACAAGATTACCAAAGTACAAAGGACAACTAAAATAATCAGTAAACCAGATAAAAAAATCATCAATGTCTTATCTCACTGAGGAACTTGAAACTTTAAGCACAGGTCAGGGGCATGTAGAGAAACTCTGGCTCAAGTTTAAAAAAATAGTTGGCCACACTCTGGGTAGATATGAACACTGTAGAACAGTTCATAACGGGAGGGAACCTCCATGGTATACAGTCACTGTAAAGAAACTTCTAAAGAAACAGATTGCTACATAACAGGTGTAAAACAAAGCATATAGGGCTGTAAGTAGAGAGATGCTGAATGAAACATGTTTGACTGTCAAGAGGGTAATGCATGATGCCTTCAATGACTATTGCAGCAGAATATTTGTTAAATCTTTCATAAAATCCAAAGAAATTCTGGTTATACGAACAAACTGGTGGCACCAAAGTTAGTGTCCAGTCCATAGCAAATGAGACAGGAATTGAAATTTGAAATATGTATTAGTGGCAGTGGTGTTGAGAAACGGCTAAAATCGTTAAAATTGAACAAAGCTTCAGGGCCCGAAGGAATCCCCGTCAGATTCTATACTGAATCTGCAGCTGGGTTAGCCCCCTTCTCACTATAATCTATTGCAGATCCCTCACACAAAAAAACAATGCCCAGTTCTTGGAAAAAGACACAGGTCACACCCATCTACAAGAAGAGTAGTAGAAGTGATCCAACAAATTACCGTCCAATATCCTTGACATCAATTTGTTGTAGAATCTTAGAACATACTCTGAGCTCAAACATAATGAGGTATCTTGAACAGAATGACCTCGTCAAAGCCAACCAGCATGGTTTTCGAAAACATCTATCATATGAAACCCAACTCACAATTTTCTTGCATGACATATTGAAAGCTTTGGACCAAGGCAACCAGATAGATGCAGTGTTTCTCGATTTCCAAAAAGAATTTGGCTCAGTACACCACCTACGCTTATTGTCAAAAGTACGATCGTATGGGGTATTAAGTGAAATTTGTGACTGGCTTGAGGAGTTTTTGGTAGGGAGGACACAGCATGTTATCTTGGATGGATAGTCATCATCAGATGTAGAAGTAACTTCAGGTGTGCCTGAGGGAAGTGTGTTGGTAACCTTGCTGTTCATGTTGTATATTAATGACCTTGCAGACAATAGTAATAGTAAAATCAGGCTTTTTGCAGATGATGCAGTTATCTATAATGAAGTAATAGCTGAGCAAAGGTGCATAAATATTGTCAGATGTTGATAAAATTTCAACATGGTGCAGAGATTGGTAACTTGCTCTAAATGTTCAAAAATGTAAAATTGTGCACTTCACAAAACGAAAAAAAAAAAAAAACCATATAACACTAGAACTATAATATCAATGAGGCACTGTTGGAATCTGCCAACTCATACACGTACCTGAGTGTAACACTTTGTAGGGATATGAAATGGAGGATCATAGGTTCAGTCGTGGGTAAAGCAGGTTGTAGACTTCAGTTTATTGGTACAATACTGGGGAAGTGCAATCAGTCTACAAAAGAGATTGCTTACAAATCAGTTGTGCAACCCAGTCTAGAATATTGTTCAACTGTGTGGGACCCATGCCAGATAGGACTAACATTTCGTTTTGAAGGGAAACCAGAGTCAGATAGGACTAACAGAGGATATTGAATGTGTACAGAGAAGGGTAGCATGAACGGCCACAGGTTTATTTAATCCAGGGGAGAGTGTCACAGTGATACTGAAGGAACTGAAATGGCAGACTCTTGAAGATAGACTTACACTATCACACGACAGTCTATTAACAAAGTTTCACGAATCAGTTTTAAGTGATAACTCTATGGATATACCTAAACACCCTAAATATCGCTCACACAAGGATCATGAGGATAAGATTAGAATAATTACTGCATGCACAGAGGCATTCAAACAATTATTCCATATGTGAATGGAACAGGAAGAAATCCTAATAACTGGTACAATCGGACGTATCCTCTGGCGTGCACCTCAAAGTGGTTTGCAAAGTGTAAATGTAAACATGTTGCTGGTGCAAACAATCAATCTCCCCATATTAGGGTTTCCTTCTGCTGTTGCAATATTTGCAACTGTTTCCTCTGGAATTCTTAGAACATTTATGAGGCCGTGCTGAAAAGTAATGCCTCCAAATTTTTGTATGAAAACTCTTAGAGCTTTTTATATAAAACAATCACTCCACATCTTTATCATTCATGTTTATATGGCTGCAGTACTCTGCTGCTGGAGGGCTCAGAACTAGAGTATAACATGAGACAGTGTGTAATGTAACTATGCCAGTGCATGAGAAACAGGAAGCAATAATCAAGTTTTGAATTCAAAGAGTTCGTCCACATGTGGGGCACCATCCCCTACAACATGATAATGTCAGACCATGCATGAACACTGTGACATCTGCAACAATTTAACACCTTGGGTTCAATATCATTTATCATCCTCCATGCAGTCCCAACTGGACCCCAATGGCTTTTCACCTGTTTCCTAAACTTAAAGAACATCTTACAGGACTTGGCTTTGATAGTGATGGAGCAGTGCAAGTAGAGGCGGGGTTGTGGCTCTGTCAACAAAGTCAAACATTATACAACAATGGTATAAACAAAATGATCTCTCACTGGGAGAAATGTGTTCATTGCCAGGGTGACTATACTGTGTGCGACCCATACCAGATAGGACATACACAGGCATGAAGCTTACAGATGTACAATGTTAATGAGGTTTGTTTTATTTAAAAAGCTTTACGAACTTTCGCATAAAAAGTTTGGAGGCTTTACTTATCAGCATATCCTTGTACAGCCTGTGTGTTATGAAGCCAAAGGAGACCATCTCGAAGTCTGTAAATGAGGAGTAAAATGATACTGTAATGGTATTCACCCCTCTGCCAGTGAGTGCCCACATTACAGGAGAACAATGTCAAGTGTTTAGTCCGATTGCTATCCTACACCAAAGCCCTGCCAAATTCTGTAAACTGGACACTGAAAACAAAAGTCTAGCACTTCTGTCCCACTGTAGAGAATATTTGTCTCATTGTTTTTCCATTCACAATTCCTGCCCTGGAATGTCAGGGTGAGGTGGAGGGTAATCTGACTACTGAGAAATGAGCTGGTACTGTATTCATCATGTCTGTAACTCACTTAGCACAGGGGAAGGGCAACAAAGGTATTTCATCGGTGTGTTGCAGGCTCTTGGTTAAAGGTTTGCTTTATGCAAGCTGAAGGCTGGATATAAATTAAAAACTGCTGTATTTATTCAGAAGCTCATCATGAACAGAAAATTCTACGAATCTTTTTACAACACAGTATCTAAAGATGTTGATTTGCTGAATTATCCTTGCACCGCAGTAATTTCTTTTATGTGCTGGGAGGTACAGTGCTCTATTAAAGATAGTTCTATGTGCTGTTTTGGGCCCATGGAGTGCTTATGCATCATGCATCTCATTCTGTGGTCCAGACTGTCTGTACAACTTTTACACTGGCACAGCAGCTGTTGACTCCAGCTCTCCAATGTCTCATGTAGATTGTTCTTTACACAACTTGGCAAGGCTCTGTTGTTGGGTGGCACTTGGGATAAATGCTTCAGTTTGTTCTTCTGTAATATGTTTCAATTTTTTTTTCTCTCATCTACAGACTTTGGCTTCATGGCGTATTGGATCTGGCAGTTGTTAAGGCTGCCTAAGAAAGACAAAGCAGACCATTATACAGGTTGCTGAAGAGGAAGAAAACCATGTTACACTGGTGTTCATTGCATTCACTATTAATAGGACATAGTGACTGGGAGAATAAGATGGAATTACAATGTGAAGTCTAGATTCTGGCTACTGCTCAAGATCAGAGCCTCACAGAGTTCTACAATATATGATCTACGGGCCTGACAACTAAGAGTCAACCTCATATTGCACCAGTCTAGAAATAGAAGTGTCCATCAGATAATCTGCATCGTAAGTGTGACATGCACAGAGGACGGGTGTCACATGGACACAAAACAGCCCATAAAATCAGCTGTTAAGGAGTACCTTCCCTTCACATAACTTGATGTGAGTTACTGAATTGCCAGTATACTTCAACAAGCCTATATCTTATTGGACAGCATTGAGGAATGGCTGGTGGAAATTCAAGTACACAATCAGTTTCTATTCAAGAGTATCATTTTCCAATAAAACAGAGGGGGAGACCCAGCACTGAGCTTGATTGAAATCATATGTCATCTAAGGGGAAGATATATGAGTGGACCTCATCAATAGAAGACAAGAGACATGGTCCTGGTGATTCTTCCTCAGTCAATGAGTTAGTTCTGTACATGACAGCACTAGGCTTGACAAGTGGGGCTCATGCATGAGCTGTCTACTTCTTCCTCCATCTCACCAGCAAATACAACCTCATCTATCACTGAATCACAACCTTAACCAGAATAGGCAGCATGTCACAAAAAGGTACTCAAACGGACACTCTCATCAGGAGAGCTGAAGAGGGTAATATGTTTCATCACTGAAATGTCGAAGAATATAGTCAATGCCATCATATTAAATTCTTAAGAATGTTGCCAAATATACAATATTCATTTTAATTTTAGGTTACAGAAATTACAAGCAAGATGTATGATTGCCAAAGTGTGGATGTATCTAATGAAATGACATTCATAACATTGTATGATTCATCAGTTAGGTGAGAAGAAGACATTCAGGAGGTTAGCTAAGGTACATTAGAATACCTAAATTTTATAATTCAGATTTGAATGAAACTCTCATTTTTATGTATCCAGTCAAAAAACATGTAGGGTTCAGAATTTAAAAATGAGTTTCATTTTTTGTTAGATCTTGACTAATTTTGTTAACTGAAAATAGACCTGTGTTTTACTTACTTTATGGCCCTGTACACCTTTCTTTTTTGTTTCAGCAGAGTATATACTCATAAAATAAAGATACAAACACATAAGCATCTAAAAATGTATTTACAGGAATGTTGTACCTCAAATCCTTCAAAGCACGTTCTCGAGGTTGATGAACAAGTGTGCTACAACATGGATTACCAGGCATGGGCAACATTAATGTTTGCACAAGAAGAGATGTGATGGCTTGCACAGCAAGACTGCTGGCCTGAAACAAAGTTTTAATGAAGTACACAGCACAAAAGTTCATTTTCATTTAAAACACGACTTTTTTCCAGATGTGTATAGTGTACACTGAGTGTTTATCTGACTTTGTTGGAGCAGAACTTGGGGGTCCAAGTTAAAACTGAATATCACTCTTGGAGGGGGAGGGACACAGAATACATTCCAAACTAAATAGAAAAATAATGTACGAGTTCAAGACAGGCAAAAAATACCTTCAGTGTCCACATATTCTACAAGTATGAAACTTGCTCACTTATTAGAGGGTACTGAAAAATTGCACTCTACTGGCTAACATAATTTATGAAAATGTTGAGTCAAAAATTTGCCCAGGACACAACTGCAACCTTGAACCATTTGATTTTTCAATCTTTCATATGAATAACCACATATTCACTAGCACAAATTCAGACACATCAGTTTGTACTTCCAATGAAAAATCTATGTTCAAAATCAAAAGTTTGCAAATATAACCTAACAGGTTTATTCATTCACATTCAGTTAACAACTCACCTCAGAAGATATTGCCTGCAGTTGGCAACGAAATGTCAGGAGGAAGAATTTGTACTGTTTGACAATGGCCTCTTAGGCCAGAAGTTTTAATTAATGAGGTTTATTCATTGTTACCTGCCACGTGTATAAGGTACCCAAGGGGTCCAAATGAGACAAATTTTATTATTTAAATTTTACAAAGAGGTCAACTTTCCATTCATCATCTTTCTACTGATACAATAATCGACCTGTTCATGCCTTAATAGGCCAAATCATTGTTAGCAAAGCTGCCCTGCCAAACAAATCACACTGCAGGTTCACCTGGCTTCTGAGACTGAGGGGTCTTGGAGTCATGTCCGACAAACTTTTCTCCCATCTGTTCCAAGCTGCCATCTGCAGCAGATGCTAAATGGCTTAGTTGCTTTATCTTTGCATTTCCCTTCCCCTTTGAGAATGCTATGGGGCTATTGGAGTTATCGTATCTCGTCCTCCTGGAAAACCTCATCATGTAATCCCCATGAGCACATAAACCAACATAGTTTCTTTTTCTTAAGTTCAGTAAGCTATGTTTATTACAATTCCTCACTGTTTCCCAATCCTGACTACATCCCCATGGGGGTTGTACAAAATGGTGCCAGAATCAGGGTGCCAAATCAAACTGTTATCAGCTTTGAGGTTCAGTATACAAATTACAAGCCCCAGAGTGGATGCATGACAGCATTGCGCAGGGCCATCTAGTTGCGAGCTGTAATGCAACAGACAAGTGCTTTGCGTATTCAGTCCTGGCTGCCTGCCCCTGTTTATCCACAGCCACCACTGCTGCAGATGCGTGGAGCTAGCCAACCTCGCCTGCCGCCCTGCCACCTTCAAGTGAGGTTGCATCACAGGTACAAGGGCCATCCCAATGCCAGGTGCTGAACCCGCTACCATGCCTTTTGTTGATCAACAAATGTAAGTCACAAGCTTTGCTTTTAGGAAGAAGATGCTGCTGGAGCCAGTGCTGCCAGAGATGTCATAATGGTCCAAATGGCTCTGAGCACTATGGGACTTAACATTGGAGGTCATCAGTCCACTAGAACTCAGAACTACTTAAACCTAACTAACCTAAGGACAGCACACACATCCACGCCCGAAGCAGGATTCGAACCTGTGACCGTAGCGGTCGCGCGGTTCCAGACTGAAGCGCCTAGAACCGCTTGGCCACTTCGGCCGGCATGCCGGAGATGTCACCAGGAGCTGCTGCCAAACACTTTTTTGCTTTTTTTATGTATGTACTTTAAAGGAATGGCCACAACCAGGTCATAGGGACAGTTTAAGACGGGTCCAGAATTGCAAGCTAGCTTGGAGGAATTACAGACGGAGAATAAAACTCTGAAAAGGCTCCTTAAAGAGGCATTAATAAATGTGATGCCACAAAGTAGCACTGTGCCTGCAGCTAGCATCACTTCCTCATTTCTGAGGTTCCCACATGCAATTCCATCTAGACCTATAATTAATGTTGCAATGGATTCACTGGTTCCCACCTTACGAAGGAGGTACTACTTGGCAAAGCAGAAGCTCACTGTGTAGATACATGTGTTTGCTGGATAGACGCACAGGTAAGTGCTGAGGTGAAGTGTGCTACACCAAGTGCACTAAGGGAGGCTGTACGTCTCACATTTCTGTGCAAGGTGGCCCAGAAATTCGTTCAGTCATCCACCAATAGATGTGCATTCACTGTTGGCATACACTGCACTCATTACAAATGCACAGGTCTCAAGGCTCCTGAGCATCTGGGACCGGCATGTGCCTACTGCAGAAAGTTAGAACACGAGAGAGCAAATTGTCTGTCTCTACAGCAACACTTGGCTAACCAAATAGGTTACTGAGGTTCTTGATGGAATGTTAATATGAGAAATGTTATTGAGAGCCATTCTGCCAGTGCCCCTTGCTCCCCTTCCACAAAGCAAATCCAATAAGAAGGGTAGGACTCACTCAGGTGGGAAACGTAAATTTGCAAAGGAAAATAAACAGCAGATAGTCTACCTTTATCATTGACATAGGGATAGAAGTGATTGTTTTGTTTGTTAAATCTACTCACTGCTGAGAATTACAACTGTCACGATGTAGATTTAGTGGATTGGGAAAAAAGGTAATTTAACCCCAGCGGTTCGCAAAATGTGGAATTGGAAATAGACAGAAGAAAGCATCAGCTCACATTGGAAGTGGTTTGGAAGCACGACCATAATTTTGATGTTGCTTTAGGAAATGGTTTCCTGCACCATTTTTAAGGAATAATTAACTTCCAAACACAAGAAGTCCAAATAGTGGAAAATCCACCATTTTGGCAGTGTTACAACTAAAGAGGATGCAAGGGAGTCAAGAATGAATGGCCACATTCTGACAACCCCCTAAACCACATATCATATCACTGAAGTTTAAAAAAAAATCAAGAAAATATCAGGCTGTACATGCAGTGTCTTTTCAATAGTGACAAAGAAAGATTTTTTGAGAGGACAAATTTTCCTCATGGATCCATTAACAAGAAATTAAGTTTTAGATGGTAAACAGTCACATGTGAAGTTCGGTTTAGCTCAAGTGAATGTGGCTTGGGAGAGTACATTTTTATCAGCGAGCACAGATAATTTTGGAAGCAGAAATACAAAACTTTCCTGGCAGATTAAAACTGTGTGCCGGACTGAGACTCGAACTCGGGACCTTGCCTTTTGCAGGCAAGTGCTCTACCAACTGAGCTACCCAGACTCACGACATGTCCTCACAGCTTCAATTCTGCCAGTACCTTCTCTCCTACCTTCCAAACTTCACAGAAGTTCTTCTGCGAACCTTGCAGAACTAGCACTACTGGAAGAAAGGATATTGCGGAGACATGGCTTAGCCACAGCTTGGGGGATGTTTCTGGAATGAGATTTTCACTCTGCAGTGGAGTGTGCGCTGATATGAAACTTCCTGGCGGAAGGTAGGAGACGAGGTACTGGCGGAATTGAAGCTGTGAAGGTAGGTTGTGAGTCGTGCTTGGGTAGCTCAGATGGTAGAGAACTTGCCCGCGAAAGACAAAGGTCCCAAGTTCGAGTCTCAGTCCGTCACACAGTTATAATCTGCCACAAAAGTTTCATATCAGGGCAAACTCCGCTGCAGAGTTAAAATCTCATTTTGGAAGCAGAGACATTAAAATTCCTTGTGGTACCAACAAGCCTAAGTGAATGCAGTTAATATTGAGGAGACAACAGAATATCAAGAAAACTAACAGCCTGTAAGAGCAGTAAATAAATTCTACCAACATTTCAACAGTTTGCTCATTGTCTTTTACAAGATTTAAACCCAACCATGTGCCTAGTACAACTGGATGACAAAATTGTCTTTTTAAGTATGATAAGAGAACATGCAGAGTGACTAAGAAATGTACTAGCTCATGTTAATAATGCTAAGCCAAATTCGAAATTAGAAAAGTGCAAATGTGCATAATCATGTGCTCTACTGGGCTACATAATTTTGGTAGATGGTATAAGACCAGCCCCCCCCCCCCCCATTAATGTATGCAGTGAGTGATTTTCCAGAGCCAAGCAAAATTAAAGAATTGTAATCATTTGTCAGTTAATAAATTACTATCGACATTTTGTGGAGAACTATGCAAACAACACAAAACCTCTCACAAAATTACAGGAATTCCTTTTGTCTGGACAGTGGGCAGTTAGACTGCCATGTTAAAACTGAAAGAAATTCTTACAAATTCACTTGTCTTGGCTTATCAGGGTGTTGCATTACTTTTTATATCATCATGTGATGGTAGCAACATCACTGTCAGCTGCATTTTGAATCAAATACAAGACCGTGAAGAAAAACCTCTTTGTTACGCATAATGTCAGCGGAATCAAGCTGAGTGAAAGTACAGCACCACAGGAAAAGAATTTCTGGCACTTGCTTTTGGCACCCATTACTATTGATTTTACCTATACAGATAACAGTTCATGGTAATTACAGATCACACGGCTTTAAAATGGCCTTTTAGTTTAAAAGATCCCAGTAGGAAACTAGTTAGACGTGGCTTACGATAACTACACTGAATGTGACTTCACAGTCAAACACAAGCCTGGCATATTAAATCAGAATGCAGACACCTTAAATAGGAAAATTAAGATCCTGCTAGAAGAAGATGAAATTTTTTGAGGAGTTAAAAAAGGCAAGAGAATCCAATGCTGAGCGTAATTATGGGCTACCTTGCTGGACATTATTACAATATATTATGTTTTGTATCAGAAAATGTGTCCTGGAGAATGAATAGCAGTTCCAAAAACTTCTCTGTTAGTACATAGGTGTGTCATAATGGGGAAAGTGCCAGGCAAGCACTCACTGCAGGCCATTATTGGTAGCCACAACAAAAGAAAAATGTAGAACAATAAGTTCAAAACTGTCTTCATTGCACTAAGGGAGTTCAAGTACAAAGAGCAAATATCTCTCTTTAAATCCCATCTGAGCTGCAGGACCTTTTGCTTGATATCATGGGATCACTTCCCACAATGACTCAAAATAACAGATATGTTTCATCTATCACTGACCATTTCTCTTGCTATCTGATTATGATACTGACTGAAGACATGATCACAGTGACAATTGTGAAAGGATTTGTCACTCGTTTAGCACTACCATAATGGCTTCCAGAAGCTCTCATAACAGAACAAGGGACAATCTTTGTGCTCCGTCTTATGGTATAAATTATGTTGACTACCCAAAATGAAGAAGAGGAGAACCTCCCATTTCACCTAAGAGTAGTGGTGGGTTTGAACACATTCACAAAGCAGCAGCTGATATAAAATATTTCAATGAAGATGACATGCTGAGTTGCAGAAAGGCACAACGAAAAGACTGTCACACACTGAGCTTTTGGCTAAAGCCCTCTTCAGAAAAGCGAGGAAAACACATACACATTCACACAAGCAGGCACACCTCATGCACATGAGACCACTACCTCTGGTCTGATGGCAACTCTTGCACTGAATGAAAACTGCAATCCTACAGTGGGGCAGGGAAGGAGGTGGGGTGGAGGATGGGTTGGCAATGGAAGACCACTTTAGGAGGGGTCGAAGGATCTTGTTAGGATTTACCTCATTTCAGGGCACAATGTAGATTTCAAGTCCCTCTAAAATTCTTTAGTAAAATATCTATATATGGTGTGCGAAGTACTTTTAGGTTATTAACCATGGTTCCCTCAGAATGCTTGTTCTGAATAATGTGATGACAAAAAATCGATTTACTACTAGCTGTTCTGGAACTTAAAAGCTACATTCCTCTTTAATGAGCAAGTAGATTTTAGTGAGGAATTTTTCTTTGATATTTTCACTGAATTACTCTAAAATGTCAAGCTCTTTCTGTTCATGGATTGTCAATTAGTCTTTTTTTACTATATAAATGAGATGGTCTTATCACTAGTCCTTTTATGTATTACATGTTTTAATGAAGAATTTAGTTGCTTGTATTTTATATATTGTATTACCTTTCCCATTAACTTGACACATTTTGTCTCCTTGTTTTTACACTGGAACAAATTATTCTTTTAAGTTAAATGATCATTCAGAATTATGGTTTAGGTTTATCCCTCTTTTTTTTACTCACATTGTATAAAGTTGGTCCTGCCCATGACATACGCTTTCTAAGTTGCTGCTTAATCTCATTTAAGTAGCTTGTACTTTTGACACTTACCTTTATAGATCACACTTGCTCCAGTGACAAAACAGTTACTCACTTCTGGTTTTTACTCACACTATAGGAAGCGACAAATTAACAAAATATGTGACACCATAATTTTGTGGGTGGTGTATGAATAAATATTATTCTACACTATCCATAAGTGCAGTTTCAGAATACTATCTAAATATGGACTAACAACTGTGATCCATTTTGCGTTTCTGGTACTATTTTTTGATTAAAATATCTTAATATTTTACAGATGTTTTACATCAACGACAACATCTGCATTACAACTTTTGTATTTCTTGCATGTATTATGCATTTCACATATCCCTTACTACAAATTTTGGCATTACTTGCCAGCTGTTACTTTGTATGTGATGTAAATATAGTACCCAAAGATTACACACAGCTTTTAAAAGCACTATGATATTGCTGTTACCTACTTTGTTACTCTCTCTTGACTAGGATTCACTTATGATTTGAAATTATTTTGCATTCTAGATGCATAAATGTATGTAGCATTTGCAAAATCTTGCCTCACTTCTGTAAAATGTACGTTTTATATTTCATTTTACTGGCAAACAGTGTCTTGACCTTTTAAATGATAAAGTGAGATCTATTTAACCTTAGCAATCAACAGACAGCTAATTGTACATATAAGCATACATAAATAGCTCAGGAACACATTTTGTTTCTATTGTTACCAGCTGGTGTCATACCAACCACCTTTCGTATGCACCATAGAGGGCAGCATATGTTTAAATGATCCAATTTCAGGGGATAATGAGGTCTTCTCTGTTTTTAACTTTTTATAATGCATGTCTTTTACGTAAAACTTAAATACTTCCTTAGCTGTTCACTCTTTGACCAGGTTTTTGGTAATTACTTATTTTATAAACGGATTCCATAGAATACAATCACATGTCATTACCAATGGTTACTAGCGATATTATGCCAAAGGTGGAGATCAGAGTTTTCACTATTAAACTACCAGTGACTGAGCTTTATTCAGCAGCGTTCTTCAGACCTCAATGGTGGCGGTTTCATGCCATCGTTTCCTGCTGTCACCTAGAATATACCAGCCACACTATAATATTAATTTATTCTTCTGATCTTATTCAAGTCCTTTGACCTTTAAGAATGTGTATTACTCTTTTTCACAGAGTAAAATGGTGTGATAACGACCTTGTACAAGACTGAAACCAGACATGCAATTAACAAGAACAATGGAAAATACAGGATGGAAAGTAACAATATTAGGGAGGAAAGTTGCTACTCACCATATAGCGGAGATGCTGAGTCACGACAGGCACTACAAAAAGATTCACACAATTATAGCTTTTGGCCATTAAGGCCTTTGTCAGCAGTACACACACACACACACACACACACACACACACACACACACACACACACACACACACACACAAACACAAACACGCACGCACGCACGCAAACACAACTTGGATACACATCTGCAGTCTCAGACAACTGAAACCACACAGCGAGCAGCAGCACCAGTGCATGATGGGAGTGGCAACTGGGTGGGGGTAAGGAGTAGGCTGGGGCGGGGAGGGGGAGGGATAGTATGGTGGGGGTGGCGGACAGTGAAGTGCTGCAGTTTAGACGGATGGCAGGAGAGAGGGTGGGGAGGGGGTGTTGGGGGGGTGGGGGGTGGGGGGTGTAAGTAGCGGAAAGGTGAGAAATATAATAAAATTAAAAGACTGGGTGTGGCGGTGAAATGAAAGCTGTGTAGTGCTGGAATGGGAACAGGGAGGAGGCTAGATGGGTGAGGACAGTGACTAATGAAGTTTGACGGCAGGAGGGTTACGGGAATGTTGGACGTGGAAAGTTCACACCAGCACAATTCAGAAAAGCTGGTTATCACTGTTAGCATTCAACCGCGATTCTTATACATATTTTAACAACGCGTTTCAAGAGACAATGCTCTCATCATCAGGTTGTAAAATCTATGTCATGAAGTTAAACGGACTAAAAAGACAAAATACCATCACCAATAGTTGGTAAGTCCATAGAGTAAAACAGAATTAAAAGTATATTGGACTGTGGGTCCTCGTCTTACATTGAAGTTGTTGACACAAGTCAATGGCCGTCCCATAGCTACCAGATATGCTGTCAACAGGCAGTCGACAGCATATTTGGTAGCTATGGGACGGCCATTGACTTGTGTCAACAACTTCAATGTAAGACGAGGACCCACAGTCCAATATACTTTTAATTCTGTTTTACTCTATGGACTTACCAACTATTGGTGATGGTATTTTGTCTTTTTAGTCCGTTTAACTTCATGACATAGATTTTACAACCTGATGATGAGAGCATTGTCTCTTGAAACGCGTTGTTAAAATATGTATAAGAATCGCGGTTGAATGCTAACAGTGATAACCAGTATAACGACAACTGCTACCTCGACTCCATAATGGATTATATCAAATCAGAAAAGCTGGTGTTTGGTGGGAAGGATCCATATGGCACAGGCTGTGAATCAGTCATGGAGGTGATGGATATCATGTTCGGCAGCATGTTCAGCAACAGGGTGGTTCACTTGTTTCTTGTCCAGAGTTCGTGGGTGGCCATTCATGCGGACAGACAACTTGTTGGTTGTCATGCCTACATAGAATGCAGCACAATGGTTGAAGCTTAGCTTGTAAATCACATGACTGGTTTCACAGGTAGCCCTGCCTTTGATGGGATAGGTGATGTTAGTGATCGGAATGGAGTAGGTGGTGGTAGGAAGATGTATGGGACAGGTCTCGCATCTAGGTCTATTACAGAGGTATGAGCCATGAGGTAAGGGGTTTGGAGCAGAGGTTGTGTAGTGATGGATGAATATATTTTGTAGGTTCGGTGGATGGTGGAATTCCACAGGAGGAGGGGTGGGAAGGATAGTGGGCGGGACATTTCTCGTTTCAGGGCACGACCAGAGGTAAGCGAAACCCTGGCGGAGAATGTAATTCAGTTGCTCCATTCCCAGATGGTACTGAGTTATGAGGGGAATGCTCCTCCGCGGCCGGAATGTGGCACCTTGGGAGGTGGTGGGAGACTGGAAAGATAAGGCACGGGAGATATTGCTGGCAGTCAATAGGTTTGATATGGATTGAGGTACTGATGCAGCCATCTCTGCGGTGGAGGTCAATGTCTAGGAAGGTGGCTTGTTGGGTGGAGTAGGACCAGGTGAAGCAAATGGGGAAGAAGTTGTTGAGGTTCTGGAGGTATGTGGATAGGGTGTCCTCACATTCAATCCAGATAGCAAAGATGTCATCCATGAATCTGAACCAGGTTAGGGGTTTAGAATTCTGGGGTTTTAGGAAGGATCCCTGTAGATGGACCATGAATAGGGTGGCATAGGATGGTGCCCATAGCCATACCCTGGATTTGTTTGTAGGTAATGCCTTCAAAGGAAAGGTAATTGTGGGTGAGAAAATAGTTGGTCATGGCGACTAGGAAGGAGGTTGTTGGTTTGGAATCCATAGGGCATCTGGAAAGGTAGTGTTCAATAGCAGTAAGGCGATGGGCATTAGAAATGTTAGTGTACAGGGAGGCGGCATCAATAGTGATGAGCATGGCACCGTGTGGTAAAGGGAACGGAACAGTGGAGAGTCGGTCGAGGAAATGGTTGGTATCTTTTATATAGGAGGTTGGGTTCCGGGTAATAGGTTGAAGGTGTTGGTCTACGAGAGCTGAGATTCTCTCAGTGGGGGCACAGTAACCGGCCACAATGGGTCGTCCTGGGTGGTTGGGTTTATAGACTTCAGGAAGCATGTAGAAGGTAGGAGTGCGGGGAGTGGTAGGGGTACCCCGAACATGATATCCCTCATCTCCATGACTGATTCACAGCCTGCTCCGTATGGATTCTTCCCACCAACACCAGTTTTTCTGAATTGTGCTGGTGGGAACTTTCCCTGCAATACATCCTACATTCCCTAACCTTTCTGGCCTCAACCTTCATTAGTCACTGTCCTCACCCATCCAGCCCCCTCCCTGTCACAGCCGTCATTACACCGCCACACCCAGTCTTTTAATTTCTTTATATTTCTCTCCTTTCCACTACTTACCCCCCACCCCACCCCCTCCCCACCTTCTCTCCTGCACTCCGTCTAAACTGCAGCACTTCACTGTCCACCCCCCCCCCCCCCCATACTATCCCTCCCCATCCCTGCCACAGCATCCTCCTTACCCCACCCAGTTGCCACTAACTTCATGCACTGGTGCTGCTGCTCGCAGTGTGGTTTTAGTTGTCTGAGACTGCAGACGTGTGTGTGTGTGTGTGTGTGTGTGTGTGTGTGGGCACGCGCGCGCACGTGTGCGCTCTCGCATGCGTGCATTTGTGTCTATTGCTAACAAAGGCCTTAATGGCCAAAAGCTATAATTGTGTGAATCTTTTTGTTGTGCCTATCGTGACTCAGCATCTCCGCTTTATGGTGAGTAGCAACTTTCCTCTCTGAATTCGTTATATGTCATCAAGACTACTTTCACTGAAATAATTTTACTATAGTTTTATAGACTGCTGTTTTCCACAGACAATGTTTCACAAAATTGGTAGTCAATATATCGTCTTATTTCATGTACAGCTTGCACTTGGATTGAAGTCATTTATTACCATATGGAATTTATCATACAATGCCAGTTTACATAAAACACTTTCATGTTCTTCGCAGTTGAGAAATGCATTCACCTCATGAGACTAAGAAGTTTCCACCCGAAATAAATTCCAGAACCAAGTAGGAGATTATGTGATGTTACAACAATTAGACTGACAATCGGTGCAAAATTTCAAAGTAGGAATGGCTAGCCAGAACTGCCAAACTATAGAGGAATGGCAAGCTATAGGAAAGAGAAATGGAGTCTGTAGGAAAACTACAGCAACCTTGGGAAAAAAAGACAAACAGCTGAATGAATATCACAGTTCAGAGTCCACAATGAAATGTAGGTTTCCTATAACAGTCCGGGTAAGTCAGCTGAAAGGTCAGTGGATAGCAAAAGCTTACTACTTCCAATAGGGCCATGCCCAGTAAAGCATTGAAAGCTCTGTGGTATTAAAATGAACCTATGGGTCTTTCCCATTACCTTTTGTTACCTATTAATCCTGAAGAGACGGACACTGGAATGAGTCGAGACACTCACTCACTGAATAGTGTAGGCTTTGAACAGTGTACACACATATTTAAAAAACCTTGCATATAACTGCTCAACTTATGAAGTTGTAGTCTTTTACAGAGAACACACAGCTACGTTGTCTAATCACTGTAACTAAACTGTAACCTCCACTGGGTATTTTGTTATGTAACCAAATTTCTTACTCCCAGTCTCCCACAATAGTATCCTAGACCTATAACAAATGAAGCAGAGTTAGAAAAAGATGAAGAAGAAGAACTACATTATGCCGGAATGTCACAACAATAGTGTGTATATGTGTGCTCTAAAGAATAATGCAAACTCATAATCACATAGGTTACATTTTTGTTTTGAGCTTATCCACTGATCAGTGCTTCCATTGTTTCTTTTGCATATCGTATTTTTTGGTATAATAAATTCCAATTTCAATTAAGGATTACTACACATTTACCAGTATAATGAGTGCTTCTCCTAACGTCATCAGTGCATTTTCTCTGGTGTTTGGCAGATACTGTTTCCAAATTTGCTATTGTAATCTGTTGACAGAGACAGCTCAAACAAATTCTCCTTATCACCTCTTTCAGACAGTGCCTAGTGCAAAGGAAAAATTCATTTCTTTCTCATTACAGGTAAAGTGCTTTTTAAAGTGAAATTTTATGTATAGCTTCAACAAAATAGCCCCCTATTAGTCTAGTGCAATTTATGGTTCAATGAAACACAAAGAATAAGTGATATTCCAGAACTGACTGAATAGTATGTAGCGGGACTTTGAATTTCGCCGCGCTGCACTCGTTCCCTCAGACATGAATTGTGCCGTCGCAGCGGTATGAGCACTCGACGGCAGAGAAAATACTAAAATTGTAACTCTTTTTTGTTTTCTATCCATTTCTTGATTGTCTCTTGATAGCCGAAGCTTAAGGCAGACGTGATCTGATGCTGACGTAAAAAACTTAATAGCTAGTCTTGATCTGATTGTAATGTGTAGACATTGTGGAAGTTGTTATGAAATTCGGAGGATGGAGAGAAGCAACTAAAATAAATTGTATTTAAGATCAAGACGGTTTTGTATACATTAGAAATTCCTGGAAAATGAAACTTATTGCAAGATTTCGGAGCAGACTTTTCGCGCAGAAATGAAGTAGGAGATTTTTGAAGACCTGGACGCTGCATGAAAGAAGACATTTAATCTGGTAAAGGATGAACTCTTATCTACGCCATTTCTCCCTGTCAGTTACATTTTGTTATTCTCTGTTCTTTTTCAATACTTTTTGTAGCGGAAATTGGTTTAACTTTTGCTCAAAAACGCCACAAGGACCACCCCAACAATAGCTTTTCCGAATCACGAAGTCCAATAGCTTTTCTGTAATACGAAGTCCGATATGCTTTTCATTCTTTCCCTTTTTCAAGGTCATTAAAGATTTTAAAAAAACCATTTTCACTTACGATTTCTTCCCACATTTTCAACCTTTTTCTATTTCTTCTCTTCTTATTTTTCTTTTTTTTATTAACCACTACAAGTACTGTTGCTTAGTGGCAGCTGACACAGTGGGATGTTTGCTGGCACACAAAATGGGGCAAGTTGGATAAGGTAAAAAGAAAAAACAAATGTCTGCAGATATGACAAGAGTGGTAGAGGACATGCCAGTATAATTTAACTGAATATCCACAAGAGTGTTTTGGGATCACTCTACTGAATGAGCATATTACAAATTGCCACATTAAGAAGCACTTTGTCTGTAATGAGAAATAAACTCTGGTTTTCCACTGACACTGGGCAATACATGAAATGTGTGATGAGCAGATGAGCAGTATTTGTTTGGGTAGGCTTAATCTATACATTGCAAACAAAATTTCAAATACCTGCTGAAAAATCACAGAAAATGAGGTTGGACCACATATCAAACACTAGGATTAGATTATTACACAATAATATTTATATTGGCTCACCTGGATCATGACTGCTGACTCTTCAGGTGCAGTAGTTTCAGACGGGCTCATGCTTAAAACACTTAAGAGAGCGACCCACGTTTCTTCAAACTGCTGGCGATTGATCCAACCCAGAAGCGTAACACTAGAGTGAAAAAAAGTAAAGAAACAACTAAGATTAAAACACATGCTTTGAAGAACTGGGATTGTCATTCATTGAGTATCACTGATTGAACATGCAAGCAGACCAAGTTAGTGTGAACAAGTATACACGAAATCACACGAGTGCCTGCACGCAAAATGTGTTAGGGGAAAAAAAGGGAGGGAGGTTGGAGGGGGCAGGGGAGTACCCATCGCCCTGAATCTCCTCTATGGTTTGCAGAAAACATTCTTTCAACATAGTTTTAGGTTTGAGGAACAGAAAAAAGTCTGCTGGGGCTAGGTTTGGAGAATATCGTGGGTGGGGCACAAAGGGAATGTAATTTGTTATTAGATAGCTGCAGAAAAGGAATGGTGTATGTGCTGGTGCCTTCTGATGATGCAAAATCCAAGTCTGGTTTCCCCACAATTCAGTCCCCATTCGGCACACAGAATCCCTCACGCTAGGATTCTTCAGAAACTTCTCGAACAGTTATATGATGATTTCTGCGAATCACAGCAGGAACTCTTTTGGCATAGTCATCATATGTTTACTTGCTAGGTCGTACAGGATTGGGACTGTTACCAACAACATTATGCCTTCTTGAAAATGCTTAAACCACTCATAGCGCTACATGTGACTGATGTAGTCTTCCATGTATGCTTAGTTAAACAAGTTTTGCCAAGTTTGTAGTAGCTGCAGCTCGCTTACCAACTGATTGAATTCTATAGTTACACTTTGTATTAATCATGAAGTAATTATTACTAGTTTTGACATTCTAATTACCCTGTTAATTGGAACCTGGTGGATCACTTGCCATTAATAACCGAGAGTTGTGGTACTGAACTGCGCAATATGTCTTCCAAACTGGTCTTTTATGTATCAGTTCCCACTTGCTAGTGTGTTGATGTGTATTCTCAATCACTGCAGCTTACACTGTCAAAGATCTTTTATCTCCAGCTCCCTAGGACTGCACTTCCAGCTATTTTGTCAACATGAGCTTTTTTGCTGCTTATCCTCTCAGGGATCATTTCCTGCAGTTTGACCCCAATTAGCAAAATGTATTTTGCATATTCAAACTTTTGTATTTTCATTTACAGAATAACAACAATAAGGAAAGGATAAATTGCTAGTCACCACAGAAAGGAGAGGATGAGTCACAGACAGATGCCATGAAAAAGAAAATGTCAGCTGAAGGCGTCACAAAATAACGACTGCCTGGCTTTTTCTTTTTCTTTGTTGTTGTGCCCATCTGAGACTTAATGACTCCTCAATGTGGAGAGTAGCAACCTATCATTGCTGTTGTTATTCCAAACTGGACATCCCACTGTATTTTTCTTTATGTGGGAATGTGTGTGCCACATAGATCCAATCCAAAAGCCTAAATTTTAATATTTTACTTTATGAATCACCTTCCCATAATTTTTCACTGATTGTATCAAGGCTTGCATGCATCGTGATATACTGTGTATCTTCAAACATTTGTGGGTGCCAAACAAAATACCTAATACGTAGGGTGTTTAAAAATTAGTTATACAAAAGTAACCTTTAATTGTGCAAAAGGCAAATAACTTACAGAAATGTTTGGTACAGCAGTGAATGCAGTATATCTTCAAATTTTATTCCCACCTAACATGGTCAGTTCCCACAGTCATCATGCAGTAGTATAACAGTGCAGAGTGTGAACAAGATTTTTTTATGGTTTAATGAACCCAAGTCCACTGTTACAATCCAGAGACAATACAAAACTACATACTGCAAGGCACCACCTCAAGCGCAAACTTCTATTAATTGGCTGTGTATCACATAGGGTGGCGGGTTGATGTTGGCCTGTAGTCTCTGATGCACCAACTGAACAAGCTCCACAGTCTTAAATTTGTAGTCTGGGTAATGAGACATGTCAGCTTAGAATTGAATACACCTAGCTTTTCAGTGTTGAAGGTATTAAGGAAACAACTGTCAGTCAGACCCTACAAACTGTAACTACTGCAAGCTTTAAGAGAAAGAGAAAAAAGTTAGCTGAGTTTTGTGTAGGAATGTTTAACAAAGTGCAGACTGAAGATGATTTTCTCAATAAAATTGAGTTCAGTGATGAAGTCACCATCTATACCTGCAGTAAATTGAATCAGCATAATGTTCAGATATGGGGTGAGCAGAAACTACATAACTTGGTTCGAACATGTAGGGACCTTATCTACAGTAATTGTTTTTTACTTTGTAACAAGATTTATAGTCCTTACCTTTTTGCCAAGTCATCTAGGATATGGACACAGAATTTATATTACAGCAATATGGCACACCTCCATATTATCTTTGGGAAGTTGTTGTATTTCTCTGTAAGAATTTGCTGACTTGGACTGGACATGGCAAAAGAACATCCTGGCCACCACAATCATTTGATTTGTCTTCAGTCAAATTCTATGTATGGGGTTACATTAACCCAGATAACCCTGACGTCCTTCTGGAAGGACGACGTCACTCACTGTTGAAATTATTTATTTTTGCAAATAACGCATTGTTGCAACGGACTGCGACGCATTGTTATATGAAGTAGGCAGAGTTAGTTGCGCGGTGTGACAGTCAGTTTGACGGTGTCGTTCATAGTGAGTGAGAAACTGTGTCTTGAAAATAGGGCCGATTTTACCATGGACGAACTGACTGACCTTGTCATCGATGAGTATGTATATTTTCTTTCATATTGCGTCAATAATTCTGAAACTTGTCATATAATATCTTAAAGAATTAACCTATATTATTTATGGGTTCATATTACGATTGAAAGTTTATGTCAGTTGTAGTTCAATAATGTTTTCAACCGTCCTTCCAGAAGGACGTCAGGGTAATATGTTGTCATTTTGTATTCACAGAAAACGATGTACACTGATGGAACTTTTGGACATGTTAGAATCAAAAGATGAGGAAATACCTAATACTGGTGTGAATGTAACATTACACCCTCCTCTAAATTCAACTGATGACGTAACAGATGACGATTTGGGTGCTGAAGAAAATCCAAGTGTAGATAAATTACCAGCAAGTCAGCTCAATGCTACTGTGCTTTGTGATTTGGTCATTTTTACCAATGGTAATGCTGTGAATGCAACAAGGAAACAATCCTTCACCTCTGATGTTGTTTCAGGGCCCTCCAGCAGTACAAAAACAGCAACAATAACAACAAAAACCAAAAACAAACCAGCAAGGCTATCGAAGATTAAAGTTCTAAACCTCAAGAAATATAACTGGAAAAATGGTGAAATAGTTAATCCAACACATGTATGGCCTCTAATGTTCACAGTTGGAATGAAGAAAGGGCGAACACCGCTTGAATATTTCCAACAGTTTTTTGATAACGAAGTGCTTCTAATGATGGTCACTTACACAAATCAGTACGCAGCCAAGAGAAATAGACTAGGTGATTGTTCAGAAAATGAGATGTTGGTGTTTATTGCAATACTTCTGCTAAGTGGATATGTAACAGTGTCATGCAGAAAGATGTACTGGCAATCAGATAAAGACAGTCACAACGACCTCGTAACAAATGCCCTGTCCAGAGATCGATTTGACTTCATCTTTTCCAATTTGCATGTATGCAACAATGACAATTTAGATAAATCAGACCGTTTTGGGAAAATCCGCCCATTATTGTGTATGCTGAATGATAGATTCAAACAATTTTCGCCTCACGTGCGGCATTATTCTGTCGATGAATCAATGGTCCCATACTTCGGAAGTCACGGGTGCAAACAATTCATAAAAGGGAAACCAATCCGATACGGATTCAAATTTTGGTGTGGAGGCACACGTGGTGGATATATTATTTGGCTCGAACCCTACCAAGGAGCTGGCGCGTGTAGTAAGGATTATGAAACGAAAGGTATGGGGTACGGTGTGGTAATGACTTATGTTGACCAGTTACTTCCACATGTTCCATATCGAATATACTTTGATAACCTCTTCACCAGCGTTGAACTACTACATGACCTAAAAGAGAGGGGCGTGGGAGCAACAGGGACAATAAGAGGAAACAGAGTTAAGAATTGTACTCTATCATCTGTAGAAAAAATGATAAAAGAAAATAGAGGATCATATGAAGTTTGTTCTGACTCAGCATCCGGGATTTCCATTGTACGTTGGAATGATAACAATGTTGTTACTGTAGCCACCAACTTTGACAGAGTGCTAACACTATGCTCTGTAGGAAGATTTTCCAAGGAACAAAAGAAAAGGATTAGTGTGCCTCAACCTAACTTATTACACTCCTACAATACGCATATGGGAGGCATAGATCGAGCTGACCAAAATGTATCCCTATATAGATGCTCTATAAGAGGGAAAAAGTGGTATTTCCCGATCATTGCACATTTTATAGACATTGCAGAGCAAAATGCCTGGGATCTTTAAAAGCACAATGAAGAACCCGTAGATCATCTGACATTTTGTCGTCGAATTGTCACTGCAATTCTTGAAAGTCACAAAAGAGTCACTACCAGCAGAGGACGTCCTAGTTAGAGGGCAAAACTAGATTCTAGATTTGATGGAAGAGAACATTATGTTGGTGAATTACCAACGGATGAGGTAACAAAAAAGAAGAAGCAGCTGAAATGTCGAAGTTGCCACAAAAAAACTGCTACTATGTGCATAAAATGTGATGAACCACTTCATGTTTGTTGCTTTTTGTCTTAGTATACTAGTGCATAAAATATGATAGGAGACAGGAAATACCTCAGAAACAAAGTTAGGAGTGCAAAATTTATTGTAAAGGAGAGAAAGAAGACAGGAACATTATGGACAGAGCAAAGGAAACAGGAGCACAGCCAAAGGATGAAGAGATTTTGGGAAGAGAAGAGGAAGAGAGGAAAGAAGTGAAAATTGTGTCATCATGTGATTTTCGAGTTCAAACACTGTCCATAAGGGCAACAATGAAATGAATGAATGAATGAATGTGTATAGGTTATTTTATTTGTTTTTTGTATTTATTAGCTGTTTTAGCCTATAATTCAAATTTATTTATGTTTATTTGAAAGTATAAAAACTGAAACAAGTTAATTGTGCAATGTCATATACTTTAAAAACACGTTCCCTTATTGTCCTGACGTCCTTCTGGAAGGACACCCATTTTTGGAAATACTAAATAAAAATAAATACTCAAAAATTGTTTTTACTTTCTTGGTTGGTTGGTTGGTTTAAAGATTAAAGGGACCAAACTGCAAAGGTCATCGGTCGCTTGTTTCATAAAAACACAGAGCACATTGAAACTATCCACCAGTCAGGCGAAGCACTAAAAAAGAAATTCCGGGGGAAGAAAAGCCCCAAGGTCAATGGTAAGACAACACGGAAAACGGAGCACAGCAACAAAAACAACACATAGAAGAAAGGCAGAAGGAATTAAAACTGTACAGCATAGGACTGTCGCTGACTGATCACGAAAATAATAGGATGAGCCAGCCACTCAGCAGCCTAAAAGATTAGGCTGGAGTCGAATTACAACACAAAACTAAGTAAAATATACAGCACAAAAGAGGGTGTCGGAATAAAATTAGAGGGGCCTATAAAAGCCGCTTGCTCAAATAAAACTTAAAACACGATCTGCCAGAGAGACATTGTCACCTAAAAGAGATGATAAATCACCCAGGAGATTAAAAGTTCGCCTGAGAGCGGTTAAAAGAGGACATTCCAACAATATATGGGCCACTGTCATGTTTGCACCACAAGGACAATGAGGGGGGGTCCTCTCGACGCAGCAGACGACCATGCGTCAGCCAAGAGTGACCAATGCGGAGCCTACACAGAACAACAGAATCCCTGCGAGAGGCCCGCATGGAGGAACCCCACACAGTCGTAGTCTCCTTTATTCGCCGCAGCTTGTTGGGTGCAGACAGAGTGCGCCATTCGTCTCCCCACATCCCAAAGACCCGACGGCGCAACACCGATCGGAGATCAGTTGCTGGGAGGCCGATCTCCAGCGTCTGTTTGCGGGTAGCCTCTTTGGCTAACGTGTCGGTCAGTTCGTTTCCCGCTATCCCAACGTGTCCCGGGGTCCATATGAACACCACCGAACGACCACGCTGTTCAAGAGTGTAAATGGACCCCTAGATGGCACCAACAATGGGATGGTGTGGGTAGCACTGGTCGAGAGCCTGCAGACTACTGAGTGAGTCACTGCAATTGACGAAGGACTCTCCAGTGCTGGTACGAATACACTCAAGGGCACGAAAAATGTCTGTCAGTTCTGCGGTGTAAACACTGCAGCCTTCCGGCAAGGAGCGTTGGTCGACATAGTCCGCATGAGCATAAGCGTACCCCACACGGCCATCAACCATCGAGCCATCTGTATAGATAACCTCAGAGTCATGGTATGCGCCGAGGAGAGCAAGGAATTGGCGGCACAAGACTGCAGGAGGAACTGAATCTTTGGGCCATCGGGAAAGTTCCAGCCGAAGCTGCGGCCAACGAATACACCAAGGTGGTGTATGTGGGCGGACCTGGAAAGCAGATGGAAGAGGCAAAGACTCGAGTTCACTAAGGAGCGACCAAACACAGATCTCAATTGTATGGCCTGATCGCGGCCGCCAGTGTGGGATATGGACTGCTGCATTAGCAAAAAGGAGACGGTAGTTAGGGTGACGGGGCGAACAACGGACGTGGGTAGCATAATTGGCTAACAGTTGTTGACGACGGATGCGAAGTGGAGGAACCCCAGCCTCAGCAAGGAGGCTGTTAACAGGGCTGGTGCGGAATGCTCCTGTCGTCTGTCGAACCCCACAGTGGTGAACGGGGTCCAGCAGCTGCAACGCTGAGGGCGACGCCGAGCCATACGCCACGCTCCCATAATCCAGTCGGGACAGCACGAGGGCTTTGTAGAGCTGCAGCAGCGTTTTACGATTTGCACCCCAAGTTGTGTTGCTGAGGCAGCGGAGGGCATTCAGATGCTGCCAGCACTGATGCTTGAGCTGACGAATATGTGGAAGCCAAGTAAGCCGGGCATCGAACACCAATCCCAGAAAACGGTAAGTGTCAACAACCCTGATGGATGGACAGTCCGACGCCGACATAAGTGCATAACACAAGTCTTTGCAGGAGAAAAGTGAAACCCATGGGCGAGGGCCCACGCCTGCGCCTTGCGTATGGCTCCCTGCAACCGACATTCTGCAACACTAATGGTGGAGAAGCTGAAAAAGATGCAGAAATCCTCAGCATATAACGTGGGTGAGACAGACGACCCCACTGCTGCTGCAAGGCCATTAATGGCCACAAGGAAAAGTGGAATGCTCAATACAGAGCCCTGTGTAACGCCGTTTTCCTGGACATGAAGGGAACTATGGGATGTGCCAAGTAAAACGCGGAATGTCCGAACAGATAAAAAATTCTAAATAAAAATGGGGAGAGAGCCCCGGAGTCCCCACCTGTGCAACGTGGCGAGAATATGGTGCCATCACGTCGTGTCATATGCTCTGGAGAGGTCGAAATGACGGAGACGAGGTGTTGGCGCCTGGAAAAAGCAGTGCGGATTGCAGACTCGAGAAAGACCAAAGTATCGGCAGTGGAATGGCCCTGACGGAAGCCGCTCTGGCACGGAGCCAGATATCCCCGAAACTCGAGCAGCCAACACAGCCTTCGACTCACCATACATTCCAGTAGCTTGCACAGAGTGTTTGTCAAGCTGATGGGCCGATAGCTATCCACATTAAGCGGGTCCTTACCAGGCTTCAGCACCGGAGTGATAGTACTTTCTCGCCACTGCGACGGAAAGACACCATCGCCCCATATACGGTTGAAGATGGCAAGAACACATCGCTGACAGTCCGGGGACGTGTGTTTGAGCATCTGATTGTGTATGCCATCTGGCCCACAGGCTGTATCAGGGCACTGTGCCAGGGAGCTTCGGAGTTCCCACGAACTAAATGGGGCGTTATAAGCCTCAGGGTGGCGAGAAGCAAAAGAAAGCCGTTTTCCTTCCTCCCAGCGTTTTAGTGCGCGAAACGCAAGTGGGTAATTCCCTGATGCAGACGCCTGAACACAGTACTGAGCAAAACGCTCAGCGATTACATCGGCACCAGTGCATAGCGCCCCGTTGATGGAAAGCCCTGGGACACCTGTAGAGTGCTGCAATCCATAAATGCACCGAATCTTCATCCACACCTGGGAGGGTGAAGTACGGGACCCAATGGTGGAAACGTACCTCTCCCAGCACTCCTGTTTCCGCCGGTTGATGAGCCTCTGGACATGAGCACGGAGACGTTTGAAGAAAATGAGGTTCTCCAAAGACGGGTGCCACTTATGGCGCTGAAGAGCCCACTGACGCTCTTTAATGGCTTCAGCGACCTACGGCGACCACCAAGGCACTGACTTTCGCTGGGGCACCCTAACAAACGAGGAATGGTACGCTCTGCAGCAGAAACAATGGCTGCAGTCAGTGTCTCAACCGCCACATTGATGGTACCGTGGGGGAGAGGTTCAACAGTGGCAGCAGAGGAGAACACTGCACAGTTTGCCTTGCTAAATACCCATCTGGACAAGCGTTCAGGGGAGTGACGCTGGGGTAGTGAAAGGAAGATGGGAAAATGGTCGCTACCACACAAGTCGTCATGGACTCTCCAGTGGACCAATGGTACAAGCCCTGGGCTGCACAACGACAGATCTATGGCCGAGAATGTGCCATGCGCCACACTGAAATGTGTGGCGGCGCCAGTGTTTAAGAGGCAGAGGTCGAGTTGGGAGATGAGATTCTTGACAGCTCTGCCTCGGCCAGTAATCTTCGTTCCACCCCACAGGGGATTGTGGGCGTTAAAATCTCCCAGGAGAAGAAAAGGCGTGGGGAGTTGGGTGACAAGTGCAGCCAATTCGGTCAAGGGGACTGTACCACCTGGAGGGAGATAGACACTACAGACGGTTATGTCCTGGGTAGTCCTTACGTGGACAGCCACAGCTTCCAATGATGTTTGACGGAGCACAGGAGCACTATATACAGAGGTAAGGACATACACGCAGGCTCCACCTGACATACTATTGTAAGTGCTACGGTTACAGTAATAGCCCCTGTATCCACGAAGGACAGGGGTCCACATTGCCGGGAACCAGGTTTCCTGGAGGGCAATGCAGAAAGCAGGTGTCATGCTTAGAAGCTGGCGTAGCTCAGGTAGATGGCTAAAATAACCGCCACAATTCTACTGGAGGATGGTACAAAGCCTGTCCTGTAGGGGCAGGAAGGCACTGAAAAGGCAAATTACTTCGCAGAGTCACATGCTGCCACCGACTGAGTGACTGACGTCGCAACTTCCATCGTTTCTGATGAGACTGCGAGATCCAGGTCATCAGGGACGCAAAGAGCTCGACCTCATTCTCAGAGGATGAACTGACAGGAAGTCGTGGCGCGGGAACCACTGGGTCCTTATTCTTTTTAGAGAGCTTCCTCTTCTCTCTCTTGTCTTTGGGAGGAGGGTGCGCATGCTGGGAGGGCTTTCCTGACGTATTGTCAGGAACAGAGGAAGAGCGTGAAGCCCTTCGACCAGCAGCTGGTGGCTTCTTCAGCCACTGGCTAGTGTCTTGTGAGACATTGGTAGAGTCCTCGGAAGGGACTCCCCCAAGGGACCCCTTCTGAACGAAGGAGGCCGGAGGAGGCTGTTGCATCTCCGGCGGAGTAGCCGGAGAGGGCTGTCGCTTCTCCGGCTGAGAGGTGGGGACTGACATCCCCGGTTGTTCGGGCCGCACTGCTCCCAAACTGGGCATTTCAGGAGTAGTGGAAGAGAGAGTGGCCCGTACCAGCGGTGGGGCAGGCGTAACTTGATTACTCTGTGGGCCAACGGAGAAGGGAGTCTTTGCAGGAACTGGTGGCGTCAGTGTGACGGTAGCATAACTCCTCAACATAGGTGTGGGGTTGAGTCGTTCCAGCTTCTTCTTTGCCTCTTGGTAAGTTAAACGGTCCAAGGTCTTAATTTCTTGTATCTTCCACTCTCATTGGTAGACTGCACAGTCTGGTGAGCAGGGAGAATGATGCTCCCCACAGTTAACGCAGGTGGGAGGCGGAGCACATGGAGCATTAGGATGCGAAGGTCGTCCACAATCACGACACGTGGGGCTGGCAGTGCACCTGGAGGACATGTGTCCGAATTTCCAGCACTGGAAGCATCGCATAGGGGGCGGGATATAGGGCTTGACATCGCACCGGTAGATCATGACCTTGACCTTCTCAGGCAAGCAGTCGCCCTCAAAGGCCAGGATGAAGGCACCGGTAGCGACCCTATTATCCTTGGGCCCCCTAAAGACACGACGGACAAAGTGTACACCTCGTCGTGCCATGTTCTCCCGTAGCTCGTCATGAGACTGTAGCAGAAGATCTTTATGAAAAATAATGCCTTGGACTAAATTTAAGGACTTATGGGGAGTGACGGTAACGGGGATGTCACCGAGCTTCTCACAGGCGAGTAATGCCCGGGACTGTGCAGATGAAGCTGCTTGTATCAGAATGGCCCCGCTCCTCATTTTGGAAAGAGACGCCACTTCCCCAAACTTATCTTCGAGATTGTGCACAAAGAAAAGAAGCTTAGTCCCCAAAAACGAATCCCCATCAGTTCTGCTGGATACAAGGTATCGCGGTGAATATGGTTCCTGTCTGTCTGCAGCCCTACGTTCCTCCCATGGTGTGGCTAGGGAAGGGAACAAGTTGGGGTTACATGTCACAGCGCTAAATTCCACCTTACCACGCTTAGAGACATTGGCGGTCGGGCGACCACCAGATTGAGATTTCACCCGCTTCATTGCGGGACATCCGCCCCGATGCCACCCACTCCAACCAGGGGCTCTCCCTACGGGCGCCACCCAGCCACAGCAAAGGCCACCTGGCAGGATGGCCGTTGCTGGGAGTCCCGATGCCCCAAAGAGACGGGCATCTACTCCTTAGCTTACGTGGGGAGGTATCAGCTCAGGCATCGGCAGTACGATCCCTGTATTGTCAGGGGGCTACAACCTAGAGGGTGCATGACGACCCCACCACAACGGGCTGGCTACCGTGCTGGATTTTGGGTGCCATGGGTAGTCCATAGTGATTGCGGGTGCAGATGGTGATGCACTAAGGGCGTAACTTACACAATCCATCAGGCGTGTAGACCCAAAATGAGGGATGGAGGGTGCAGTTATGACGCCAAGACGATAAAGAGTGCCAAGGTCTTAGGGCACAGAGGACTGATGGTGCACCACGTAAGGTGTCCTTCCCCAAAAGGCTCGTACTTCTGTTGAATTTGGAAAAATGGAGGTCAAACCCCAATGGGGACCATCACATTAAAGGCCGAAACAGTTGAGACTCCTTTTAGTCGCCTCTTACAACAGGCAGGAATACCGCGGGCTTATTCTTATCCCCGAACTCGCAGGGGGGGTTTACTTTCTTCCTTACAACCTTGTGAATGAATGTAGATAAGATATAAATCAATTTTGAAAAAAAAAAATAAAATAAAATAAAATAATTCTAGACTATCTGGGTTAAAGACTGAGTGTTCGTCCTCTGCATCTGGGAAACGTCAATGGGCTGTGACAATGGATAACACAAATAGTTGCCACCATATATCAAGACTTGTTTCATAGGATTTGGCATGAAAATGATGACAGATGAGACCCACACTGAACATTTGTTTAAATAAAAATTTAGAAGATGCACTGCATTTAGTGCTGTATCAAACATTTCTGTAAGTTATTTATCTTTTTCACAATCAAAGGTTGATTTTGTATAACTAATTTATAAACACCCTGTATCATTAATAGTAAACTAAAATTGTGCTTCTTAGAAAATTATAGCATCAGTATCCTTCTTCAAATCTACATATTCCCTAATTTCATATTTTTGGCACTTACGATAGTTACATGTAAAATATTTCGTAATTAACAATAAGCTACAGTAGTTTATTTGAATAAACTTTTGCACCAATGTATTTTCAGAAACTTGTTTCCTTCTCATTGCAGTGAAAGTATTTGTATGATTAGTGCAACATTTCCAGTTTTACACTCACTGAACTGTTTTTACAAAAGGCAGTGTCTGGAATTTTATGATTATGATGTAAACTTAACTCTTACAAAATGAACTGCTGCTTTGTAATATTGTGTTTTATGCACATTATAACTATCGCAATGAGTTCCATTTACTTTCACACTTCAGCAGTAGTGTTGGGGGCAACATCTGTTGTACAACTGCGCTCTTTTTTGCATTGTTACCTGAATCCGTTAATGAGCATAGCCTTGACAAAAGTTCAGAACTCAAAGTTAGCACCAAGGAATTTGTAACTTAAATCCTTAGTTTTTATCTCATTATTTACACACACAGCTTTCTTGAGTATTGTATTGTTGTAGTTTCAGATCTTAAACAGAACTTGCAAGTACAATCCTCTATAATGAATAATGTCTCCTCTGAAGAAAGTACAGAATTTAATACCGCTCACCCACTTTATTGCAAGTGGTAGACCTAGGGGCCCTGTACTGGGGAAGGACAGAAATGGGAAAACTCGAGGCACTTCATCCATCCCCCTAGCCAACGAGCCTGAGGGGCTGTCCTCCACTCGAACTGAACCTGAGCGAGAGAGGCACATTGCACCAGTTGAGAAGCCTGCTCTGACCCATGTCACAGGAAGCAAGTGTGAAAGGGAAGGAATCTGTTAATTGTTAGTGGTTTGAACCTACAGCAAACCATGGCGCCCTTTACGGAAATGGCAGCTAAGGACAGGAAGGATTGTCTTGCGCACTCTGGGTGAATTTCTGGAGGCCACATTCAACATTCTGATGAGGCCATTCTGACAAATGCCAAGGGAAAAAGGTGCACCCAACTTCAGGTTATGGCACATGTGTTGGAACACATGATGGTGTGTTTTGAGTATGGTGTCAAACCTGAATCATTCCAGCGTCTGGCAGAGAAGGTTCAGAAGACCATCCTCATTTACAGACTTTCAATGGAGCTCATAATATGCAGCATTTGTCCCAGAACTGATTGGGACTTCCCAATCTGAGCTGAGTGGAAGGCTTGAACCAGAGACTTTGAAGGTCCTGTGACAAACTAGCCTGTGACTTCCCAGACTTATGGCATATGGTTGAAAACTGTAGGGTCTACTGGGAACTTGTTTTAAATATTCATAAATGTAAAACTGTACAACACTTAATAAAATTACGAAAAGTAGTACCCTCTGACTATAACATAAATGAGTAACAAGTGGAACCTGTCATCTCATATAAATAATCTGGCGAGACAATTTGTAGATATAAGAAATGGAATGGATTCAACTGCTTACAAATCATTTGTGTCCCATCTAAGATTACTGCTCAAATCTGTGGGACATACACCAAACAGCAGTAACTGGAGATACAGGACATATACAAAGAAGAGAACATGAACTGTTAACATTTACAGTTTTAATTCAGTCACAGGAGAGAATCATGGAAATATAGAAAAATCTAAATTTGCTCGAATTTGAAGACAGGCACCAACTATCTCACAAACACCAATTTACAGAGTTTCAAGGAGTAGTATTATGTGAAGAATCTCAGAGATATTATTCAGTGCGCGTGCACACGCACACGCACACGCGCACGCACACACACACACACACACACACACACACACACACACACCACTCCTGTTGGGACCTTGAAGAAATAGTGAGACTAACTGCAGGACGCACAGAGGGATTTACACAGCCTTTCTTCCTGCACTCCATATGTTACTCGAATGGAAAGAAACCCTAACATGTGGTACTTTGTTAAGTACCCTCCGCCATGCACTTCACTGTCGTCTGGAGTATCTATAACTGTAGCTGCAGGTGTAGAGGTAGATATATGTGTGTGTGCTATTGAGTAGAACATTAACCGATAAGCTCAAATACTTGCAAAGCACCTAAAATAATTAATGAGTGAATATTCACAAACTTCAGTAAGAGATCAGTACAAACCGGAAAATTAGCTGCTGCAACAAATCAATATCCTGAAGGTACTCCACAGGGATTGGTGGGACATGAGTCTTTGCTGGTCCTTTCAGTTCCACTTGCCATCCATGTCGCCAGACATCCGGTGGTGTGATAACGTACGAGTTGATTAGGGGCATGCGCGATAAACACACTATCAGTTTCCTAAACAGAAAACAAAGTGCTTTTTTGCAAAATAAAAATAACACAATACATTTGAAAAACAAATTAGGCTGTTAGATAAAATCCAATATCATCAGTGGAGAAGAAATGGGGCAAGTGTGAATATGAATAGCTGATCTATCTTCAAGTAGAAGGTATAAAAAGCAGCTTCTTCTAAAAGAAAAACTTACCTTTCAAAAGATATAAAATTCAACTACCTCATATATCTCACCTTACGTAGTCTAAAATGTTCCTCTTTTTATGATGTGGGCTTGCCTCATGAAAGCTTTTTAATATTGAAGTTATTATAAGCTGTTACTATGATCTACAAGGTGTTTAACATTGAGTGATGCTAGATCACACAAAGACGACGATTTTTTTTTTTCATTACGGAATATATATGAGGTGTGATCAAAAAGTATAGGGAATTTTTTATTTCACAGGCTTTATACACTCAATTTTCAAAATATGTTTTACCTTGCTGGTACACATGTTCCTGATGTATGCTTGTATTTTCAACTGTTTTGAATACTCTGTTCATTACTGACAGTCAAAAAATTTGTGTGTGTTTTGGAGTGCTCCATTAATTTTTACTTCAGAAAAAGATGGATCAAACAATATTCATTAAATTTTGCTTGAAAAATGGAATAAAGTGCAGCACCACATTTGAAATGTTGACTGTGGGTTTTGGTGAATCTACTATCAGTAAGACGAGAATTTATGAGTGGTATAAATGTTTCAAAGAGGGTTGAGAAGATGTTGGAGATGATAACTGCCCTGGTGCCCTACCACTTTAATTACTGATGGCAAGATGGAAGAAGTAAAGAAAATGGTTCTGGAAAATCCCTGAATCTCAATCAAAGAGGTTGGTAGTGATGTCGGCATATTCTTTGGCTCATGCCAAGCAATTTTTTTTTTATTTTTATTTTTTTTATGTTTTGGGGATGAAGTACGTAGCAGCATAGTTTTTTTCCTATATTGTTGAATTTCGACCAAAAGTGACTTCAGTCAGGAATTGCTGAATGAAGTCGACAACAAACCGTAACTTCTAAAGAAGATTGTAAGGGGTGATGAAACATGGGTTTACGGGTGTGATGTATAAACCAAGGTATAACGATCCCAGTGGAAACTACCTGAAGGTCCAAGACCGAAAAAAAATTTGACGAGTTCAGTCACATGTGATGGTCCTTCTCACTGTATTCTTTGATTACAATGGGACAGTGCATCATGTATTCCTGCCTTATATTATACGGTCAATAACAAACATTGCCTGGAAGTTAGGCACCATTTCCGTGAAGCAGCCCAAAGAAAATGACAAGAACTGTGGAAAAACTACTCTTGGAAATTGCATCATGATAATGCTTCTGTTCACACTTCAATGCTTGTTCATGATTTTTGTGGCCAAAAAAAAAAAAAAAAAAAAAAAAAAAAAAAAAAAAAAAAAAAAAAAAAAAAAAAAAAACAACCATTATGTTGCCTCAGCCTCTGTATCTTCTTTCTATTCTTGAGGCTGGAGAGAACCACAAAAGGCCATCATTTTGCCACCACTGATGAGATAAAAACAGAATCACTGAAGGAATTCAAACCATAACGAAAAGTGAGTTCCACAACCGCTTCCAAGGCCGGAAAAAGTGTTGGTACAAATGTATTATATTTAAGGGGGACAAAGTTGATGTTCATGAATAAATACAGATTCTTTATGACAAGCAAAAATTTCCATTACTTTCTGATCACATTTCATATATTTTGTCCACTCTTTACGAGTTATGCGCACGGTCATGATGGGCACCACCATCTAGCAACCCGCTGCACAGCTCCTAGTGAGATTGTTATTCTGGGAAGTCATACCAGTTCCAGCAATCAGTTTGTGTTGTAATACTTTCACCAGACTGCATCTTAACAGTGCTGCATCCAGCTTGCATTCTTGTAATACTTTACCTTCAGTGTATATCATCTTACTAGTCCTGAATTCAGGTTTTCTTGCTGTTAGTAACAGCAAGTAAGGATTTGATGAGCTCACTGACTTGATTGTGTGTTACAGTGAGATGAGGGGAAATGAAAGACCAGTTCTTTGTATCTATGAAAATCGGTTCCCTAACAGAAGACACCCACAACACAGTACCTTTGCAGAAATTCATGGACACACATGAGAAAAAGGGGATTCACATTCTAAACATGTTGGTGCTGGTAGATGTGATGTGAAAATGCCAGAACTTGAGGGTGAAGCGAACTATAAATATATCAATCAATCTTCAAGTGGTATATGTGCTACAGCCCATTCTATGGGACTACAACCTACAGATGTACCATCTTCAAATTGTGTAGGTTTTACAACCAGCTGATTAACCACATCCTACATAGTCTGTGCAGTGGTTTGTACACCAGATGATGTTGCCTTCCACACATGTTTTATTTACAGATGACGCCTCCTTTATGTTATTTTAACAGCAAGAACAGCCACATCTGGGGTGACGAGAACTCGAACGTGGTTGGTGTTAGGTCACACCAATAAAGGTTCTCCATAAACGTAAAGGTAAGAATTGGGAATAATCATCTTTTAGATCCTGTAATACTGCCACCTATGTTAACTGGAGCCCTTACTTACAGTTCCTGCAGACCACACTTCCAGTATTGCTGGACAATCTACCTCTTGCTGCACCTAGAGCCTTCTGGTAATAGCATAATGGAGTCCCAGCACATTTCAGTGTTGATGCGTGAGCACAGCTAACAGTTGATTTTGGGAAACATTTGATAAGTCGAGGAAGAGCTGCTGAGTGGCTGAAACATTCACCTGACTTGATTATTTTCTTTGAGCGCATGTAAAGAGTACAGATTATGTTACTCAAACAGCCACTAGAACTGAGCTGATAGTTCAAATCACTGATGCATTCCAACAAATCTGACAGGACCATGACAAGCTCTCCAGAGCTGGACAGGCACTGATACAAAGGTATGCAGTTTGTATTGAGGTGAAAGATAGCTTGCTTGAACCATTCATATAAATTATTGCCAGAACATGCCTAATAATAACAATAAACAGTAATTTTTGTACAACTGTAGTTAATCATTATTATAACCTTAAGGACACATTTAAAACTATAAGTTCGTTAACAACTAATTATCCTCTTTGTGTAACCTATCATTTCTCGAAGTTTGATGCTGATGTCCTAAAACACTCTCTACACAGTTTACATATTATACAGAATGCTGTTAAATTTTTTAAACACAAGGAGGGGAATTTACTGTCATGAATTGCTTGCAAAGAATTTGAATAAATACTATGCACTTGCCAATATACACTACCTGACAAAAAAAGAATGAAGCACCCAGAAGGGGAGGATGAAACAAAATATTGTTATTGTTATTTGCATCAATGGAAAATCCAGGATGGATTACAAAAATATTACGAAAAGGAAAGGCACAACAGACTGTCAGAAAGCGAGCATTCAACCAACAAGGCCTTTGTTGGAAATCGACAATACACACACAAACACAACACAACCCCCCCCCTCTCTCTCTCCCCCTCTCTCTCTCTCTCTCTCTCTCTCTCACACACACACTCACACACACACACACACACACACACACACACAGACACACACACACAGACACACACACAACTGGAGACCATGATCGCGCGCGCGCGCGTGTGTGTGTGTGTGTGTGTGTGTGTGTGTGTGTGTGTGTGTGTGTGTGTGTGTGTGTGTGTTTTCCTGATGAAGACTTGTTGGTCGAAAGCTCACTTTCTGTCAGTCTTTTTGTTGTGCCTATCTGTGACTCAGCATCTTCGCTGTATGGTGAGTAGCAACTATCCTTTTCATAATATTGTTATTGTTATTTTGGTGATTACAAAATCAAGTAAAATTTACAATGGACTTGTCAGTATGAGCCCTCTTGCTAGTATGACATTGCACCTTCTGTGGCCTGCAGACAATGGTCCTTATTTGGTTGGGAAGGATGTCATAAAGCTATTGTATCTTCTTCTGTGGCAAGAGCCAACACGTAACTGTTGTGACTGGTCCTTGATATTCTGGATACAGACACTGGTGTGGAGATGACTTCTGTGGTGGCCTCACATGTTCTGTTGAAGACAAATTTGGGAATCTTGCTGGCCATGGGAGTACCTTAAAACCATACAGACAGTTCATGGAGACATGTGTATTGTGTGGACGAACACTGTCCTACTGGAAAATGGCACCACAATACTGTCACAGCTCATGAACATATGAGGATGTGGGACATCTGTGCTGTACCACTGTGCCTCCAAAGTTCCCTTAATCACTAACAGCTGTGACCTGAATTCAAATCCGATGGGTCCTTGCACCATGACACCAAGAGTAACATCATTGTATGGGACCCCACCTCAGGTAGCCACCACACTCACCAGCGATGTTCATTCGAAGTACTGCAAAACCGCGAGCCACTGATGAAAACAATATGATGCCATTCATCAGCAGTCCATGCTTCCTGCTCGTAGAACCACTCTGTGTGTTAATGGCGGCCCATGTATGGTTCAGTAACTCCCTAGTCCACCTGCTGCTAGCCTCCAAACAATGGCTCAGGGTGAAGTAGAATGTTGCAGGGAGTCTATTACTTGTACTCAAACAGTCAGATGGTAGGCGCAGATGCGAAGGGGTTACGATACGCTTAGTGCAAAATACAGCAATCCTCCCCTGTGTTTCTCACATGTAGTTGAGCGAAACCTTGCTGATAGTACATCTGCCCTCACATACCCGTGCAGTCCAGTATCAGCCAACAGTTACATTCAAATGCTTCACATATTTGGATACTGCAGGATTCAACCAGATGGCCAAATGGAGAACCACAATGAAGCCCCTTCTGGTCTCTCCCAGATGATGATAATGCTGCCCTTGAAGAGTAGGCATCATCACCATGTCCTTTATAATGATCACCCAACATCAAACCTATTATATACCCAACCAGTCCTGGTAACACCACTAAGCGCAACCAACACTATGGCACTGTGTTGGTCATTTTACACTGCAGAGGAATATAACTTTAATAATTTACATACCCATAGGTGGTGTGTACATGTTGGAAATTACACTGACATTTGACCATGTCTTCCACATGCTTCACTCTTTTTGTCAAGCAGTGTAGAATGATTGAAAATTTGCCTCGTGTTATTAACTACTTTTGTAATTGTGCACTATCCTCCGTTATGCATATGTAATACTTGATATTAAAATTAAACAATGGAAAATCCAGGAGGGAAAGTAAAAATACCAGAGAAGGAAAGTTGCTACTCACCATATAGCGGAGATGCTGAGTCGCGACAGGCACAATAAAAACTTAAATCCTGGATTTTCCATTGTTTGATGTTTGCCTGACGGCTTTTCTTTGATGCTAACCCTGTGCTGTTTTCCTTTGTAACTACTTTCTTTTGCATCGCTATACTCAATGTCCAACCTTCTTTTTTTTCTTTCCTGTTTTTCTCTTGTTGCCTTACGAACCGCTCTGCACGCTCTACTTATGAGCTACACTGTATCAACTGACTCGGCCGTGTGCAACAGACGGACTCAAGACCACGCTGATTGTTGGTGCAGCATCTTATGTCCCACATTACTGCCGCCGATATAATTAAGCCTATACCTTCAAACTGATCATGCTCCATGTGTTAGTTTCCATATTTTTGCTTGTTATCTCCCGCACTTTTCCAGTGCCACATGATCTTACATCTCTAAGTATGAACCCCCCCCCCCCACACACACACACACTTTCTCCATTCTACCCTGTTCGCACCCTCTAAATCCACCTCATCCAGTCACATCTGCCGTCCCCCTTCTTTGCGCTTATCCGCCTCAAACCTGCTAACCACAGTAATATACATATATTTAGTAATGATTAGTTATTCTCTACTTTGACCTTTGTGACTTCTCGCCAATTTTAGTGAGTTTTCGGCTTCCACTATTGTCGTCTTCCTCAGACTGCATCACTTTTTTTCCCCCCTGTGCATCCATTACGCCCTTTTCATACTTTTCACATGTATTTGGGTGTATTTGTGCATAATTTTTCAGACATAATTCTATTTTCTTAGATATTTTTTCGCATTTTTGCACCACCATGGATCCTTGCTCCATCCATCTGCATCAATACAGAAAAGTTCCCTTATCCCTAGCCAGATCCATCCCACATACTGTTCCTGTGTTGTTGCTTGGCTCATGAAATCCCCCCAAATGGGCATACCATCAAATTACCCATCTATGGTGGCCACCCCTCCTTCCACAATGACCTCCACCTGTTCAGATTCCGCCAATCCTTAGCCCTCACCAACATAGTCCTGCAAAACCATATCAACCAAGCCCAATCCTCCTTGCAGTACCTTCTCTCCATCTACAAAATTCTCCTGCTATGTAATACCAAATTCCTGGAACCTATAACACACATTGAAACTCTTGCCCTGCAGGAACTAGAGCAACATGCACAACACCACCTCAAAAAGCTCTCCATCCTGCTCACTTCCTACTCCCGCCTCGGAGTACCACTGTCCTCCACTTCTACAACAACCTCCATACCTCCCCCAAGCCCCCTCATAGCTGACAAAGCCTGTCTCGCAGACCTACTACACTTACCCCACCCTCCTAAACTCCCTCCCACCATCACACAGAACCCAAAACCTAAACAGACCTGCAACACAGTCATGAACCTCTCCTCCAGAAGCCTTAGTCCCACAGAAATATCAATCCTTTCCAAAGGCCTCACCTTTTGCCCCACTCCCAATTTCAACCACGCAGGACTAGTTAAAGACCTTCTCTCCTTCTCCCGGTCCCTACACTGGAAACATTTTTTCACCACCAACCCGACCAATCAGACTCAACCACAGACCAATATTGAACCCTGCCTATCTCAGTTCACTCCTCCATCCAACTGTGATCCACCCCCACTGCCTCCAAACCACCCCCTGTTAACTTTCCAGATTTTCTTATCCTCGAACCTTGCCTCACCATCATTCCCCAAATCCCTCAACATGCATATTAACCTTACATCCGCAGACAAAACCGCAGTCCACCATCTAAAAACTGATCCCAATCTTATAATCCTAACAACAGACAAAGGCTCCACCAATGTTGTTTTGAAACGCAAGGATTATGTGGCAGAAGGATTCTGTCAGTTGTCAGATACTTCCAGCTACAAACCATGCCACAGTGATTACATTCCAGCAATCCAGCAGGATCTCCAGTCACTACTCAAATCCTTAGGCCCATCCCAGAACCTCTCCCCAGAGTCCATCTCTCTACTTACCCCTACCACTCCCCGCACTCCCACCTTCTACATGCTTCTTAAAGTCCATAAACCCAACCACTCAGGATGCCCCATTGTGGCCAGTTACTGTGCCCCACTGAGAGAATTGCTGCTCTTGTAGACCAACACCTTCAACCTATTACCCAGAACCTATCATCCTATATAAAAGATACCAACCATTTCCTCCACCGACTCTCCACAGTTTCTTTCCCTTTACCACACGGTGCCCTGCTTGTCACTATTGATGCCACCTCCCTATACACTAACATCCCTGATGCCCATACCCTTACTGCTATCGAACACTACCTTTTCAGATGCCCTATGGGTTCCAAACCAACAACCTCCTTCCTAGTCTCCATGACCAACTACATCCTCACCCACAATTACTTCTCCTTTGAAGACATTACCTACAAACAAATCCATGGTACGGCCATGGGCACCCGCATGGCACCATCCTATGCTAACCTATTCATGGGCCATCTAGAGGAATCCTTCCTAAAAACCCAGAATCCTAAATCCCTCACCTGGTTAAGATTCTTTGATGACATCTTTGCTATCTGGATTGAAAGTGAGGACACCTTATTCACATTCCTCCAGAACCTCAACAACTTCTCCCCCATTTGCTTCACCTGGTCCCACTCAACCCAACAAGCCACCTTCCTAGATGTTGACCTCCACCTCAGAGATGGCTACATCAGTACATCCGTCCATATCAGACCTACTAACCACCAGCAATACCACCACTTCGACAGCTGCCATCCATCCCATACCAAGAAGTCCTTTCCGTAGAGCCTAGCCACCCATTGTCGTCGCATCTGCAGTGACGAGCAGTCCTTCTCTAAATATACTGAGGGTCTCACTGAAGCCTTCATTGACTGTAATTATCCCCCCAACCTTGTACAAAAACAATTCTCTTGTGCCTTATCTTTCCAGTCTCCCACCACCTCCCAAAGTCCCACAGTCCGGCCGCAGACGAGCATTCCCCTCATAACTCAGTACCATCTGGGACCGGAGCAATTAAATTACATTCTCCGCCAGGGTTTCGATTACCTCTGGTCGTTCCCTGAAACGAGAAATGCCCCGTCCCCTATCCTTCCCACCCCTCCTACTGTGGTATCCCACTGTCCACCAAACCTACACAATATATTCGTCCATCCCTACACAACTCCTGCTATCATTCCCTTAACTCATGGCTCATATCCCTGTAATAGACCTAGATGCAAGAATTGTCCCATACATCCTCCTACCACCACCTACTCCAGTCCGGTCACTAACATCACCTATCCCATCAAAGGCAGGGCTACCTGTGAAAACAGTCATGTGATTTACAAGCTAAGCTGCAACCACTGTGTTGCATTCTATGTAGGCATGACAACCAACAAGCTGTCTGTCCACATGAATGGCCACCGACAAACTCTGGCCAAGAAACAAGTGAACCACCCTGTTGCTGAACATGGTGCCAAACATGACATCCCTCATCTCCATGACTGCTTCACAGCCTGTGCCATGTGGATCCTTCCCACCAACACCAGATTTTCTGAATTGTGCTGGTGGAAACTTTCCACATCCTACATTCCCGCAACCATCCTGCCCTCAACCTTCATTAGTCACTGTCCTCACCCCTCCAGCCCCCTCCCTGTTCCCATTCCAGCACTTACACTGTCATCATTTCACCGCCACACCCAGTGTTTTAATTCTGTTATATTTCTCTCCTTTTCGATACTTACAACCCCCTCCTCTCCTACCCTCCGTCTAAACTGCAACACTTCACTGTCCACCACTCCCATCATACTATCCCTCCCCCTCCCTGCCCCAGCCTCCTCCCTACCCCCACCCAGTCGCCACTCCCATCATGCACTGGTGCTGCTGCTCGCAGTGTAGTTTCAGCTTTCTGAGACTGCAGACGTGTGTGAAAGTTGCGCGCGTGTGTGTGTGTGTGTGTGTGTGTGTATGTGTGTATGTGTGTCTACTGCTGACAAAGGCCGTAATGGCCGAAAGCTATGATTGTGTGAATCTTTTTATTGTGCCTATCGTGACTCAGCATCTCCGCTATACGGTGAGTAGTAAATTTCCTTCTCTGGTATTGAAATTAAAATTAGATGGATATAAAATAGTACTGTTTGAAGAGAGTGATGGTAGATGAATGATTAACTTTATGTATGAAGTGCATAGATGAATCTGATGAAACTAATACTGACACAATACATAAATGTGAAAGACATTGAAAAATGGTTTTTTGTTTCAAACACAGGTCACATGCAGTGGTTATCATTTTGCTTTTTCATAACACTTTGATGTTTGTCCTCCAAAAGTTTACAAGGTTGCCACAAGTTTCCCCAAATGAAATTCCCTGATCTCCAGACATGTTTTAGCATTTTTGCCTGACACATTTTCAGATATCAAGGGTAAGTTAAGGCATAAGTTGACAATCAGTTTTTACAAACAAGGAAGTATCTAAAAAAAACTTGCACGCAAAGGGTGTTTCCTGATGTGAGCAAAAATCTGAAGTACTAACACCAATATCTTTTGTAATGAACTGTTTTTAGATGGAGAAAGCAAGCCAAATGGTATGATTGTTTCATTAAGACCACTGACGTTATTTTGTTTCAATAAAATGAAACACATCTGGTGACAAAAATATGCACTTTCTTGAAGTTGCCAGACAGATTTAAAATACCTTCACTGATTTCAGAAATAACCTCAGAAAAAAGTATGCGTTGAGAAAGAAATGTACAAGGCGGGAAAGATTTACGTAAACCAACACTGTAGGTGACCGCCAATAAAATGTTGGTTCTACTTTGGTTTTTACTGTCTATTATTACCCACTGTGTTATGTCTGTTATTTTATGATTTTTCTTTCAAGAAATACATGACTACATAGCATACAAACCGCCAGCGACTGACACAATTTTCTTCTTCTCATCGTCCATACTTTCTAAAATGTTTTTAAGTGCCAAAATGTACTAGAACAAATAAAATGTCTGTAAAACACTACACAGTACAATGTACTTGTGGCGAGATGGTCGCAATTTCTGAAATCCCATTGCCTACAGCCTCTGGCCTACTGAGGAGCACCACAGTCCTGAATCCATGGATAAACCATGAAAATCCGCTGCATTACGCCACACACAAACAGATTCGGCCTGCAGGCAGATGGTGAGACTAGATCTGACGGGCAGGGCCTGCACATTAGTGGGAACTGAATGGCTTCAGATCGGCATGCCCAAGCCATTACAGATACCCGCAGAAAGAGACCGCGTTTTTGGCCCGTCGTGGAACCCTGAGAATCAATAATGATGAGGATAGGTAGCAAGTCACTGTAAAGATGATTGCTGAGCCACAGGCAGGCATGTAGAAAAGACAATCACACTCTCACAACTACATTTTCAGCCATAGCTTTTGTCAGCCACTGTGTATACAGCCTCTGAGAACCAGATCCAAACAACCATCCCTCACACCTCCCTGCCTCTCGTCGGCAGCTGCTAGGCTAGCGGCAAGAAGTGGTGGCAGCACTGACAGCAAGCTGAGGGGAGCGGTAGGAAGTGAAGAAGCAGTAGTAATGAGGGAGTAGGGAAATGGCGCATGTACTCAGCTACACACCTCAGTAAACTAACCATTTCATCTACTGAGACAAAAACAAGATTTTTCCAGTGGTACCTCCCCCCCCTCCCCCTTTCAAGTTTCCCTGTCATTTGAAATTCCCTGATTTCCAGAATCTGTGGCAACCCTGGTTTAGTTCTTGACATGCAACTTAAAAACAATTGGGGTGGATTTTATTAATATCAGAAAAACTGAAGAGTTTTTCATAAGATTGTGTGCCATATCCTACCCCTAGAACAATGAAACTTCCCTGTCTGCAAATATAAGAAAGGAACTGAGTTTTAACAAAAGTTTGTAAGCGATATTGTTACTTTATGAAGTACTTTACATTGTATAAACCATATGTTCAAAACCATAACTTTTTGTGTAAAAATAAACGTAACAGTAAGAAAGTATGTATTCTAATGTACTACTCTGCACACCTCCAAACCAAAGGACGTATCAGACAGACAGGAGAAGAAAGAATGAATTCAGTTTTAAACAGGTCAATCACTTTCTTAATTTACAAACTGTGTTGGCAGTAAAGATGCCTAATGAAATCTATCAAAGAGGTATAAAGCAAAAGGAACAACTGTGACAAATTAATTATAGTTTGACAACATTTGATGAAACCTGCTTGTTTTGATTATGTAATTACAGTGTTTATAATGTTCTTACATTATAGGTTTGAGAAGAAATTCAGGGACAATTTTAATGGCATCAAGATGGCAGTGCTCAAGCCAGAATACCATTGTAGCCATCTGACAACAAGCATGGCCAATACTAAGCATGTCTGGATCCTCCAGAGCAGGACCAAGAGCTGAAACAGAAGAACACACGTAAAACTGCTTCATTCTTTTGACAATTACCCTCACATAAATTTATTGCTTTTCACTTACCTTGGCTTCTAGGGAGCTGAGGTAACTGACATCCTTCAAGCACATGTAAAGTGCAATGGACCAAAGCACTGACAGCAGAGGCAACCCAACTGCCATGTTGAGTCTGGCCCAACACTGCTGAAAGGTTGGTATCTTGTATCACAGAAGCAGCACATTTTAAAGAGGCCTCCAGGTGTTGGGGCAAGATGAAACTTCTTCCAGCCTTTGTAGTAATCAGCCAATTAATAGCCTGTAAAACAATTACACTGACACATAGTATACCATATTTACCTGAGAACGAGATCCCCACCCCCACACACACATTTTTTATTTATTTATTTATTTATTTTTTAATTTTTTAAGGGGCTCCTAGGGAAAAAATTATTCTTAACATGTTTTGAATAATGAAAATTACAAACTGTTTTACTGATATGACTTATACGACTAAAGAAGTTAACATTACAGTTGTTCTAGGCTTATGGCATTTGTGAATTGCTTGCATTTTGACAATACAATGAGATATAAAATAAATAAAAAGAAATGGTTTGCATTAATTTATATCTTTACTTCCTTTTTTGCTTAGTATCTCTGCCTGTGGTATCACCATTTTTAGTCATTGTCATGATTACCTGAGATGACAGTTTTACCTAATCAAATGTGAGGCGAGAAAAGAGGCAGTGAATTTACATGTTTGAGCCACAATAAAAGTTATAATCTCTACTGTCACAAATACAGGGTGTTTGAAAAAGAGCTCCCTAGTTTTAAGTATAAATTTAATGGGGAAATTAATTAATAATTACATCAATGAGTACATATCATGAAAGAGAATTCCTTCAAGTTTTATTTAATGTTAGTAGATGTCAACGTGGAATCCATTTGTTGTCCTGCACTCGTCAAGATGGTATTCCTCTTCTCGCCATGTATTCACCTTCAGGTGTAACTGTCCCAACCGCTGTGATGATTCTTTCCTGTAAATGATTGATGTGTCTGATCATTTCACTCCACACAGCATTTTTTATGTGGCTCCAAAAGAAAAAGTCCAGTGAGGTTAAGTGTTGGCTTTGTGGTGGCCAAGGTATTGGGCCAGCCCTGCCTATCCACCTTCCTGGAAAGCAAGTGACAAGAGCTGCATGCACATGGTTACTGTAATGAGATGGGGTGCCATCTTGTTGGAAAAACACAAGCCCCTTTTCCACCTCAATATCGTCCATTTGGGGAAAGACATACTCTGTCAACATGTCACTGTTAACGTCCCCGCTTATTGTTTTTTCTACAAAAATGAAAGGATTAATCGCACAATCTTCCATCAAACCACACCAGACATTAACTTTCAGAGATTATGTTGATTCTGAATAACTTCATGTGGATGCTTTGCCCCCCAAATTTTGCAGTTATGACGATTAACTGTTCCACTGACATGAAATGTAGCCTCATCAGAAAAGAGAATTGTTTTTAAAAAATTAACATCATCATCATCAATTCAGTGTAGAAAGTCAACAGCAAACTCATATCTTTTGTTTTATCAGTAGGTTTTATTTCATGTAACAGTTGCAATTTGTAGGCGCACAACTTGTCTTTTACACACATCATCATACACAGTACGTTTAGGCATGCCTAATTGTAGACTACATCTGGCGAATGACTTTTTCAGGCTCCGACCACACAAATCACGGATCTGTTCAACAACATCATCAAAAGTTCTCAGTCCACCTGGTGATTTTGCTTTTAAAACACTATCAGTTTCCTTGAAAGACTTTAGCCCATGATGGATAGTTTTTGCTGTAGGTGATTCACCACCATACTGACACCTAAAATTACATTGCACAGTTATAACTGACTCAGTTTTCACAAGCCAAATAACACACTGTGCTTTCTGTTGCGGAGTACACATTGTAGCCGAGTTGCACTGCACTGCACGCAGGCCTGGACTGCAGGGGAGCCAAACCTGGAGAGTAGATAGTCAAACACCACAAACTAGAATAGTGTATGTCACTTTGTACAGATTCTAGGACATTAAAACTAGGGAGTTCTTTTTCAAACACACTGTACTGTACTGTTTTTTTCTGGATATGTTGCAATTTCCAAAGTTGTGGTTACAGTGGGACCTGTGAACAGGACATGCTAACACAGTTGTTTTTCCCAAATAAATAGTGGATTTCACGTCTCTATTGACATGAGAATGTGATAATATTGCTTCACCTCTTTCTTTCAAACATGCGTGCCAGCAACTTTCTCAATGGATGCATGGAACCAGCAGCTGACAAACCCTCTTCTGTTCCCATCCTATTTCACATGACCATTGAGAACACTGCTGCATTGAACACACAGGTATGCCACTGGTCCATACCTAAATTTTTATCATCTCCAGCAGAAATGTATATTATTGTTGAATATTTCTCCAATTTTGTAGTCAGTTCAGTTCTGACTACAAGTGGATTCAGGCAAACTGCAGTTTGAACCCGGCAGACATTCACAAAAAGTCAAGGTACACTGTATACATTCCAAGGCCCACACCACAGTGAAATTTGCTGCCCTATCATCATTCCCCTATCTACACTCATCCTAGTTCCCTGCCAAGCTGGCATAACTGTTCTCCCTCAAACCCTTCTGAACTCTTCGACCCCTATGTTAATCTATTACGCAAAATAAAAATGTTGACCTCAGCAGCAATAAATTAATCTTTGAATGTAAGAAGACCCTGCCCCCTCCCCCTCAAATGGTGAATTTCACAAAAAAAGCTCTTCGTATGAGGGTAAATATGGTATTTATTCACTATCAAAAAGATGCAAAAATAGCAACATAAATATGTGACAAATTAGGAAACTTAAAGATTCAAGAGTCAATTCTTTTTGCCAATTTTTCCTACCTCTCTCATCTACTAAATTATCCCATTTTACTTTTGGCTGGCCTAAGAAAGCTCATCAGTTTTCTTATCAATATGAACTACTTCCACAGTATCAATTTCTTCTCCATTTCCTACTCATTACACTGAATACACTAAATAATCTGAGTCTAACAGTGCACACACTGCGATCTGGTGCAGTTATGACATCTACAATTTATGCAGTTATCAAATCCATTTAAAGTCTCTGGTAGATTAAAACCAGGTAGTGGGTCAGGGATCAACGTTGGGACATTTGGGAGGTGGGGTACTGCTGGAAGCAAAGCTGTGAGGACAGATCGTGAATCATGCTTGGATTGCTCAGCTGGTAACAGCACTTCCTGCGAAAGGCAGTGCTCCAAGTTAAAGTCCGGGCCCACCAAACAGTTTCAAAATGTCAGAAAATTTCAGGACAGTGCACTTCCTGCTGCAGAGTGAAAGACTGATTCTGGGATTAACAAATGGAGTACTACATATTGATCCCTCTAGAAAGCTCTTTACACACACTATTCCTTATGTAAATACAGTGATTTAAAATTACTGACAAACTTATATTTCAGAATAAATTCTATAACAACAAAAATAATGAATTTTTGACAATATAATGTAACTGGATAGATAAAAAATATCTACTTAGCAAGCAGCGGCAGGACAACACACACACACACACACACACACACACACACACAAAGGTTTAACTTACGTAAGCTTTTGGAGCCAGTGGCTCCTTCTTCTGGCAGAAGAGTTGAAGGGGAAGGAAGAGGGGTGAAGGACAAGGACTGGAGAGGTTTAAAAAAATGGCTACAGTTCAGAAAAGTCACCCAGAACCCATCCAGTAAGTCTCCCCTCGCCTGGGGTTCTGGGTGACTTTTCTGAACTGTACCCATTTTCTTAAACATCTGCAGTTCTTTCCCTTCACATCTCTCCCTTTCCCTTCAACTCTTCTGCCAAAAGAAGGAGCCACTGGCTCCAAAAGCTTGCATAAGTTAAACCTGTATGCATGCATTTATGTACGTGTGTTCTCCTGCCACTGCTTGGTGAGAATGTTTTACTCAGTATTCTCCTTCTCCTTATCAACCAAAATATTTATCCTCGATATACTGCTTCTCTAACTTCAATTCTGAGAACAAATACTCTCTTAAGCACAACTGAATGGTTGACAACTGTAAATATTTTCTTCTGAAGAAAGTATTATTTCAAATTTTTAGTGCATTTCACGTGTCTCATGCTTCATTCTTCTTCTTTTTTTTTTAAGTTTTTAACCTGCAAGAAGCCCTCTATATTTTATTTGTTAGTTTCAATCATGAATTTTCTATTTTGACAGAAACCAGGTCGTCACTAGTATTCGCTCGTTTTTAAAGAATCATATTTCTTATTATACTGTTTTTTCAGTTGGCACATTCTCTAAAGCAAATTTCATAACATATCAAGTGAAATAGTGTTATCACATATAAACTAAATTTATTTAATTTAATATCCTTTTTTTCTTTTTACTCCCCTAATGTTTTACTTTCCCTATTGCATAATAAAAAAGTCATATTTACGTCTCATATAACATCTTACACAGTCTGTCCAGAAAGTTCTGTAACCGATTTCATTCCAGACATACAAACAACGCCAGCATAGTAGCTGCACTGGTAGCTTGAACTGACAACTGAAAATAACAGATATGAATTCAACCGGTCAGGTGTGAGCTGTAAGCAGGCAGTGTTAAGTAGTGGATGTGCAGCCATAATGTATTAATGTTGTGTCACAAATTGGGATCGAGCAGCATCTATAAATAATGTGTTTGAGACATGCTGCACAGCATTCTGAAGAAAAGAAAAACGTGTCCGAAGTTTGTCCCATATATCTCGAGCTCTGAGCAAAAGCAACAACATGTAAACGTCCGCCATGAGTTGATCGACATGAAAAATATAGACAATTATTTTGTAGAAAAAATCATCACAGAAGACTTAACGTCATCAATATGGGCCTACCAAAATGATAAACTGCAGAAATTCACATGAAGAATCTAACACTTTGATGACATAACTGACATTCAATCCAGTATGATGTGTGGGTCAAACAACATCCCAAAGAAGGACCATTCTGGCAGTTTCAAAAGTCTGTATGAACATTCAGAGGATTCCAGACTGATGGAGTATTCTGTAAACACATCTTTTAATTCAAATTTTTTATTATTTTTGAGTAAATAATTTTCAAAAAGCTTCATGTACCATCTGTAAAAAAAAAAACACCTCTTGTGTATCATCAGAACATGTCGTATCTAAAATGTTGGTATCTGGGTTCTTCTTTGACAAATGGAGGCAATTAAAATGAAAGAAATAAACATGCAAAAATAAATAGATGAGTTCATTGTTGATTCAGTGTTAGAATTAACTGAAGCAATAGAACTAACAGCCAATATTCAAATTTTACAGCAGTTGGTAATTTACTAGAGGCAAATAACACTCCAAAACATTCATTTCAGACAACACAACATGAAATAAAAAAGCACAGATGTGTGCAAAATCAATAAAATGGTGAAAGACAAAATAGAAATGTTTTAGAGCTTAAAAGGTATCACCTTTTATTCTTTTACTTTGTTTCATAATTAAAGAATGACACAAAGAAGCAATATGGAATGGGTCAAACTTGAGCTAGTGCATCCAATTCTGGAGTACCGCTCAGGCATTTGAGACTCCTTATAAGGCACACAAAAAAAGACATAAAAGCATTTAGGTGCACAAGGCAGATACCAGGCCAATACAGCCTGCATGAAAGCATAACAGTAATGTTCAGAGGCCTTTAATAGAAATCTTTAGATGAAAGATGATATTGTTGTAATGAAGCCCTTGGAAACAGGTGAGAGTGAATAATATTGGTATTATCTCTCCCCTCCCTCAACTGTAGAATGGCTTGTGAAATATATGTGTAAATGTAGATTAGCAATAAGTGGTTGCTCCTCCTTTCCAACCCCATCCTGATAGTTTTATTCATTACTTTCTCTTTTACCATTGATGGCCCCCCTTGGTAGATAGTTTTTTCTTTATCCTAACTTGTCCAGTATCTACAAAATGTCTGGTTCTGTGACTTTTGCTTAAGCTTTTGTGGGCAAGATGTGTTAAGATGCAGCACTGCACCTTTCCTTAGCTGCTATGGAGGTGTCTAAGAACACTGGCCTGCATTTCCTCACCTGCTAAAGGTTTATTTACTCATTCTACCTTTTTTTTATTTTGTGAGTAGTACAGAATTGCACAGTTGCTGCTTTATGTGTGTGTGCGCGCGCGCGTGCCTGCGCGTTAACATGCCAGATTGTATTTCTGCCCTACTCTCTCAGTAGTTATTCAATGTTTTGGCTGCTTAATGAATGTGTTTCTGAATAGTTGCTGTTGTAGTGTTTGTTGGTGCTTCTGACATTTGTGTTTGTTTATTTGTCACAATTGATATCTGATTGTCACTCTGTTTTTCTTGACCACTGCAATGAATACACCACTGCCATTTCCCATTACCCACTCCTTTTGGTATACTCTTAGGTTTAGTAGATTTACCAAAAAAATATAACTACTATCTACTTTAGGTTTAAGCCATGTTTTTGTACCCATTATAATGTGAGTTCCTTTGGTTTTTAGGACTGTTTCAAACCCTGACATAGTGCTGTAAATCTTTCAGCAGCTGATCACTAGCATTTTAAAACTCTCATCAATGGGGGCCATGTCTCTGGGGGACTTTATGGGGTCTCCTTAAACTGGATGATCTGTCTCCTCCCACCACATGCTCCATCCCTCTCTCTCTTTCCCTGGAGCTCCGTAAGTTTTCCTGTTTAAGAGTTAAAGATACAGCCCCAGCACAGTTTTTTCTTTGCAAATAAGTGAATGCCTAATCCAAAGCGGTTGAGAGTTTTTCACATATTATATGTGTCACACAATACACAATGAATTGTAGTTTTTCTCAGATTATTGTTACGTGAGTGTCTCCTCAGTATATCAGTTTTTTTTTTTTTTAAGCAATTCAAATTATTTATAGGACTAGATTGTCTGCAAGATGTTTGGTTACAAAAATGGCTCTGAGCACTATGGGACTTAACATCTATGGTCATCAGTCCCCTAGAACTTAGAACTACTTAAACCTAACTAACCTAAGGACAGCACACAACACCCAGTCATCACGAGGCAGAGAAAATCCCTGACCCCGCCGGGAATCGAACCCGGGAACCCGGGCGTGGGAAGCGAGAATGCTACCGCACGACCACGAGCTGCAGACGTTTGGTTACAATAACCTAGAAATTTTTTTATGCACTTTAGTATATAAACACTTAAATGTTTGCAGTTAGCTTTTTAACAATTATTTAAATTAAAACTGTATAACAAAATGTCCAACGTAATCTACAATGTCATGTCAGTAACATACCTCGAGACAAATAACACCAAACTTTGCGAGTGGCTCACAGTCCTGCTGAGGCACAGATGGCCAGGAACCCAGAGCAAGCTTCGGCAGAGACTGCAGGTAGCAGGTAACTCCAGGAGCCAATTCAAATATCAGGTCCCAGAATTTAGTATCAGACAGAAGATCTGAAAGACGAGATGTGTACTTCACTTCCCTGGGCAAAGGACTTCTGCCTTCAGGGTTAAATACCTGAAATAAAAGAATACACCTCTATGCCAGAATTATCAACATTAAATGACATTTTTGTGTGTCATAACTGGTAGTTACTAGCTGTACAGACAAATACAACTCATTCATTTAGAGAACAGGACACAATAACATGTGGCTCTCTGGCAATACAGACAGACATAAGACAATCAATATTTTTCTGCATCAAGTTGGAAGAAACTATTTTCATCTAAATTCAAATGTCTAACAATATAATTTAGAATTTTAGTTATTACTAATTTAGTAATCTGATTAGTTATTGCTGATGTAATATGATCTAATACAAAATTAGTTTCTTTCCACACATGAGTTCTGCAGTTTCTGAATGTGTTCAAAGTTATCAAAAGTTGAAAAGAGAATTCTAGAAACAAATCATTCACCTTTTATGAGAAAACCACTGATGTTTCTCAATGGCCACTTTATAAACAACTTACATTACAGCACAGGCACTGAATCACATTATAGGTGCCTACTAAAATGTTTTCAATTCTGTAAATAATTTCCATAAATCAACTCTACTGTTCATGCAGCAAGGAATAAAAAATCTTTTTAACCAGTTAATCTGAACACTAGTCTTATACTTTATAAGAGGTAAGAAAAATAAGATTAAGGTTTAATGTCTCATCAGTGACGAAGTCATTAGATGAAGCACAAATTCTGATATTACAAGAATGGGACAGGAAATAGATTGTGATCTTTTCAGAGGAACATACTGAGCTTTCTCACTGAGAGACTGCCAGTACAAGATTCTGATGACATCGACAGGACAATGAGTGCTGACACAACCCACGAAATGATGGAGAGAACGGTTCTTCCTTTGACTTAAGAACAAAACTTCCATCAACATTTGATTTGAAAGACAAAAAATTGGATGCTATTCAGTAAAATCTAACCCTACTTTAGAACGTACATTTATATTAATGTAGTTTAGTGTTATTTCTCTGGAAAACACAAGGCGACATCTGCAGAACAGTAATGTCTTCTAGTGTTGTCACTCTTCTAGTAATTTCAAAAGTAATACTCTGCAAACATGGGAAAACACAACTATAGGAATCCATGATATGTATGTGTGTGTGTGTGTGTGTGTGTGTGTGTGTGTGTGTCATGGAGAGAAAGAGAAGAGAGAGATGCAATAGTGTATCGTAACTGATACCTGGAATAAGAGGGATAAGCTAAACCAGCAGCAGGGGGATCATCTCATACCTATGGAATACATGTGCTGACTGCAATGATGAAAAGATAGCTACCATGGACAGTAGAGATGGGAAGTAAACTTATCAAATGTATTTCTTTTAAATATAACCCTGTCAACTCATGATGATTATAGAAGAACATTTATTTATTTAACCACATGGTCTGATACAAACACTAGTGACAAGATTTAGAGAACTGACATTTGAAGCTGACTGCAGAACAATTCTGCTGCCCCCAAAATACACTGCGTGTAAGCACCACTAAGATAAGATATGAGAAATTAGGGCTCATACAGAAGCATACGGACAGTCATTTTTCCCTCACTCTATTTGTGAGGGGGACAGGAAAGGAAATCACTAATAGTGGTACAGGTTACTCTGCACCAAGTGCCATATGGTAGATTGCGGAGTATCTATGTAGATGTAGATGAAGTATGTTACAGATGTTGGACAAAATTTGTTAACATTGTTAATATATATTATGGGCAGATTATGGTATTATAATACAATGCAACAGATTGGCTAAGTTAGCTTCACTGAATAGTTCTTGTTTTGCACTTCAACAAAGCCAGCAAGATTAATTTTCTAGGTATTGTTTTATAAAGCAAAAATAGTGGCACAGCAAATAGGACTTCGCTGCTTTAATAAACTGGATGTTGTTTTCAATAGATTTTATACATATGGGTAGCTTGTTGAACAGTTAAGAGGCCAATGTGAAATGCTCCCTTTTGACAATGTTGAGTGTTTGCACATAATACATGTATATAATGGGCTGGTGCTTCCTGTCGAAAGATTCAAGTGGCATCCTAGAGACATTTTCGCTGGTGGCTCATAAGTCCGATGCGAGAGCTGACTTGGGGCCCACAAACGAGGCAAATATGAGTCACTCCAGCAGGAGGGTTAGCTCATGTCTGCGCAATCATTTTGCAGCTAAGCTGTTAAGCCATACTTGGCCATGCATCTTACTTCCATCTGCAGTTGGTTGCCTCCTTTTGCTGCAACAGTCAGCGAGTTGCTCCCACTAGTCACTGTCAATATTAAATGTTCACGTATCACGATTGATGCAATCTCTAAAGTGTAGTGAAGGTCTTCCATGAGGTCTCTTTGCTCCTGCCATTTCACTGAGTAATGTGCGCCAGGGCAGACAATGCAGATGTCCTAACCACCGCACGTGACATTGCTTGAGCGTGGCAGCAAAACTCTGTTGTTTTGCAGTTTTCAGAACCATATTATTTGTCACATGATCCTTCCATGATATTCCCAAGATGCTCCATAAGCACTGCAGGTGAAAGACATTGAGCTTTTGTTTCTGTTTGGCATACGACGTCCAAGTCTCAGCTCCATACAGGAGAGTGCTCAGCACACTTGATCTATGCACAAATATTTTTGTTGACAATATAAGATGTTTGTTATCTCATGCTTATGTGCGGAACTTCCCGAAAGAGATGGCAGCCTTTACAATTTGTGCATTTATCATGTCATCCAGTGAGAGATCTTCTGTCATTATTGAACCAAGGTAGCAGAATTTATCGACCACCTTCAACAAGAAGCCGTCCAGTTTGATGTCAGGCGGATCTGTGTATCCTTGTGCCATGACACCCGTCTTCTTTACGTTTATAGACATGGAGAAGAGCTTGCATGCAGTAGAGAATTTTCTTTTGCAGATAGTCTTGAGTATGCGTTACAAATGCAGCATCACCAGCAAATAAAAGGCTATTTACAAGCAGGTCTTTTCGGACGCACTTGGATCTGAGTAGAGAAATGTTGCAGAGGTTCCCATCAGCTCTGGTATGCAGATGAATGCCCAGGTTAGTTACACCAAAAGCGACTTTGAGGGGTGCTGAGAAAAAAATATCGAATAGAGTGGGAGCCAATTTGCAGCCTTGAGAAAGCCCTCTTTTAACAGCAAATGGGTCAGATGTTATTCCGTTGAACACCATAGCACCTTCCATATCTTCGTGAAAAGCCATGATCATCTTTAAGAGCTTTGGAGCATGCCCTACCTTCAAAAGTACTCCATACAGTCCTTTTCTGCTGTGTTGAAAGCCTTGTTTAGGTCGATAAAGCCAATGAACAGAGGGGTTTTCTGCTCGTGGCACTTTTCCTGAATTTGCCGGAGTGTGATGACCATATCAACTGTAGATTGTTGGGGCTGAAACCCACATTGTTCCTCAGGGTATATGCACTCGGCAAGCTTCTGAAGTCTTCCCAGCACCACATGGGCAAATGTTTTTCCAGGTGTACTCAGAAATGAGATTTCATAGCAGCAGTTGCAATCACCGTGATCACCTTTACCTTTGTATAAAGTAACAATATTGGAATCGCGCATGTATTGCGACACAGTACCCTCAGCCCAACATTTCAGTAAGAGGTTGAAAATCAGTGGAAAAACTGGCTTAAGTTTTACAATTTCTGTGAAGATGTTGACTTTGCCAGGGCCCTTCCCACATTTAAGCTGTGCAATTGCTCTCTGAAGCTCCCCCATAGTAGGCGTGACATCCAAGTCATGGTAGGGTGTCATCTGAGGAATTTCATCCATTGCGTTTGAACTAATATTCATGAGATGTGAGTACAGGCTGGAGTAATGTTCTACCCAACAGTGCAATTGACAATTTTTATCTGTGATGACTTTTCCATCTATTTCCTTGAGTGGTACGCTCTTCTTTGGAATGGGTCCAATGGCCCATTTGATGGCTGAGTACACAGCACCAATGTCGCCAGAATTGAAACACTCCTGTATGACAGTGCAAAGTTGCAGACACTGCATTGAACAGCGGCCTTTGCTTTGCTTAGCTCCCTGCTTGTAGAATGCGTGGGTTTTTATGCCAGATGACAGTAGCCTGACGCTTAGCCTCATGGAGAGGTTCTCAATGAACCAATCCTGGGATTTTGCTTCCAGATTACCAAACACATTTCCAGCCATAACGGTAAGAAGCAACCTTCTGCCAGTCTTCAGAAATAGGAGCGGCTGGGTCCCAGGGATCCACCTCTTTTCATATCTCGTCACTAAATACTTCTACTGCAGAAGTGTTTCTTGTTTGGCAAAGATTAATTCTTGTTTTGCAAGGTGTTCTGGCAGAGTGAAACTTTTTAGTCTCTTGTAGATTTGAGTTTATTCTAGCGTTGTGTTTGTGTATTTCACTATTTTTCTTGAGTTGCAGTTTTTTACAAATTTTACAGTCTTGAGAATATATAAACAAAGCAGGGTTAGAATGTCCAGCTCCCTGAAGATTGGTTTGCAGAAGTCTGTAGGTCTGTTTCCATTAACAATCCTCATGGTGTTCTTCTGGATTCTGATTGATTGTAGCCCAGTTTCTGAGATGTTCAGTAGTCAAGTTTAAAGCTTTCTGAACAGCCTATGTGTTATCCCCTTTGATGAGTACAGGGGTGGCACCTGAAAACAATATGATTTTGTGTGCATATTATGGTACTGTGTGCATCTACATTCAGGCTCTAGTCATTAATATACAAGTAGAGGTCTCAAAAGTCAGTCCTGGTCCACACCTTGTTTAACAGTTTTACTACTTTGGTTATTGAATTTAGTTGTTTTTTCATGTACTACATGCTGACTTTCTGTATGTGACTCCTTAGAAACAATGCAACCCATTCATTTGCAAGTTCTCTGATTCCATACTGCTCAATCTTTTACAGCAATATTTTGTCATCCACTGCATCACAAGCCTTTGACAGATTTAGTAATATTCCTGTAGTGAGTTGTTTTATATTTTGACAGTCCTTGTATTGTGTTAATTCAGTCATATACTGCTGTTTCTGTGAATTTATTGTTTCTAAAAACATGTTGGGATAAGTTCAGTAAACCTTTTTTAACTGTGAAGCCTGTCAGTCATTTGTGCATAATTTTTTCAAATATTTTAGAGAAACAGGATTAAACTGTGATAGGCCTATACTAGTCCATGTCAAAAAAATCACCTTTTTTGATAACAGGTATTACTTTAGGCAGTTTCTGTGCTTCTGGGACAGTACCTGCCAGGAAAGACCAGTCCCAGAGGCGAGTTAGTGATTCTGCAAATAGCATGTGCACAATTTTTGGTGATAGTTGCGAAAGTACCATCAGTGCCAACTGAACATGAATTTTTTAACTCTCTGAGAGCTTCTGCTATATACACGTCAGTGACTGTTGTAATGAATACTGACTCCGTGCATGTGTGATTTTTATGGTTTGCTGGTTGAAATTTTGTGTTTGGATTATTTCTGACCAATTTTTTGACTATGCTCATAAAGAATTTATTGAATGTGTTCACCACAGCTTCTGGATTAGATATCAGTTCCTTGTTGCATTTAATTTCTTCATTTCTGTGTATGACTTTTTTTCCCCTCTTTCTCTTTTTATAATATTCCACATCACTTTCACTTTGTTGTTCGATTTTATAATATCCCACATTGTTTTTACTCTGTCATTGGATCTGACAATGTACTAATCATTGTGCATTTTTTACCCTCTCTCATCATTCTTCTGGAGATACCTGAAGTATTTGATTAGTTGAGGGAAGTCATTACTTCCTTCATTAACATGTGGAGAATTCTCTTTTTTTTTGGACGAGGATTTTTATAGCTAGTGTAGTCCAGTTTTTGTTTCCCTTACTATTATTTATCCTTACTGATTTCTGTGGAAATGCTTCTTCAAAATGGTGCATCGCTGTGTCAAGACATATATTACATTTTATGTTCAAATCAACGGCTGTATGCATCTCTGACCAATTATCTTTAAGTAGGATGTCATTTAGTTTATTTATGTTATCTAGATTATCTGAACTGTAATACCTTCATACAGTTTTAGGTGGGATTGGGTTTGAGGAACCTTTGTTTACATCAACATTTAGTATGACAGCTTGGTGATTGCTAAATCCTCCATTGTATACCTAAAGTGTTGGACAAAGTTTACAGTATTTCTATTTGGTCTAAGTTTGTCTTGGATGTGCATCTTACTGTAGTGGGCTCGTTTACAGGGCCATGCAGATTTTATGGTTTTGCAATGTTAAGCAATCCCTCCCTGTTTCTACTTTGGACAGGCATACTTTGCTTAAAAACAAGTAAAATTTGAGCAGGAAATCGTTTACATTACTGGAAGGGGGTGGGTCAGTAAACTGAAGCTACAATGAAATTTAAATTTCTATGTTTTATGGCAGTACTTGGACATTTTGTCAGTTCCTATTTCCTTCAGGGAAGGTAGTGGGCTAGATCCAATATCTTGTTTTGTGAAGATGGCTACCCCACCATGTTCATCACTAGATCTGGAGTAGTGATCACACAATTTGCAACTTTGAAGTGAAATTATCTTCATAATATCAGTGCAGAACCAGTGCTTTGTAAGGCATATTACTGAGATAGCACTTAGCTCACTGGTTAGCAAAATGTTTAAGCCCATAGTTTTGTTGGTTAAGGACTGAACATTGTGACAGTAGATTTTCAGATTTGTATTGAGTTTACACAGGGAGGTGGAAGTCATATTTACTGAGGGTCTGTGAGTGTCAAAGAGGATAAGGACTATGCCAGCAGCAGTTTAGCTACTGGCAGGGCTTCCCCAGCTCAACAGACCTAAGCAGAGGAGGCACAAAAAGTGTGTCGCACATCATAGGGCAGGGAGGGCTCAAAAGGCACAGGGAAGCCAACCTCCCTAGGGGAGTAAACCTCATAAAAAAATCCACGTCCTCCAGGGTGGGGTTGGGTGTGGGGGCTGATAACCCCACACTGTAAGAATGTCATACTTTGGAACCACAACAAGAGCCTCAGATGCTGCACGCAACATCAGAGCACGACTCTGGCAAAGAAAAATAGTAACATGGAATATACAAACAATGTCGAAATCTGGAAAAATGAAAGCTGAAGAGATCATGAAATTTAAGTACAATCAAACAATGGAAAATCCAGGACGGAATGTAACAATATCATGTGAAGTAAAGTTGCTACTCACTGTATAGTGAACATGCTGAGTCGCAGATAGGCACAACAAAAAGATTTTCACACTTAAAGCTTTCGGCCAATGACCTGTGTCAACAATAGATACACATACGCACACACACACTCACAGAAATGCAGCTCACACACAACTGCAGTCTCAGGCAACTGAAACCACACTGTGAGAAGCAGCACCATTGCATGATGGGAGTGGCGACTGGGTGGAGGAAAGGAGGAGGCTGGGGAGGGGAGGGGAATGGATAGTATGGTGGGGGTGGCGGACAGTGAAGTGCTGCAGGTTGGGTGGTGGGAAGGGGGAGGTGGGAATAGCGGAAAAGGAGAGAAAGAGACAGAAATAAATAAATAAAAATAAATAAATAAAGAAAAAAATAAGAGGAAGAAAAATAAAAAAAGATGGGTACGGCTAAGGGCACCTGCATGGCACTATCCTATGCCAACCTATTCATGGGCCATCTAGAGGAATCCTTCCTAAACACCCAGAATCCTAAGCCCCTCACCTGGTTCAGATTCACTGATGACATCTTTGCTATCTGGATCGAAAGTTCCTCCAGGACCTCAACAACTTCTCCCCCAATTGCTTCACCTGGTCCTATTCAACCCAACAAGCCACCTTCATAGACATTGACCTCCACCTTGAATATGTCAACATCAGTACCTCCATCCATATCAAACCTAATAACCACCAACAATACCTCCGCTTCGACAGCTGCCACCCATTCCAGTCCAAGAAGTCCCTTCCGTACAGCCTAGCCGCCTGTGTCCGTCGCATCTACAGTGACGAGCAGTCTCTCTCGAAACATACTGAGGCTCTCACTGAAGCTTTCACTGACTATAATTATCCTCCCAATCTTGTACAAAAACAAATCTCCCGTGCCTTGTGTTTCCAGTCTTCCACTACCTCCCAAAGCCCAACCATCCAGCCACAGAGGAGCATCCTCCTGGTCACTCAGTACCACCCAGGACTGGAGCAACTGAATTACACTCTCCACCAGGGTTTCGATTACGTCTTCTCATGCCCTGAAATGAGAAATGTCCTACCCACTATCCTTCCTACCCCTCCCACAGTGGCATTCTGCAGTCCACTGAACCTATACTCATCCATCCTTACACAACCCCTGCTCCCAATCCCTCACCTCATGACTCATATCCCTGTAATAGGCCTAGATGCAATACTTGCCCCATACAACCTCCCACCACCACCTACTCCAGTCCAGTCGCTAACATCACCTATAACATCAAAGGCAGGGTTACCTTTGAAACCAGTAATCATGTGGTATACAAGCTAAGCTGCAACCACAGTGCTGCATTCTATGTAGGCATGACAACCAACAAGCTGTCTGTCTGCATGAATGGCCACCGACAAACTGTGGCCAAGAAACAAGTGGAACACCCTGTTGCTGAACACGCTGTGCAACATGATACCCTTCATTTCAATGACTGCTTCACAGCCTGTACCATATGGATCCTTCTCACCAACAACATCTTTTCTGAACTGCACAGGTGGGAACTTTCCCTGTAATACATCCTACTTTCCCGTAGCCCTGCTGGCCACAACCTTCGTTAGTCGCTGTCCTCACTCATCCAGCCCCTTCCCTGCTCCCATTCCAGCACTACACAGCCATCATTCCACCACCACACCCAGTCTTTTTTAATTATTATTATTATTATTATTTTTATTATTTTCATTTTTTTTACTTATTTATTATTTTATGTATTTCTTTCTCTCTATTTCTCTCCTTTTCCACTACTCCACCTGCCCCCCCCCCCTCCCTGCCCACTGTCCAACCTGCAGCACTTCACTGTCCACCATCCCCACCATACTATCCCTTCCCCTCCCCACCCCAGCCTCCTACTTTCCACCACCCAGTCACCACTCTCATCATGCACCAGTGCTGCTGCTTGCAGTGTGGTTTCAGTTGCCTGACACTGCAGTCGTGTGTGTGAGCTGCATTTGCATGAGAATGTGTGTGCGCGTATGTGTGTCTGTTGTTGACAAAGGCCATTGGCCGAAAGCTTTAAGTGTGAAAATCTTTTTGTTATGCCTATCTGCAACTCAGCATCTCCACTATATGGTGAGTAGCTACTTTCCTTCTCATAATATTGAAGTTTAAGTACAATACTGCAGCACTACAAGAAGAGAGATGGCATGTACAAGGTAAGACAGGTGTGCATCAGTGTTCTCTGCTGGACCAGAAAGAAGGAAAGGCCAATGTGGAAGAGGATTTATAATGACAAAAGAGCTTTGGAAAAGTCTTTTAAAATTTGAACTGTTAATGAAAGACTTAGTATGTTCTGGCATGACAAAAAGCGCTGGCAAGAAGATGGAGAATGCAAGAGCAGAGAAGGCTGTAAGACAGCATCAGTCAATAGCCCACTGACTAGGACTGTACCAAAACAGGAGCGGCCTCTTTACGAAGAGAATCCAAGTGCCACTCCTGCCAACCACGGCCGCAGAGGAGTGATAGACCGTCACTAACAGAGAAGACGCACACTAGAAGAGCCATCATCCTATACTGAGACTTGTGCCTTATATCAATTGCTTTCATGGACATTGTATATAGCGATGGACACTAATTGTTTGCATGTTGCCCATCGCTTGTGACATGTTCTTTTAATACAAAGTTAAGGATTGTCAATCTACTTTATTGTAACAAAAACCATTAATGTGATTTGCTTGAATTGTTGTATAGCTATCTGAGGAAGCAGCATCCTTTAGGCACCCTGTAAGAGATGCGTGGGTAGGACCCCACATAGTAGCTGAGAATAAAATGGAAATTAAGGAGTATAAAAGTAATAACAGCATACACACCAACAGAGGAAGCAGAAGAAGGAATTAAAGAACTGCTTAAGCAGAAGAAGGAATTAAAGAACTGCTTGATGAAGTTCTTGTCCAGTGCAGTCCCCAACAGTCAGTCTTTCCTTCTCATCCCTGGGCTTCTGGGTGATTTTACTGCTTAATTCTACCCCTTTTCCCAAACCTCTCCAATCCTTTTCCTGCACCCCTCTTCCTTACCCTTTAATCCTTCTGCCAGAAGAACAAACCACTGGTTCCGAAAGCTTGCATACATAAAAACCTTTAAAAAATGTGTGTTCTCCTGCTGCCACTTGGTGATTAGATTTTTTATCTAGCCAATTACTGTGTAACGACAACTGTACATATAATAATTTTTTTTCTTTATGAATTTCTCTAAATTAGTGTGAAAAATGGTTGATTTAATTTCTTGCTCTTTTCGTGATGTTAAAGAAACTGTGAGTAACTTTTGAAATGAATATTATTAATTATGTTAGATTTCAAATGATGTGATAATCAAAAGAAAGTGTACTTAATGTTAACACTATTGTAAAATGTGGAAATTGTAATTTAAACACTTGGTCCATACGTAGGTAATGCATTAGGATATGTGTAGTAGAAAACCTGTGGTGAATACCCTACCTGTAGGGGAGCGGGAAAAGGTGGAGGCAGGCGAGCGCGGGAAAACGCACACTGGGTGCGGTTCGGCACAATGGGCTCAGTAGTCAGTCGGAGGCGAGCATCAGTAAGAGTCAGAGTTGTGAATCGGTTAGAGGAACACGTACTGTACCGAGGAGGCTACCCAGGAAAAGTGGATTCCATTGAGCCTCGGATGAACCGATTCCGACGACTACTTGGCATGGCTATATTCTGAGGCACAAAATTGGAAAGATTACGACGCTAAGAAGATGGAAAGTGCCTATGTAGCGTGAGCCTTAGCCGCGCTTGTATGTGTGCCGTGCTGCCCGCTACCTCGCTGCCCGCCAACCGCCGCACCGACTTGCACAGGTCAAACATTTATTTCATCTTTAGAAGTGTATTTGTGTGGACCAGTGTCGAAAATGTTTCTAACCGTTCAATAATAACGTGACTTTTACCAGAATTGGCTTAGCCATGACTTATCCTGATCACTGACCTAGACAGGATCCTTACCTCGTATTGTGCAACCCGAGTATCCTGAACTGAAAGTTTATAATTAGTGTAAATGAGAATTATCAGCAGTCAAACTTTTGCTATAAAGAAATTTAAAAGTTCTGTGAATTATTGCAAATGTTGGTAAAAGACAAAAGTATGACTAAACTGAAAGAGAGTTTTTTTGAATTGAGTTAGCGATGCTATTTAATTAACTTGAGACAGAACTAATGACAGTTAAATTATTCAGAAGTAAGACAAAAGAGTAGTTATCCATTGATTGATAAATTTGAGTGTTAATTTGCCTTTTAGTACTTAACAGTTTCAGTATAACGACCATAACAGTTTCAGCCCCCCCCCCCCCCCCTTTCTCTTGTTCATTCTTTCAAACCTTGAAATGTGCTGATCATATTTGACCAGTAAATTTAAGTCCTTTATTGAACCTGAGTGTATTAGTGTTGTTTTCCCAATTTCAATAGTGACATTGTATGTGTATTTTCAAAACTGTGCACTCTAGGAAAATCTATGCCTGATTTCAGTCTGATCAATATACGAAATGCAGTTCGTAATAATCATTGCTGTGTGGTGTCGTGTGAATTTAGCTCGTCCAAATTAGCACAAAAAGAGAAAGCTTTAGTTCAGTGGATTTTTCCGGGTCCAAACTTTGCCATATAACGCATCATTACTACGTGTTACTATGCTTGTACCTGCACCCACTAGTACAAGGAAAAGCTCACTCATTGCCTAAGTAGGCTGGCGACCGAATCATTAATTATAGGTAGCATCTACTGTGTATACTTCTTGTCCATGCGAACGAGCAATTATACTTTACATATGCTTGATGAATCACTGTAGTTATTGACTGATTACAAGTCCGATCTTGCTTCTATTAGGTACACACGGTCAATTTATGTACTAAAATCCTTGGTTATAAGGTGAAGCCTGTGAACTTATTACAGTACAGGCTTTATACAGCTAACGCACGTCCGTTTAAGGGCGGTAGCGTTACAACTGTATACATACTAAGTGGTATTGCGTTCTGAATATGTACTTCTTCTTTGTTTCAATTCTGTCACTGTTCGCCAGTACTGTTTTTGATTCTGCTGTCTATGAATTCTGCACCCCAAAATTACAGAAATCCACTCATTTCCTAACCATATGCAGAAAAATAGTTCAAATTAATTGACTAGTGTTATTAAACACACATGCTACTTGTGACTAATCATTTATAGCTGCTCCATCCCAATTAATAGTGATGTTTCCTGTTCTGTGGCTTGCTGTCCTGTTTCTCATTTTACTACATTACATACAGCCTTACATCTCTTGTCAGAATTACTGATTTCTGTCATAATATGCTTGTTCTTCCATTTTTTAAAAAACTTTTCTTTGTAGATTTTTTGAGTAATTTTTGTATTGTGCAACTATTACAGGATCTTTCTTTTCCTTGCCAACAGATAAAAATCTCTTTTCATTTCACAAGATAATTTAATCTCCCTGATGATCCATGGTTTTTACATAGTTGTTTAGTGTCCTTACTGAGTAGTGTAGGTGGAAAGCTATTTTTTAATAATGATATTACTTTATTAAGGAACAAATTAAAAATTTTATGTCAATGTTTGGCTCATTATAAATTTCATCCCACGCCATCTCTTGTAAACTCTTCTTAAAATTGTTTGTCCTCAAATCATTAATTATTCCAACCGATTTCCACTGGTGAGTATCTATACTGTAAGGCACTATCTCATTTATACTAATCAACTGTGCATCACGCTCAGAGAGAGCATTAGTTGCTGGGTATATAGTTATTTTCTTGTTTTGGGCTTCGTCAAGAGAAACACTACCAATTAGGGTCCTACTGTCTTTATACATCCTGTTCAAAAATTAATTACTGAGATAAAATTGTAGGATCCAAATAATTTTTCCTATTAAAATCCTTTAGAAAATTTAAACTGAAATCTCCACAGACTATTAATTTCTTTCTGCTGTCTGACTGATAGCACAGTAGGGAAACCATATCCCTTACAAACAGTTCAAAATTTCCAAGTGGGGACCCATATATAGTTACTGTCACAAGTGAACAATTGGTCAGTATTAATTCACAACTACATAATCTACTTGTTTCAATGTTTCTAAATTTGTGTTCTGTCTTAATGTATGTAACAATCGATTACCAGGTAAGTCTGTTGAGGCTGAGGTTTTCAACATTCCTGCATACAGGAATTGTAGGACATTAGATGCAACAGCCAAGAGACTCACTGGCACAAAGTTAGAATATCTAAACAATTTCACAAATAACATAACAATCTTTGACATGTCTGTACTAATTGATGGTCTGCTTATTCCACTAAATATAGTACGTCACTGCTACAGTTTCATCTCAAGTTTCCCCTATCTCACCTCCTCCATTCTTTATACATGAGTAATAATATTATTAAAAAGAATGTGGGTGGGTTCAGTCTTCAGTATTGACTCTCATAGACTTGACTCTGTGATCAAACAAACAGAAATTCTGAAGTGAACTGATGACAGGAGAATAATTCTTTTTTATGATAAGTTTTTGTTACATCTAAATGATATGTTTTTCCTTTTGTGGAGACACGATTACCTGGTGCGGGCGAGGCAGAAGGCTCTTGATATGGGCAACATGCTGCAACAACACAGCTCGAGAGGCAGCATACAAGGGGCTTTCCAACTCCTGCATTTTCTCCTGAAGTTCTATGCAGGTTGCTGGATCACTGTAACTTGCCTGGGGAACTCCAGCATCTTGGTAAGCCTGTAATAAAATAAACCCCTTACATGCATGCCAACTGCTGAGACAGAAATCGGTGCAATTTCCTACATTGTATACATTCTTTCTAATGTTTGCATGATGTCATCCGTATATTAAACATCCTGTTTTTATCTTTATAAGTAAAATGCAAAATTAACAAAAATATATATGACCACCATTGGTGAGTATGGTAGCAACATGGGGAGAGGCCACAAGTCTTTCAATGTTTTGGAGAGGCACAGTCATGTTATTCCTTGTGTTACAGTTTGAGGGACCATCAGGTATGACTTTAGGTCATGTCTCCTAGTGATTGACACAACTCTGAGGGCACAACAATACATCACAGACATCCTGCATCCCCATGTGTTTCCTCTCACGTGACAGTATTGTGGTGCCATCTTTCAATAGGGCAATTCTCGCCAACAGGTGGCACTGTCTATGTGATGCTGAGGTACTCTGGCAGTCATCAAGATTCCAAGATCTGTCCCCAACAGAACACATGTGGGACCAGCTCAGATGTCAACTTTGTCCCAGTGTCAGTATGTGTGGTACCAATCACCAATTGCAAAAGTTGTGGATCAGCTTGACTCAGAGGTGATAAATGGCATAATGACACCCTTCCCAACCAAATCAGTGCAAGCATCCTGGCCAGATGGGGTGCAACATCATACTGATCAGTGGGCTCATAATGTGAAATTATTTATCAATTTGACTCAGTTTTATAATCACCAGAATAACATCTCATACCGTCTCAACAGAAGTTTCATTTTCCTTCCTCCTCCCCTTTTGCTTGCTTGCATTGTTTTGCAGGCAGTGTAAATTTAAAATATTTTAGCTGAATTTTCAGCAGTTAGGTCTCAATTTTGCATTTTATTTTTGTTGATTTGGAATATTCATATTTTTACTGCAATGGAAACAATAATCAGGAAAAGTCCACAGCTTGTGGTCTAGTGGCTAGCATTGCTGCCTCTAGATCACGGGTTTCCGGGTTCGATTCCCGGCCAGGTTGGGGATTTTCTCAGCCCAGGGACTGGGTGTTTGTGCTGTCCTGCTCCTCCTCATCATCATCGTCTTCATTATCATCATTCATGACAGTGGTTAGACTGTACTTTGTAAAAAAAAAAAAAAATGGACTGTGTAAAAGAAATTGGGAGTTTGTACGGGTTCTGATGACCGCACAGTTGAGCGCCCCACAAACCAAGCATCATCATCATAATCAGGAAAGGTAACTACTCATTTGTCGCTGATTGAAGAATAGTGAAAAGACACAAACACGACAGCACAGACACTTTTACCAGCTTATGGGCTATCACTATCACTCTTTTTTTAATTCCAGTTTGCCTGCGCATGTGTGAAAGCCCCCCCCCCCCTCCCCAATCACCACTCCCATGTCCTGCTCCCCCCCCCACACACACAATTATGTTTATTGTAGTCTGCTTGAAGTATATCAGCAGCAGCAAATTCACATTACTTACAGAACTATCATGATGAGCTGAAGTTTTGCATAGCCAGAAAAGCCTACATTACTTAATTTTTTCCAAATAATTCCATACATTATTCCAGCCCAGCAAGGTTCTGTGGTTGAAAGGAAAAAGAGTCAAATTGTAAATTCAAATGCCTGGAGTTCAGTCCCCAACTGATCCTAGGATTTTTTTCTGTCACTTTCATTTCTTTTACCTCTGGCAATCATTAGCAACTGTAGTTCAGAGTCCACATTAAACTGCTGGCCCCTGGTAACTGGCTAGTTAAGTCAAGTCACAGGTCAGAGGTTGGCACCCCTTCCAATAGAACGATGCCCCATAAAGTGCTGTTGTACTCTTCAGTCCCCCCACCCCCACCCCCCTATATATAATCCTAATGACCAACCTATTTACTTTGATAAATACAAATTATGATACGTAGTGTGATACATTTTCTGAATAATGAAGTTTAGATTACAGTTGTATTTACTTCTGATGACCAGTTTCAACATGTACTGGCCATCTGTGACCAATTTTTAGATCTGAAGACAACCTATACTGACTGAAACCATTCATTCAAAAAATAAAATTGCAATCTATGCTGCATTATTCAGACAATTTGAATATAAAGAGCATTGTGGTGACTCCACAACAGTATAATGCCATTTTTCAGCACTGATAAATTTGTAATTTATTGCAAAAAGGACCTTATAATTACCTGGAGAGTAAGCTGTGTACCCAACCGTATGCAGTGCTGCAAAATCTTTGGACTGACTTCTTTGCAGCTCAGCACCAGCAGTACGTCCTCATACTGGAGCTTGCTAAGAAGGCGGGCTGAGTCACGTCCAGACAAACAGCCCTGAGAGCATCTGAAATCAATACAGCATCTCAAGTGCTCTGCTTCGTATAAAGGGTTATTCAAACAGATGGATCATTTAATTTTCATTTCATGAAACAGAAATTGCATACCATTAAGCTACACACAAGTGGAAAGAACAGAATCTAAATTTCAATTACAACCACCAAGAGCCAATGGTTGCGTAAACGACCATTGCAGTGCTCACATCAAAAGGACGGCAGTTGTAAGTAAGATGGCTTACTGTAGAGCATAAGGTTTTCCATGTTCTCAAGTTCAAAAGAATTGAATCGTCATTTGCAGTATAGAGGGTATTTGTCTCTGATTTGGCACTGAACCGCCAACTAAGAAAAGCATACGCCATTGATTAAAGAAATTTTTGACAAACTGGGTGTCTCTGAATACCTCAACCAACTGTATGTTGAATTTTGAGATGCAGTTTGCTCTATCAGCCCAATTGCTTACAACCTGTGCAAGCTCTTGTTAAAAATGGCACAAAAAAGCATACTGAATTTTGTGGCGACATTGTGAGAAAGGGTGAGGATTAAATGTTTCTCCTGCACCTTTTTTTTTTTTTTTTTTGTGATGAAGTGATGTTTCATCTTAGTGGACAGGTGAGTAGACACAATGTTTGCATGATGTAATGTTTGCAAACCCTGTGTAACACCGCAACATGAGAGGGACTCACTGAATCAAAATCTGTGTTGTGCCTTACCGCAAAACAAAGTTTATCAGTCTTTCTTTTTTTATTTTTTTTTGGAGAGAGAGTACTGTTAGTAGAATAACATACATGGGCATGTTGAAACAATGGCCTTTTCCTCAACTTACTGAAGATCCACAAGACTTCATTTTTCAACAGAATGGACATCCACCTCACTGGTACTTTAATGTAGAAGCATCACTGAAACAATCCCTTCCTCAATGAAGCTGAAATCACAGGGAAAAGAAGAAATCACTCAAGTGATGGTCATCGATATCTCCTGATCTCTCACATGACTTCTTCTCGTGAAGCTTTGTAAAACAGGTAGTTTGCATCCCATCTCTACTAAAAACTATGTTCAGCAAGACAATATCACAGATACCATGAACTCAATAAAATAAGAGATGATTCTTAACATGTGGGATGATACCCATTTTGATGTTTGCCATGCAGCAGGAGAGAGACATATTGAACATTTGTAACCTTTGTTTGTAAACTTTAAAATATCACATTTCCATCTGTATACAGATTTCTCATAATCAATTTATATTTTACGAAATAAAAAGTAATGAAATTGGGTACGTATTTTTTCAGTAACGTTGTTTGTTATCATTTCTGCATGAAAGTACTATTCATCATCATCAACAACAACAACAACATTAAGGACTAGTCTTGTTGGGACTTTCATCTTCAGTGTTATTTTCTGATATAAAATGAACGTTAAAATGTGCAGACAGAAATTTAGTTCATCATCGTTAGAGAATTTTATTAAGACTCTTCTAATTCATGAACATTGGCTATTAGTACCTTGAACACATTTGTAATCACCAAAGTTCAAGTTTCTAGTTCCACTAGGACTACACAGTATTTAAATAGATGTTCTGATGCAATATTCTTTCACAAAAAGGTCAAACAACATAGACCTGTGGTAAATTTAACATTCTAGTCCTTTGTATAACTTAGTGCTACAGTAAAAAGAAAATATTTGTTCATCAATCCATATTGTGTAGTTTACAGATGAAGTTATGATAGGAAAACATCACCAACAGATGTGTTGTATCATGCCGATGTTTCTTGAATAGACTGCAACAGCATTCTCTGAGCTAAAAGACCTTATATATGTTACAGTTAAAATAATTGTGCTGCTGGTTTATTAATAAAATAATACATTTGATAAACATTGTGTTTTCCTCTTTCAGCTGTAAAAATTATTTAATTTTTTGTTCGCTGTGATTGCAATTTTGAGTGCTTCTCATCTTCAGGTAGAAATCTCAAATGCAGATACGCACACAGGCATTAATACAGCCACTAATCCAAACACCAAGCACATATGAATGGTGTGCAAGTAATGGAGTAAACAACTAAATAAAAAACCAGATAAAAACTATGACAGCAACATATTTCCTAACATTTGTTAAGGTCCTGTGCTTGACAGTCAGATAACAAATGTGATGGGCAGACACATGAAGGCTATGAACACATCCCGTGTCAAACTACTTAATACATTCAGGTTTCATAGATTTTAATTCCATCTATGCTGTAAATCTGTCCTTAACATAAAAGCAAGTGTATTGTAAATGTTAGAAACTATATGGATTGTATGACTCCTGAACATCCTTTCCACTGCCAACGACTCTTCTACTATGACCATGAAAGGCAATGACTATGTTGGGGATAGCTAAATTTCATCTTTGATTTTTATCTGTAACTCTGCATTTGAAACTAATAGTGTTATATAACTTCCATGCGCTGTATGTTCTGTGAAATAAAGTCGATGTTCACTGATGTTAAATCACTTTGTAATTGTTCCCAACCATTTTCCAGTGCCAAAACCCAGGGAAAACCAATAGTGATGGGAACTCTTGGAATCTCTGAGACAACAACAATAATTCAACAGGACTTATACATTGATTCAGTATGACAAAAGGCAGTATTTCTTCGTGCATAATATACAGCACACACACTCAATCACTTATATTTGTAACATATCAGCTTATCACACATATAACTATAGGAATAATATTTGTATAAAGGGTAAAGGAATAATTGTTAAATAATGTAACAACTGCATAGCTGACCTTTAGCACAGAAGTTTAACATGAAGACCTGTCAAGTGTTGCCACCTGTTAGTGACAATTACAGCTGAACATGAGCAAAGACATAGAAACAACCAAGCATCTCTATAAGCTGAAACATACACGAGGAATGCAATGTTCTAATTCTACAAGCTTCATTAAGAAAATAAATTTGTTTGACAATTTCAGGCCCAAACATGAAATAGAATACATTAGCAGTCGATTGCATGAAACTACGGCTACTTGAACCTTGGATGATGCTATCCAAGATTTCCTCAAAGATACGGAATATGAAGGCAACAATTCAGCATGTGAAGACTATACACACTCTGTGAAGCGGGCATCCATGAAGACAAAATACAATATTGAGGGAGGACTTTCAGATGCCATGGCTGACATCATACCTTCTGCATTTTCTACAAAGTGATGCAGTTACAGTGTCTGACTGCCACCAATCAAGCTAGAGCCATTTTCTAGTGACATGAAGCACTGAGCTCATTTCATTTCAAGGAACAGTTTGAATCCTCTATTGCGCAAATTCAAAATTGCCAGTAGTCCACAAACATGTATTTCATTGAGGGTATCTGGAGACGGAACCCAAGAAGGTACTGCTATAACTGCAGCTGCTTATAAACAAAACAAGGAAATTTCTTATGCCTTCTATAGGGATAGAAACAGAATTATCTAAGTGCATTTTGATTACCTGGAAGATGTCACACTTATAACACCTGATTTCCAGAATGTCTTAACTTGATGTTTATTGAATTTAATAAGTGCATTCACACTTTGCAGGCACTGGTGGAGGACGCAGAGGCTAATGCTCGAGTCTTAGCTCTACTTCTCGAGGAATTTCATGCTTCCTATTCTATTGTGGATAAGCAAAGAATAGCCAGTCTACCAAGAAAATAATCAGCTGGAAAATTTTTCTTAAGTTTGAGGAGGTGTATGGAGAAGAATGACATCTTTAATGACACATATGATACACAGATGTAGAATTACATCCAAAATGTGCTTGTCGGATTGGCTCTGAATTATCATGATGGTTCAAATGAAGCAATCAATCAGCATGTGAAGAAGAACTACTTCATGGTTCCCTTTATCCGTATTGTGGAAACTGCTAGTCATGCACCACTTGCAGTTTCCCACTGCATCTCCATTATTAGGCTCTAGCACTCACATGAACGACTTTGCAGCAGACACTGTGAACAAAAATGGAGTGGTAAACTTTTAGTAAGAACTGACCTCACTCGCGAGTCATATACAGTTGTCTATGTCTAAATGGGCAATGGACTCTCAGAAATTGCTTAGAATAAGGAAACCATAAGGATAAGAGACCATGAGAACTCTACATGCGTTTGGAGTTTGGTGTGTAGAGGCACTACCGTTTGGGATAGGAAAAGGCAGTTTTGGTGCAATATTTCTGAGCGCGCAGGTTACAGCCAGGTGCGGGCCTGTTTACAGTGAGTTACACTCACCAGCATTTGCGAAGTACAATAGAGGCCACAGGGGCATAGAACCGCCGGAAAAAGTACATGCAGCAGTTTGCATGCCACAATCACTGGCCAACCTATGTGTATGAGTATGTGACGTGGAGCGGTGCATTTAGCAAAACAGAGGCGCACAGCAGCATATAAATAGGTGCCGGTTCCCTAACAAAGCATTCAAGTGTGACAGCTCTCCTGGACGGTGGGACATGTCACACCACTGGCTACATGCAGCAGCAGATGGGGTGTCAGTGTTCCAGTACATGGCGGGCTGCTGTTTCGACCCTCTGAGGCCAACGCGGGGCATTCAAGTGTGGCAGCTCTCCTGGACGGCGGGGTATGTCACACCACCAGCTACACACTGCAGCAGATGGGGTGCCAGCATTCCAGTCCAAGGTGGGTCACTGGTTCGATCCTCTGAGGACAATGTGGGGTCCGTAGCCAGCCAGTGGCGGGCCACTCCATGGCTCGCTACTGCAGGCAGTCGTCCTGGCTCCCAACCCGCACCGGAGACATCCAGGGTGAGGGCCCCAGATTCAGCTGCCAGATCGCAGGCGCTTGTTGTCGTCGTGATCCAAGCCACGCCGGCGGGGACACACATCACGGACCACCTTGCGGTTGTCAGTGGGAGGTGCTGAGACAGCGCAGGACAACGGCTGCTGAGTCGGCTGTCGGCACAGCCCTGAGTCGTCATATCAACGCGGCCATACACGGCTGACACATTAGCAGAGTGCTTGACAGGTCGCTGAGGTGGCGTCCTAAGCATTGTAGGACCTGGTGACGCAGACCGAGGGGAACGCGGCACTGTAGTTGGAAACAATAAATCACTTAGAAAGCTCAGACCAGTCTTAATACTGTGCCTTCTACCTCTTCCCACTACCTTTGGTTGTTACATTTGATGTCAGAAGTTACCACTTCATTCGATGTCAGAATAGCAGACGTCATCTGCACATTATGACATTCAAGACCAATGCCTGCATTACAGTCACAAAATGCGGTGAGTTCTGACCAGTTTTCTTTTGAGTGTTGGACATTATCTTTCTTTTTTGTGTTTTTGAGTATGGCCCATGGCAAGCCGTTGTAGATGTTTTGTGTGGGTTTTTGTTGTCAGAGTAAGTGTTAGTGTATTTGGGGCAGAAAGTGTTCCCCCCCCCCCCTCCCTCTCTCTCTCTCTCTCTCTCTCTCTCTCTCTCTCTCTCTCTCTCTCTCTCATGACATTTAATTACTTTTGTATTGGTTTGAGTCTGATGTTACTGAGTAAGATGATACTGTAGTGTAGGAAGTTGGGTTATTTTTGTACTTAATTGTTTTGTTTCGGGATTAACGGGGAACGAAAACAACCGAATGGCAGAGTCAGGAATGCGAGGTGTGTCGGAACCAGAAGCGGTGCAGATTTTGTTGCAAAAGGTAGCACAGTTGACAGCAGACAATACGCAATTGAGGAGTGAATTAACACCTACAAGTGAGCAGGAAACCGCATCGGATCAGTCGTTATCGCCTAGGATGCAGCAGCAGGAGACTGATCCAGCTGCTGCGAGTTTGATTATTCCGTTTCCTGACAAGGCATCCGAGGATGTGCGTTTGTTTGTGGAGGACTTGGAAACTTCAGCTGTGATGAATGGTTGGTCAGATGAACAGTTGTTACATGCAGCCAAGATTAGATTAACAGGTGAAGCGAAGACATGTGTAAGGTGTTCTGAGGCCTTAAGAAAGGCACGACAGTTTAAGCAGTTGAAGGAGGTACAAGAAACAGAATAGCGCTTGGTACTTTAGGGAGAGGTTGAGTACAATGACGAAGAGACAGGGGGAGACGGTAGAGAAATTTGCGGACAGAATAAGAGAAATTAATGAGTATACTTACGAGTTGGGTCAAAGCAAAGAAGCGAATGATGTTCTGTTGCAGGAGGCTGAGCAAAGGGCACTTGATGTATTTTTGAGGGGGTTACCGGTGCATATATCGCGGAAAGTGCATGAAGGGACTCCGAAAGATTTGTATTCAGCCATTCAGCTGGCAATCCAATGTGAGGAAATAGACGTGGCAACGGGGGTACCTGATAGACAAACAGTGTTTACAGCAGGTATAAAATGTTATAAGTGTGGTCATACGGGACATGTGAAGAGGCATGTACCCAGTCACCGATATCCATCAGCAGCGTGGAGGACGCAGAAGTGAAGTTAGTAGAGGTGGACAATCGTTATATGGCACAGGTAGCCCAAGACCCACATAAGGGAGCTCCCGTTTAATTTCAATGCTACGAATACGTATGCAGAGGTGGAATGTTCAGTGGTAGGATCCATCGAAACTAAAAAGTTTAAGATTTTGTTGGACACAGGGGCGCAAGTGTCAGTAGCTACTAAGAGTTTAATGGGACAAAGGAAGTTACAGCCACTATGTTACAGGTTGTGTGGAGTGGGGGATAAGGAGGTAACACCTTTGGGGTCAGTGACAGTTAACTTTGGCATAGGGAAAGTCCGATTTGATGCATGAATGGAGGTAGTACTATGGGTAAGGCCAGTATTACACTATCAAATTTCTTTGTCAAATATCTTTGTCCAATATCTTTGTCAAAGGTATTTGATGGTGTAATAGGGAAATTTGTCAAATATCATCCAATATTTCATCAAATCTAGGGCCTCGCTGTAGGTTTGATCAAAGAAGTCGCTTGTCTTCTGTTCACTGCAATGTGACATGTTACCACATGGAGCGCTAGCATCGCTGCACTCTGTCGTCCGTAGTGTTTTTATAAACATTGCAGGTAAATACACTCCTGGAAATGGAAAAAAGAACACATTGACACCGGTGTGTCAGACCCACCATACTTGCTCCGGACACTGCGAGAGGGCTGTACAAGCAATGATCACACGCACGGCACAGCGGACACACCAGGACCCGCGGTGTTGGCCGTCGAATGGCGCTAGCTGCGCAGCATTTGTGCACCGCCGCCGTCAGTGTCAGCCAGTTTGCCGTGGCATACGGAGCTCCATCGCAGTCTTTAACACTGGTAGCATGCCGCAACAGCGTGGGCCTGAACCGTATGTGCAGTTGACGGACTTTGAGCGAGGGCGTATAGTGGGCATGCGGGAGGCCGGGTGGACGTACCGCCGAATTGCTCAACACGTGGGGCGTGAGGTCTCCACAGTACATCGATGTTGTCGCCAGTGGTCGGCGGAAGGTGCACGTGCCCGTCGACCTGGGACCGGACCGCAGCGACGCACGGATGCACGCCAAGACCGTAGGATCCTACGCAGTGCCGTAGGGGACCGCACCGCCACTTCCCAGCAAATTAGGGACACTGTTGCTCCTGGGGTATCGGCGAGGACCATTTGCAACCGTCTCCATGAAGCTGGGCTACGGTCCCGCACACCGTTAGGCCGTCTTCCGCTCACGCCCCAACATCGTGCAGCCCGCCTCCAGTGGTGTCGCGACAGGCGTGAATGGAGGGACGAATGGAGACGTGTCGTCTTCAGCGATGAGAGTCGCTTCTGCCTTGGTGCCAATGATGGTCGTATGCGTGTTTGGCGCCGTGCAGGTGAGCGCCACAATCAGGACTGCATACGACCGAGGCACACAGGGCCAACACCCGGCATCTGTTTGGCGCCGTGCAGGTGAGCGCCACAATCAGGACTGCATACGACCGAGGCACACAGGGCCAACACCCGGCATCATGGTGTGGGGAGCGATCTCCTATACTGGCCGTACACCACTGGTGATCGTCGAGGGGACACTGAATAGTGCACGGTACATCCAAACCGTCATCGAACCCATCGTTCTACCATTCCTAGACCGGCAAGGGAACTTGCTGTTCCAACAGGACAATGCACGTCCGCATGTATCCCATGCCACCCAACGTGCTCTAGAAGGTGTAAGTCAACTACCCTGGCCAGCAAGATCTCCGGATCTGTCCCCCATTGAGCATGCTTGGGACTGGATGAAGCGTCGTCTCACGCGGTCTGCATGTCCAGCACGAACGCTGGTCCAACTGAGGCGCCAGGTGGAAATGGCATGGCAAGCCGTTCCACAGGACTACATCCAGCATCTCTACGATCGTCTCCATGGGAGAATAGCAGCCTGCATTGCTGCGAAAGGTGGATATACACTGTACTAGTGCCGACATTGTGCATGCTCTGTTGCCTGTGTCTATGTGCCTGTGGTTCTGTCAGTGTCCCTTCCTGGGACAATGAATTCACGGTGTTCTTATTTCAATTTCCAGGAGTGTACAATTGGTGTGTGCCGACAACTACAAAATTAATAGAGATGTATGAAGGTGATGAGGCACTTTACAACGTGAAACACACTGAATACAAAAATGGATTACGAAGGTTGGAGACCTGACCTGACCTGACCTGACCTGACCTGACCTGACCTAACCTAACCTAACCTAACCCTCTCCTGTAGCAAGGAATCGGAGTGTTACAGTGAGCCTGTCTTCTGCAGATGTAGCAGTTCTTAAGTGAATATTGTGCTTTGTGATATGAGGATACACTTCATTGAGCACATACAGAAACGTATGCTCATCCATTCTTAAGTAACTGATGTACGACTTGACGTCCTCCACTATAAGCTCATGTAACAAGTTTTGTTGAATGCTTTTATCGTGTCGTCGTAAAACCCACGGCTTTACCCAGGTTTGTTTCCTTTTTTTCCCCCGCTTCTCTTCCGCATATGCACACAGTGCAATTGTGGTACATGCAACCTCTGCGGTTAATAAAAAGTTGTTGTTGTCAGTCATTTTGAACTTTGACGAAAAATTGGATAACAGTGTAATACCCCTTTTAGCGCTACATCAAAGGTCTTTGTCAAATATATCTGACGGAATATTTGATCACATCTTTGATCAAATCTTTGACAAAGAAATTTGATAGTGTAATACCGGCCTAAGCAAGGGCTATGGCATGATCCTAGGAGTAGATTTCTTGCATCAACATCGTGCTAGAACTGACCTGGACAACGAACTGTGGAACGTGGAACTTGGTGGAATGTTATTTCAGCTAGGGGAAACTGCTGTCGATGCGGAGCTGTTGTGGGAGGCATTCAACGTAATGAATAAACCAACTGAACTGCGTACATTAGCATTAAGGCTTAATTAACATGAGTGTGTGTCTGGTAGCACCGGGAGGTTGCTTTGGGTAAGTGTGGAGTCGAATCTACCTGTGGGTACAGTACGTGTTATTGAAACTTAGGAGGATAATGAAGTTTTGGGTCCATTGGGTTGTTTTGTACGCGTACAGGAGGGGAACGACAGGCAAGTAGTTCCCGTGAACATGTATAATTTTAGCACAGTGGACCGAATTTAAGAAAAGGAGTTTTAGTAGCAAATTTGGATATGCCAGATGACGAAGAGTGGTGTTTGAAAGGTAACCGTAACGATCAACCACTAACTGCCGATAGAACTGAATTGCGTAACAAAATTAAACATTTGAAAGGAGGAGAAAGAGAGCATATGGAAGAATTATTGTGGGAATTTAAGGATTTGTTTTCTCCACAAGGGCCAATGCCAGCAACTCCATTAGTTCAACATAGGATGCCAAAATGGGATGAAGTACCTGTTTACCGTAAACCATACAGAATACCGAGGTATTTGCAGCTGACTGTGGAGGATTTCATTGATCAGCAGCTAGCAGACGGTATTGTAGAGCATAGTAATAGTTCCTGGGGAGTGGTCATTATTGTTGTTGTGCCTAAAAGTCTATGGATGGAACTAAGAACTGCAGGTTCTGTTGTGACTACCAATACCTCAATAATAAAACAGTAATGGACCCATACCCAATTCCAAACATATCGGAGACTTTGGATCACTTAGGACAGTGCCAGTACTTTTCTACGATCGATTTGACAAGCAGTTATCATCAGTTAGAGATGGCTCCAGAGGATCGTCCAAAAACTGCATTTCTACTCCTGGAGGCATTACCAGTACATCAGGATGCCATTCGTTTTGAAAAACGCTCCAGCACAATTTCAGAGGTTGCTAGACATTGTCTTGAGAGGTTTGAAACCACGGCAATGTTTTGTCTATTTGGATGACATTATAGTGCTTTCAAGTAGTATGGAGCAACATAGACAGCGGTTAAGGGAAGTCTTTATGAGGTTAAGAGCAGCTCGTTTGACGTTGAGCCTGGAGAAGTGTCATTTTGCATTAGAAGAAGTAAAATATTTGGGTCATATTATTAGTCAGGATGGAGTGCGAACATATCCAAGGTTGGTACAGGCTGTAAGGGATTTTTGGGAACCCAAAACAGTTAAGGAAGTGCAGTCATTCATTGAAATTTGCAATTTCTATCAAAAGTTCGTGAAGGGTTTTACAGATTTAGCACAGCCATTGACACGATTGTTACGGAAGGGTGTGAAACTTGAGTAGACAGAAGAGTGTCGGAAAATGTTTGACAAACTGAAAGAAGTGTTAACATCAAGTCCAGTTCTTGTGCTTTCCAGATTTTGAAAAGGAGTTCACACTAGCATGTGATGCATCAAATCAAGCATTAGGGTGTGTTCTTAATCAGGAAATTGCTGGGAAAGAACATCCTGTAGGCTATGCGTCTAGGCAGTTGAATGCAGCAGAGAGGAATTACTCAACAACAGAGAGGGAGATGCTTAGTGTAATCTATGGAATCACATATTTTAGATGTTATTTATATGGGAGAAGATTTCAGGTAGTGACAGATCATGCTGCATTGAAGTGGTTGTTGGGGTTGAAGGATCCGTCAACTAAGCACGCTAGATGAGCTGTGAGGCTTAGTGAATTCGACTACGAGGTGGTGCACAAGCTTGGGAAGAAGTACGGCAAAGCGGATGCACTAAGTAGGAAGGTGGCAAAAGTAAGTCATAAGTTATGACCTAGCGGTATGGCAAGAATTACAGAACGCAGACAACGATTGTACATTGTATCGGGCACAACCCAAGTTAATATCTACGACAGTCTTCTGTGCAGGTAAATGAAGTTAGGACCAAGAGTAATAGTGCCAGTGAAACTGAGGGATGAGGTTTTAAAGGGAGCACATGGTCACATGTCATCTGATATCGAGGGTGTAGAGTGACGAATAGGAGAGTGGCAGAGAGGTATTGGTGGAGAGGTAGGAAAGTAGATGTGGATCAGTATGTCAAGAATTGTAAACCATGTGCGCAGAGAGCAGATTTGAGTCGGAAACAGATACAGCTACAATGATTGCCGGATGCGACATGTCCATTCTCTATGTTGGGGATTGATGTCTTATGACCTTTCCGGCAAACACCACTGGGGAACAGATTCGTTCTGACAATAATAGACCATTTTCTGAGGTATGTGGAGATGGTGGCTATGCCAAATCAACAGGCAGCAATGGTCGCGCAAGCGTTAGTAAATAACTGGATTTTGAAGTTTGGTGTTGTTGTTGTTGTGGTCTTCAGTTCTGAGACTGGTTTGATGCATCTCTCCATCCTAATCTATCCTGTGCAAGCTCCTTCATCTCCCAGTACCTACTGCAACCTACATCCTTCTGAATCTGCTTAGTGTATTCATCTCTTGGTCTCCCTCTACGATTTTTACCCTCCACGCTGCCCTCCAATGCTAAGCTTGTGATCCCTTGATGCGTCAGGACATGTCCTACCAACCGATCCCTTCTTCTAGTCAAGTTGTGCCACAAACTTCTCTTCTCCCCAATCCTACTCAAACCGGAGAAAATAATTACTGACCAAGGGACCAATTTCATGTTGGATTTAATGAAGGAACTGTGTAAACTGTTGAACGTAAAGAAGTTGAGGATGAGCGTGTTGCATCCACAGACCAATGGAAGGACAGAACGGGTACACAGAAAAATCGGGAAAATGCTGAGTTTTTATGTGGATTCTCATCACCATCAGTGGGACGAGTATTTGAATCATTTGTATGCACATATAATGCAAAAATCCAAACAAATACTGGTTTGTCTCCATATGGGGTAGTGTACAGGCAAAAAATGCCATCACCACTTGATTTGGTGAGGCTACAGAAAGAAAGGACCGGTGAATCTGTACGTCAACTCACGAGTACAATTCGGGATGTTTGAAAACGGGTACAAAAGATGAATACGAAGGCGTTGGAAACACAGGAAGACGCAGTGAAGCGGAAAGGAAGTTCACCGCAGTATAGAGTGGAGCAATGGGCAGTGCTGTCCAGCCCCTATGCGCAAAAAGGGAAAACGAAGAAGTTCCTCACGAGGTATCAAGTGCCATACCATGTTGTTGAAACCCCATCCCCCGTTAATGTTAAGCTTCAGCTGCCAACTAGAACAATGATAGTACACAATGGGCAGTTATGGCCATTTAAGGATGCGATTCCAGGCATTGCGATTCCAGGCATGTCATAGGAAGGAAAGAGGAAGAAAGAGAGAGTGAAGAGAGGTGCTAAGCACAGAGAAAACCAGGAAGATAGAGTACAGCACGAAGTACCGTATGCTTTGCGATCCAGAAAGTAGTAGAGTATTTGTAGTTTTTTTGTTTTCTTGTTATGTATCACAGGGTTTGCGTAGATTAATTAGGTCATATATGTATTTTCGAGTATAGCCTGCTGCGGACACCAGTTGTTTTGAAGAGGGAGGAAGGGTGATGGTGACCCCTATCCTCAGGTCATTGAAAAAGGGAGTGTTGAGCAAGTTTGTAAAAGTAAAAAACTGAGGGGTATTGCTGTTTTCAGCAGCTAGCAACCGAGACGCCAAGATGACAAGGGAGGAATTACGAAGCTGCCATAGAGGAAATGTAATGTTATATCCAGCTAGAGTGATAAGCACCAATACGGACACGTGTACAGTGCAGTTATTTTTAGCTAGAGGGACAGGAATAGACTGTCCAAGGGGCATCATGAGGCCAAAATTGAGCTTGCAACAGGTTGGGATGCATTGGATCTTCTCCACCTACGAGAATTTGGTAGTAGTAGCAAGTTGCTTTGAGCGGGAAATATTTGCAGAAGCAAAAAGTATAGAGCTCGAGGGGAGCAGAATTTTAATCAATGGAGCTGCATGTAAAATAATAGGACCAACCTTCCACCTGCCAGCGTCAATTTCAGGAGTCACGCAATTGAATGTTACACAGCCACAGCTGTACTGGCCAAAAGCAACTTTTAGAGTTTTGCCAAGGTAGAATCTGACCTTTTTAAATCAAACTCTGGAGCCAGGTCTGTTGAGATTTGTAAACTAGTTCATTTTAGAGCAAGAGGGGTGAATATCAGCTGAACAGCTTGTGCAACATGTTGCTCGGTACAGGGAAAGGCAATGGCAAATAATGATCATTTTGAGCACCTCTGTGCCGAATGTCTTCGCAGCCTTAATTTTGTCGTGTGTTGTTTTCCTTCTGATCAGGAGGAGAGCCAATTCCAAGAGGGAATCAAGGGTGGTCCAAGTCCCAGTGGATTGGATACCAAGGGCATGGGACGACTAGGTAAGGGGCTGATCAAGCAGTGGTCATCCAGTAAGGAATTTTTACGTTTTGTTTCATGTCATGTATTTTAAGTGGCACTAGATGACATTTAAGTTTTCTAAAAGTAAGGAAATATGTCATAGGTGCCATCCAAACAAGTTAAGAGTTAGTTAAAGGTTGACCCAGGGACCAGGTCTCTCTGAAGGGGGGAATAATGTAGTGGCACTACTGTTTGGGATAGGAAAAGTCAGTTTTGGTGTAATATTTCTGAGCATGCAAGTTACAGCCAGGTGCAGGCCTGTTTACAGTGAGTTACACTCACCAGCACTTGTGAAGTAAAATAGAGGCCACAGGGGTGTAGAACCGCCGGAACAAGTACGTGTAGCAGTTTGCATGGTGCAGGTCACAGGCAGAAGGGGCCCACTAGCCAACCTAAGTGTTACGAGTACGTGACGTGGAGCAGAGCGTTTAGCAAAACAGAGGCGCACAGCTGCATATAAATAGGTGCCGGTTCACTAACAAAGCATTCAAGTGTGACAGCTTTCCTAGACGGTGGAGCATGTCACACCTCCGGCTACAAGCAGCAGCAGACGGGGCGCCAGCATTCCAGTCCACGGTGGGAGGCTGGTTCGATCCTCTGAGGCCAACGCGGGGCATTCAAGTGTGGCAGCTCTCCTGGACAGTGGGGTGTGGCACACCACCGGCTACACACAGCAGCAGATGGGGCACCAGCATTCCAGTCCACAGCGGATTGCTGGTTTGACCCTCTGAGGACAACACGGGGTCCGTAGCCAGCCAGCAGCGGGCCACTCCACGGCTCACTACCGCTGGCAGTCATCTTGGCTCCCAACATGCATTGGAGACATCCAGGGCGAGGGCCACAGATTGCTGCCGGATCGCGGGCACTTGTTGTCGCCGCGACCCAAATCATGGCGGCGGTGACGCACGGCGCGGGCCACCTTGCAGTTGTCAGTGGACGGAACTGAGGTAGCACAGGACAAGGGCTGCTGAGTCGGCTGCCGGCGTAGCCCTGACATCCTCATATCAACACAGCCATACAAGGCCGACACATTAGCAGAGCTCTTGACGGGTTGCTAAGGTGTCGTCCTCAGCATTGCGAGACCTGGTGACGCAGACCGAGGGTAACGCGGCACTATAGTTGGAAACAATAAATCACTTGGAATGCTCAGAGTAGTCTTAATATGGTGCCTTCTATCTCTTCCCGCTACATTTGGTACTGTTGGTACATTCGGTGTCAGAAGTTGCCACTACAGGTCGAACACAGCAGATGATACATTTTGTGAGGCTCAGCATGAGATCATTGATAAAATATGACAGACAGTGCCTGCCAAAAACAGCTTTTTAGAAGAAAGACTAGTTTTTATAAGTCCTGGGCTTGGTAACCCCAGTATCCATAATGGAGAAAACTTTATTCAAGATACTTGACTGGATGGGATGAACTTCTGCCTTGGATCTTGCAACTCAATGTTATACTTTCATTTCAGCCAAACCAAGCCTATTGTAGATTTATATACCAAGATAGATCAAAAACACTGAAGAGGGAAGCATTTGCATAGCTAACACTTGGTTCAAGAATCATAAAAGAAGGTTGTATACATGGAAGAAGCCTGGAGATACTGACAGGTTTCAGATGGATTATATAATGGTAAGAGAGAGATTTAGGAACCAGGTTTTAAATTGTAAGACATTTCCAGGGGCAGATGTGGACTCTGACCACAATCTATTGGTTATGAACTGTGGATTAAAACTGAAGAAACTGCAAAAAGGTTGGAAATTGAGGAGATGGGACCTGGATAAACTGACTAAACCAGAGGTTGTAGAGAGATCCAGGGAGAGCATTAGGGAACGATTGACAAGAACGGGGGAAAGAAATACAGTAGAAGAAGAATGGGTAGCTCTGAGAGATGAAACAGTGAAGGCAGCAGAGGATCAAGTAGGTAAAAAGATGAGAACTAGTAGAAATCCTTGGGTAACAGAAGAAATATTGAATTTAATTGATGGAAGGAGAAAACACAAAAATGCAGTAAATGAAGCAGGCAAAAAGGAATACAAATGTCTCAAAAATGATATCGACAGGAAGTGCAAAATGGCTAAGCAGGGATGGCTAGAGGACAAATGTAAGGCTGTAGAGGCTTATCTCATGAGGGGTAAGATAGATACTGCGTGCAAGAAAATTAAAGAGACCTTTAGAGAAAAGAGAACCACTTGTAAGAATATCAAGAGCACAGATGGAAACCCAGTTCTAAGCAAAGAAGGGAAAGCAGAAAGGTGGAAGGAGTATATAGAGGGTCTACACGAGGGCGATGTACTTGAGGACAATATTATGGAAATGGGAGATATGATACTGCGTGAAGAGTTTGACAGAGCACTGAAAGACCTGAGTCAGAACAAGACCCCGGGAGTAGACAACATTCCATTAGAACTACTGACAGCCTCGGGAGAGCCAGTCCTGACAAAACTCTACCATCCGTCGAGCAAGATGTACGAGACAGGCGAAATACCTTCAGACTTCAAGAAGAATATAATAATTCCAATCCCAAAGAAAGCAGGTGATGACAGATGTGAAAATTACCAAACTATCAGTTTAATAAGTCACGACTGCAAAATACTAACACGAATTCTTTAGAGACAAATGGAAAAACTAGTAGAAGCCGACCTCGGGGAAGATCAGTTTGGATTTCGTAGAAATATCGGAACACGTGACGCAATACTGACCCTACAACTTATTTTAGAAGCTAGATTAAGGAAAGGCAAACCTACATTTCTAGCATTTGTAGACTTAGAGAAAGCTTTTGACAATGTCGACTGGAATACTCTCTTTCAAATTCTGAAGGTGGCAGGGGTAAAATACAGGGAGCGAAAGGCTATTTACTATTTGTACAGAAACCAGATGGCAGTTATAAGAGTCGAGGGACATGAAAGGGAAGCAGTGGTTGGGAAGGGAGTGAGACAGGGTTGTAGCCTCTCCCCGATGTTATTCAATCTGTATATTGAGCAAGCAGTAAACGAAACAAAAGAAAAATTCGGAGTATTTATTAAAATCCATGGAAAAGAAATAAAAACTTTGAGGTTCACCGATGACATTGTAATTCTGTCAGAGACAGCAAAGGAACTGGAAGAGCAGTTGAACGGAATGGATAGTGTCTTGAAAGGAGGATATAAGATGAACATCAACAAAAACGAAACGAGGATAATGGAATGTAGTCGAGTTAAGTCGGGTGGTGCTGAGGGAATTAGATTAGGAAATGAGACACTTAAAGTAGTAAAGGAGTTTTGCTATTTGGGGAGCAAAATAACTGATTATGGTTGTTAACATCGAGTATAGATTTAAGTGACAGGAAGTCGTTTCTGAAAGTATTTGTATGGAGTGTAGCCATGTAAAGAAGTGAAACGTGGACGATAAATAGTTTGGACAAGAAGAGAATAGAAGCTTTCGAAATGTGGTGCTACAGAAGAATGCTGAAGATTAGATGGGTAGATCACATAAATAATGAGGAGGTATTGAATAGGATTGGGGAGAAGTTTGTGGCACAGCTTGACTAGAAGAAGGGATCGGTTGGTAGGACATGTTCTGAGGCATCAAGGGAGGCATCAAGGGATCACCAATTTAGTATTGGAGGGCAGTGTGGAGGGTAAAAATCATAGAGGGAGACCAAGAGATGAATACACTAAGCAGATTCAGAAGGATGTAGGTTGTGGTAGGTACTGGGAGTTGAAGAAGCTTGCACAGGATAGAGTAGCATGGAGAGCTGCATCAAACCAGTCTCAGGACTGAAGACCACAACAACAGATCAAAAACACTGAAGAAGGAAGCATTTGCACCCATGTATTCTGTTATGCTGCAGGCGAGAATATGTTACAGTCTTGGATTTCAAGTGCACTGTGAATAGTCTCTCATGTGCAACTCATGTGTAGGAAAATAAGTTTAGCACCCACGAGGTTCTGATTCAGTCTTTCCTTCTCATCCTATCTGGTAAGTCTCCCCTGACCTGGGATTCTGCGTGCGCTTTCTAAACTGCACCCTGTTCCCAAAACCTTTCCAATCCTTTCTGTTCACCCCTCTTCCTACCCCTCATCTCTTCCACCGCTGGCTCCGAAAGCTTGTAAAAGTTAAATCCTTTCGTTGGTGTGTTACTCTGCCGCCACTTGGTAAGTAGATTTTTTTATCTGTCCGTTTATAATATTATCAATAACTGATTATTTTCACTGTTTCTTTGACAGATAAAGTGAAACATTTAGTTCCTACAGGAATCTGCTGTGAGTCGCTGCCCACATTCTCCAACTGAAAAGGAAATGTATTGACAGGACGAATTTGCACAATGAATTCACGCCAAAAGAAATGGAAGCAACTTGATACCACAGGCCCAAGATTGTACAAGAGCAACGTTTTCTTAATGAAATCAAGGCACTCAAGGGAAACTTGCCACTGCTGTACCCAAAGGACGGAAAATACAGAGACTACTCTTTTTTGGATGAGAATGTTTTGCATCCAGGTTGTTGTCTGCATTATATCAAATTAGCTATTAAAGAATGACATCCACTTATTCTGTTCAGAAAGCACTACTTCATGAGGCTTCTAGTCTTACATACTCACATCTATTTGCATTGTCTTGAGGTTAGCTTCGTTCCTACTCCTGGGTGCTACACACCCGTCGTGCTGTAAAGAAGCTTATTTATCGCTTCCTCCACTGGCGTGACTGTTAAAGAAATAGAAGCTCCGCAGCCAGCTGACAGGGTAACACCACACAGACCTTATAAAAGTCAACAGCATTGATTTTGCAGGGCTGTTGTACATCAAAGTAGGCAGTACCACAACTAAATGCAACATTGTACTGTTCACCTAAGCTGTGACTACAGCCATTCACCTAGAGCTACTCCACAATGCAACAACGGATGGATTTTTATTGACACTACAGAGAGTTATTTCCAGATGCAGTACTCCACTCACCAAACAGTGAAAACGATCAAACGTTCAATGCATATAACAGAGAGCCAACAAAATCTGGGCCTCTGGAGGTGGTTTTCCAACACATCCTGGAGAACTGCATTATTTGCAAGTTGGAAAAATGTAGTTTCTTCCCCAATGCCACATGTTTTGGGACATGGGCTTAGCAAAGACAGCCTCTCCTATGGAAGAGCATGTCGAAGCCATCCATCACCAACCTGCCAGCACCCAAGAATCTGACTGGACTCTTGTCCTTTTAGGCAAAGACTTGTTGTAATGCTAAGTTAACCCCCCCCCCCCCCCCAATGTAGCTGTCACCCTCATAACTGGCTTCACCAAAAAGGGCATCAAATATGTGTGGTCTGTGAGCTTTCAGAGAGTTTTTTTATCCCTCAAGCAGTGTGTGTGCTCTGTCCCTATGGGCTTCTTTTACACCAACGCCTCCCACTATAGCATTGGTACATTCCTGTCGCATTGGAACCAAGGTGCCATCAAGCATCCCATCGTTTGCACATTGAAATCACTTTCAGCGCTGCAAAATAACCATTTGCAGGTGGAAAACGGAGAAAAGTCCTACCCATCACTGACCACAAGCCACTGATTTCATTACTCAATCCTCGTTCTAAGCTACCAGATAGGACTGCCCACTGATTGCAGAGATGGGCACTCTTTCCCAATAATTATTGGTGTGACATTCATTGCCAGTCCACTGCCTAACACGCTAATGCAAATGCACCACTGTGGTCGCTGCCGGGAGACGACCCAGAGTTTGAACGACAGTTGGCTCTCTTTCTCGCATCGGTCGATACCTTGCAGCAGATGTTGCTGACTTTTTCTTTGATAGCACAGGAGATAAAGGCCCCCGACCTGTTTCACTGGAAAGTCATCCAAGCAGTCCAGTATGATGTACGTTTTCCCTACTGCACGATCAGCTCAACCATGTCCAAGGGTCCATGTGCTTGCCACGCATGAGTGAAGCTCTCAAGTCATCATTCTTCCATTGCTGTGTCCTCGTATATTCCAGCTTCTGCAAGCATTGCACTGGGATACGTGATATGTCCTGAATGAAAGTTCTGCCACGGAGACATTTCTAGAAACTGGCAATCAGTAGTGAAAATGAACATTTTATGTGGACTTGTGTGGCCTGTGCACAGAACCAGGCTGCACCGCCACATCATTTTTCTGCTGGAGCAGTCCCGGACCAACCTTTGGACAAGGTGCACGCCAACCTTGTAGGTCCTTTTCTGGGAATTGTATGGTTGTTGCGCTGGATGCATTGTGCAGTTTCCCATTTGTAGTTAAACTGTCTTCCAAGACACTGACAGCAACTACTTGCACACTGTCAGTCATTTTTGCTGTTGAGGGCTTGCCCTTGACCCTCATATCTGAAAATTGTCAGCAATTTGTATCGGAGAGTTTGAGGATCTTTGCATTTGCAACAATAACGAGCAACTGACTACTGCCCTGTTTCACCCAGTTTCTAATTCAGGGGAAGAGTGATTCCCACAAACATTAAAGACTGAGACGCAGAAGACTGTGTCTGCCTCGTCCCGTGACAATACACTGTTTAGCTTTCTAGTTACATACCGGGTGACAAAAGTCGGCAGATACCGTCCGGCAGTACGTTTGCACGTGTGCAGGAGTAGGGGCTTCTCGCATTTATTACATTCCACGTTGCATGTCCTGGAGTGTTGAGGCCTACTGTAGTTTCCTCTCAGGGTGGCCATTTGAGACCGGTCTTTTGGCTGGCAGCAGGGATGGGTCGGTCACAGTGTTTTCCCAGGAGGAGGCTCCCAACTGTGGCAGTGTGTAAGTGCACTGTCACACCCAGTGTCCTACTTTAGCCTGCAGAATGGGGCACCAATGAAGATTGCTCCTGCGACCCCCGATGCTAAGCCCGTAGAACTGGAAACTGCAACCCCCTTTCCCCATTCACCCTGTACGAGCCCTCGCCCCAGCCAGTGCAAACAGACCTGCCATTCTCCCTGCCTGCACAATCTTCTGCTATTCTGGTGGAGTCAGCCGAGTCATCATGGCCTACTTCAGTGGGAGACCTACTGGCAGGGACTCTCACACCCTTTCTGGTTTTGTGACAGAGATCGCGGCAGAAACTAGGTCATTTTCAGCACCGATGTGGTCTTTTCATGGGGGAGGGATTTCGTATCCCCTCCAGCAGACATTCATGTGGATGCAGATGAGCTATATTAGGCCTCACAGCAGAGTAGTGCGGAAAGCTCTCACGAATGCACTTGTGTGGAGCATTGTATGAGCAGAATTGCTGATCCAGGTGTCTACCTGCCAGTGGCGATAGGCTGCACCAGTCAGCTCTTATGCTGATGTTGACTAACACAGGCCTGGATTTTGCACTGTGCCATCCTCTCAGTTCTACGTGATAACTGCCATTCTCTAAGCAGTAAAGTGAACAGGCTGTCGAGTTTTTCCTCTTCTAGGGTCCACCTCCCTGGCTTCCAGGTCCAGAAACAACTATCAACTAGAGTAGTGACATTCGCCCCAACAATACAGTTTCAGGGCATTTTTGTGCTTACACAGATACAAAACCATCCATCCCAAATTCTTGTCATCTTAATACCTCCCTTTTCCCACTGAGGAACCAAACTTTTATCTTTTTCCAAAGCTTCATAAATGCAACACTACTGTTCCTTGAGGGTCCCCGCACTGAGGCTGGCTACTGGATTCCCATGGAAAGAGTTCCTGCCTTGGCCACCCAGCATCTCTGGCCACTTGTCTGCCGCCTTTCTTCCTACAGTCAAGATGCTAATCCCCTCCTTACCAAAGATTCCCCCGTGAGATCACGAGTGCCAAAGGCAACAGAGATCAGACTGATGCCATGTTCTTTGAATTTCAGCAGACAATTGATACAGCCCATCCCTAATATAGATCAGATCTGCCACTGGATGCAGGACTTTCAGGGAAAAAGAATTCGACATGGCATTTTTAATGGTCTTTATTTATTATTTATTACTGTGTCTGAAGGACAAAGTATATAATCGGCAGACGTAAACGACAGTTTGGTAGTATCCTTATGGTCATTACTGTTAACAGTATTTATAAATGATCTAGTGGTTAGCGTTGTTGTTCGTAGATAGTACTCTTGCGTAGAGGAAAGTTGTAATGCCAGAAAACTGTACTGTAATGTAAAAAGGCCGGCAGAGGGCCAACACTTAGTGCAGAGACTGGTAGTTCCTGAATGCAAAAAAATGTAATGTACTGTACATAAACACTCAGAGAGTTCCATTACTATCTGATAACACTATCTGTATTACATCACTAAGAACTGTAACAACCACAAAATACCTAGGATTAACTCACTAGAGTGACTTACATACACATCAATATGATTACTCTTGCAATTAACATTTAAGAGTTTGGCATAAAGTGATTAGACCTAAAATGGAATGAACACAAAACAATAAGTTGTAAGAAAATCAAATGCTAGGCTGAGATTCAATGGAAGAATCCAAAGAAAATGTATTCATCCTCAAAATAAGTGGCCAGCAAAACACTTATAAGGAAGATTCTTCAGTACCGCTCATCCGTCTTGGACCTTTACCATGTAGAATTAGTAGACGAGATACAGAAGATCCAATAATAAGCAAAAAACTCCAGTGATACATGTTACAAGATAGGTGTTGTACATCAAGAAAAGCATACTGTTAAAATTTTGAGACAGAAGAATTGGGCTACATAAATTATCTGGTCCAAAGTGTCAGGACACTCTTTCATCCCCCCCCCCCCCCCCTTAATGAGGAACTGACCACTAGCTAGTATAAAAGGAGGCAGAGAGTACTGAGTTATCAGCAGAGAAGCAGCAACAGCATAATGTGTCAGTCAAGAGATCTCAGTGGCTTCAGAAGTTGACTAGCCGTGGGAGGCCACTCAGTAGCAAGACTGCACAGGTTGACTGTGGGTGATGTGATTGTGAGGTCGAAATGTGAAGCTACAAGCACAGCTAAACCAGGTCCAAACAGACCTCACATACTGGTGGACAGCAACTGTCAAGCATTATAGAGTATGGCTACAAAAGAACTGTATTTGACACACCTGCTTAAGGAGCAAGTGTGGTGAATGTGTGTCAGGTGGCCTGAGGATGCTACTGTGCACTGAAACCAGAAGCCAAAATAAATAAATTACAACTGTAGACACAAACACACGAAGTCTATTCAAATAATTCTGAAATATTCACAATTTCCAACCAATGGTGTGTTGGAGTGAAATGTGGTTGGTATTACTCCATACGCCTGTGTTTAATGTGTAACTGCTGAAAGTTTCATAGTTGTATGTCTGTTAGTTAGTGTTCAGTGCACTATTGAGTAGAACGTTAGTCTGAAAATTTTGAGATGGCAGAGTTAGAGGAGCAATAATCGTGCATTAAATTTTTCATGAAACTCAAGAAAACGTTTACAGAGAGACACCAAACAATGCAGGAAGCCTACGGTGATGAGTGCTTAAGCCGTATTTGGTGTTACGAATGGTTCACACAGTTTAAAAATGGCAGAATGGAAAATAAAGATGACCCTCGTTCAGGTCCCGCTTCAACGTCTACCAACCATGCTCGTATGAGGAAAGTCAACAATACTGTGCATGCCAATCAAAGACTTACTGTCCGAAAGATTGAAGAAGAATGTAGCATTTCAATTGGATCATGTCATGAAATCCTGACACAGCATCTTGGAGTGAACTGTGTTGCCCCCCAAGTTTGTCCCACTGCTAATGAGTCAAGACCAAAAAGACCTTCACATTGCAATCTGTGAAGAGCTTTTGGATCATGCAAATGAGAATGAGATGTTCCTTAAGAGAATCATAGCTGATAATGAGACATGAGTCTATAGTTGTGATGTTGAGACTAAGGTTAGATCCTCACTATGGGCCAAGAAAGATTCTCCACGATCAAAAAAAGCTCATCACATCAGGTCAAACGTCAAAGCCATGCTGATTGTTTTCTTTGACTGAAAAGGATTAGTTCATGATGATTTTGTGCCACAGGAATGTGTTGCGATGCCTTCAAGAAAATGTGAGACGGAAAAGGCCTGAAACGTGGCGAGACAATTCGTGGCTCTTGCATCATGATAATGCACCTGCACATTCATCCCTGTTGGCGCATAACTATTGCACAAGAAACGAAATCACTGTGCTGCCTCATCCTCCTTGCCCTCCAAACCTGGCCCCTGCGGACTTTTTTTTATTTCCAAAGTTGAAAAACCTGTTGTAAGGATAAAGATTTGCAACAATAAATGAGCTAGAGTATTTTGAAGGATACCATGCACCATGAGTAAAAGGTAAACGTAGAAACATTTTGTAGACAAAGTTCCGGAATTTTTTGAACAGATATTGTATACTATTTCAGTACTGTATTGATCATTGTTACGTGGGCAATATGTTGGGAATATGTAATATGAAGTATATAAAAAAATCAAATGAAACAGTGAAATGAATCACCCGTGAGTTCCACAGTGCTACCGGCAGTCCAGATACCACACTGACTGGTCATAGGGAGTTAAAAACAAAGGCGCACAGTGGTTGAGCAGTTCCTCATAAGCCATATAGTTCTGTAGTCAGTACGAAGTAATGTTTGAGGTGGTGTAAAGAGTGACACCACTGGCCAGTGGACGGGTGGAAACAAGTGATTTGGAGTGATGAATTGTGCTACACCTTGTGGCAATCTGATGTAAGGATTTGGGATGGGCAGCTGTTTGGAGAACACTACCTGCTGTCATGTTTAGTGTCAACAGTGAAGTACAGAGGAGGTGGTGTTATGATATGGTGGTGTTTTCATGGTTAGGTTGTAGTTCCTTTATTGCATTTAAGAATACACTATGTGGGCTGTGTACAGTTGAGAAACAGTTCGGAGACGGTAATTGTTTGTATCAGAGTGCTGTTATAAAGCAGCAGATGTGAGGCAATGGTTTTGGGCAATATCATCCCCATTATAGACCGGCCCTCCAAGAGTTCCAACCTGAACGCGATGGAAAACTGTGGGATGAGTTAGAACGTCACCTTCACTCCGGACCCTGGCATCCCACAGCACTACGTTCTCATGTTTCAGCTCTTGAGGAAGAATGGGCTGCCATTCCTCCACAGAAATTCAGACTGCTCCTGAAAGTGCTCAGCAGTGTTCAAGCCATCATAAAGGTGAATGATGGACACACCCCATATTAATGTCCACTAACAGGTGTCTGGACACTTTTGATCAGATAGTGTAGTCCTCCCAGATACTTGTAGCAAATGCACCAAGAAGAGAAACTCACAAAATTACTGCTCCTAGGGAGGCTTACTACAGTTGTTCTTCACATACACCATTCAAAACTAGAGCAAGAAAGGTGTGAAAAGGTGTTAGTATCAGAAGCACACTTCACCCCACACCATAATGTGGCTTGCAGAGAACATACGTAAATGTTAGTCCATCCCTGTCACTGAGCGAGGTGGTACAATGGTTAAGGCAATGGCCCTGCATTCGGTAGAACCAGTGTTCACATTCATCATCCTAATACCCAGATGTAGGCTTTTCATGGTTTCTTCTACAATTATCACGATAAATGCCTGGATGGTTCGTTGAAGTGGAGTGAGAGTGTACTGAGTCAAGCAAGAATGCCTGTATGGTTCAAGTGCTTTGAGGAAGGTCATTAATCTGTGTTAGATGACAAATATTCTGGTCAACCATCAATTAGCACAACACCAGAAATGATTCTGAAAGTGCATGATGTAATTCATGAGGATTGAACGCAGACAATATGAAGTTTGTAACAGACTTTGGCTATTGTACAGTACATGTCAATGACTTCTAGGTGATGAACTGAACATGAGATGAACTGTAGCAAAGTCTGTCCCGCGCCTTCTCAGCATTGACCAACAAAACCTCAAGATTCAGACATGCACTAATCTGCAACAAAGAGTTTGAGAGTTCTACAGTTCTTATCCACAGTCATAACAGGTGATGAATCTTGGGTCTGTCGTTATGACCCTAAAACGAAGCAGCAATCACCACAATGGAAAATGTCATCTTCTTCCAGAAAAAGCTAAATGAATTTGCAACAACTTGAAGTTAATACTGATCTTTTTTTCAACATTTGGGGAATAGCGCATAAGGATTTTCTTCCACCTGGTCACAGTGTCAACAGGCAGTTTCACTGTGAAGTTTTGAGGGGACTGATGGAAAATGTTTGGTGCAAACGGCCAGAGCTGTGGAAAAAGAAAGACTGTTTGGTGCACCATGACAATGCATCTGCACACACCTTGCTCATTATGAAGAAATTCCTGGCCACAGTCCACTACCCTCACTACACACCAGACCTAACCCTGTGAGACTTCTACCGGTTACAGAGGACAAAAATCACATTGAACAGGCAATGTTTTGACTCGACTGAAGACATCCAACTGAAATTGCAACTGGTCCTGAATACCCTCGATCTTGTGTTCTTCCAGGAGTGCTGAGAACAATGCTGGGATTATTGCATACATGCCGAGGTGACAGTGGACATTAGGATGTAAGTATAGTTTTTTGACTTTAACAATGATGTTCTTGGATATTTTGGGTAGCACCTTGCATAGTGTATTTTGTTAGTGTAATAACAGTGTGAAGCAAGCAGTACCAAGCAACATTACAGGACACCACCAAAATATGATACACAGTCAACACAAATTGTTCACAGTTTAACCTGATATCTCGAACAGAAATCATTAAGGAGAGTAGGATAGCAAAAAATATCTTACATGTTCACAAAATTGAGATTAATGGGCAGGACATGAAATCTATTATATAAGAACTTCAGCACTCAATGTACAACCAGCATTCTTACTTCTCCTGTACATTACTTAGTTACCACTGTCCGACACCACTCCACACTATATCATGTCGTAATGTGATAACCTCAAGTACATGAGAATAATTGCAGTAACACACTTTGAACCATTGCCATTGGAATTTAATATCGACTGACTCTGATAGCAATGGCATATCATGTTTTAAACCAGATATTCTTCACACTGTTGTCATTATTAACTAGAACCATGAAACTGTGAAAAAGTTGGCAGAGTACTAGTTTGGACTGAACTTGGTAAACAAAGAGTACTGAAGCCTGAATAATCATAGTTGATTTACAAAATATGAATTTTAAAATATGGATCCAAGTTTAAACTTTTTATGGAATAGAAAAAACCCACCTTCACTTCTGAGTGAATGGCAATTCACAGTTTTGTAACAAATTCTCATGCACACGTTACATTTCATCGCACTCCATTTCCTATAATGGACCTTGAGCCCAGGAACGCATGGAAAACAACAGAGATCCCCCCAGAGTTGGGGAGTGCACTGGAGTTAGCTGGGATTGAGGAAATAATTACTGCAACATTTCAATGCCCATTTTCACTTTTCTTTACCTGACTCCACAACCAATTGTTTCAAAAGCAGAATCTCAGAGTGATTTAGCACATTTGCGTCAATGAACAGTTCAACTCTTAATAGGCTCTGTCACAATTCTCTGAGTCTTTCAGAGTCCTTTGAGATTTCCTCAACTTGTCACAAAAATTTAACTTATCTGAGAAATCCCTATTTTCCATGTTTTTCAGACAAGTTGCCACACTGTTTTCGACAGTACCTTCCGTATCATAGATCAATTATTAAATACAAACAACTATTTAGCCACAAACCTGTAAGTGGTACAGAGACACAGAATTATATTTTTGATAAATACATGCAGCCATTATGCAAATGACAAACTCATAAAAATTTTTTGATGTGGACACAAAAATAACTGACAAACTCATAAAAATTTTTTGATGTGGACACAAAAATAACTAACTAATGAACTATATGAGGCATACCTGTTTTTAACTTGAGCCAGAAACCAGTTCTTGTCAACAACAATGCTACGAATACTTGATGGGACAATGTTTGTTCCAGAATCAAATTCAGATGACTGTAAATTGTAGCACTCAGAATCCAACTTGTTTAACACACTTATGAGACCACTATGCCTGTTAACAAAGAATATTTTTATGAAATTTTGGCTCCAGATATACAAAATTAAAAACAATTTATTAACACTTATATTGAGATGCACTGCAGAAACAGTAAGCAGAATCAAAGCACATGTTATCTCATACTCACTACTAAATGTAGTAATAGTAATATAATAATAATAGTAATGAGTACACAACACTATTAACTAGTGAGCATAGATATAGAAGCCTTAAATCATTGACAATAAAAAGAGAACTGGAAGCATTGCTGCATGTAAATGAAGAAATCTGAAACTGATTTTTTTTAGTTTTACAGTGTCTGCTGGTAAAGACAAAGAAAAAACAACACTGAGAGGTACAAAATACATTAATTCAACCAGTTCTGTAAATTTCATTAAGAAGAGCCCTCAGGGATGCTGAATGTGTCACAATTTACAATAACAAGAGAGAGGGAAATCATAGGAAAATAATCTTTATACTGCAGTAACAATCATTACACTGCTTAATGTCATTCTTGTTTCTCCCATTAAAACAATCCAGAAATCAAGCTGTTCACAGAAGGCTATCAGTTTTTCTCCCCTCTCGCTGGTCTTTCACAGGCCATGGTCTCCAGCTGCATTGTTTCTTCTTCACTTTCCACTGTACTATTAAAGCCACCCATCATTTACGTTCTTCCTTGTCCTTCCCAGTTTTCTTGGTAGACTTCCTCACTCAACTCATATATTTTGTCCACTTCCTCTTTACTTGTGGCTGATATTGGCACATAAACTTGAATGATTGATGTAGCCACAGAGTTACTCTTCAGTTTTCACCACTAATACTCTGTCACTAACTGGAATAACCATCACTATATTTTGTCTAATGTTTCGTGTATATAATTCCAACTCCATTTTCCTTCCTTTCTGATTCTTCGTAAATTACCTTGTATTTCACCAATCCAAATTCATCTTCTCCTTCCTATTGAACGTCACTTACCCTAAAAGACTGATATTATGTCTCTCCATTTCTCTCTTCATCCTTTCTAACTTTCCTTTCTTATCCAGCATCTTCACATTTCGTGTAGCAATCCTCAAGCAATATGTTTCCCATTTCTTCCTCTTATTTTAATTTAATTCAATGCTGCTATAACCCTGTACATAATACTTGGACAAGCACCGCAGTAACAGGTCACTGACGTGCTACACTTAGTATTTTTTGCCACTGGCACCTGCGCAGGCCGTTCCCCGGAGACCACCTGTGGTGGGCACATCACTTGTGCACACAGCACGGCACCTGTTGCGCCATCTACCAGAGCCCTCATCTTTATAAGTGCAGCACAACAGGTAAATCTGATAAATGGATTGTAGGTATCACAAGTGCATGGCATGGTGCCTGATTGCTCTTAACATCTGCGCCACACTGAGCCTTAGGACCATGGACATTCCCTTTTAAATGGCAGACTAGATAATACTCAAGTAGTTATGCCACCATGCCAGCTGTTGGCAGGTGGCACTGAAACCATTATCAGTAGATCTACCATCCCACAGAAGGAAAATTCTGACACTGAATCAAAATAGAATCATTTTTCAAGATGTTTGAATCCCTCCCCCTTCCTGGCAGTGTATTCTTAGTTCAGATGTAATATGGTACATCAGATAGTACTACTGTTTTACAACTTGTAACAGATTTAAGGATTTCCTGGAATTCCTGGAAAGTAGGACATGTTAGTTATCTTGGATGGAGAGTCATCAGAACAAGTAGAAGTAACTGCAAGCTTGTCCACGAGAAGTGTGTGAGTTGGTGTTCATGCTGTATGTGAATGACCTAGCAGACCATATGCATTGTAACCTCAGGGTCTTTCCAGATGATGTCCTTATCTATCACGAAGTACAGGAAAAAGCTTCACAAATATTCCATCATATCTTGATAAAATTTTAACAAAGTGGAAAGAGAAGTAACTTGTTTTAAACATCCACAAATGTAAAACTGTACACTTCTATTAAAGCACAAAAGTAGTACACTGCAATTACAATGTCAATGGTTCACAACCGGAAAACACAAATATCTGGGTGTAATAACAGAATGTAAAGGAATGATTACACAGACTTTGTCATCGGTAAAGCAGGTGGCAAACTTCAACCCGGGAAAATGCAGTCAGGGTATGAGGAAGACTGCTTACAAATGCGAGCTAGTCCTGACATGTAATCGTCAAACCATGAGCCGTGCACAGTAAAGCCCACCTGCGATGGTGCTGCAGCTCCGCCAGCAGTGCCTGCAGCTCCTCCGCCGCCAGCTGTGCTTGTGCCTGCTCCCGGCCCAGAGCCAGCAGCACTTCGGCACGGCGGGCGGCCAGCGACGCAGCCTGCCTCGCCAGTGCGAGTTGTGGCAGGGACAGCAGCTTCGTCACCACCAGCTGCAGTAGCGGACCACTCTGTGAAGGGTGCACTCCCTCCAGGCAGTGCAAGAGCCGCGACACTTGGCTTGGCTGAGAATAACGAAAAACAGTGAAGCAAGCAAAGGAACTGCTACAACTTCAGCAGTAACAACTGATAGGTACAGCTGAGGTCATACCGCTAGGAAACTGAATTACAAGGAGGTACCCAGGAAAACCAGAATTATTTTTTAAAAGCTATATATTTTCAAATTGTTTACAGAACAACATTATCCCCTTTAAAATGCACTCTGTTCCAACTAATACATTTGTCCCAATGGTGCTTCCACTGTTTGAAATATTTTTTGTAATCATCTTTGTAAATGGCTGACAGCTCCTCCCTTGTTTATTTCTTGACTTCTTCAATGTTGTCAAATCAGTGTCCTTTCACGCCCACTTTCATGCACAGAAATAAGAAAAAGTCACACAGAACCAGGTCAGGTGAGTATGGCACGTGGGGCAGCGGAACCATGCCATTTATAGCCAAAAACAGTACAACAGAGATGGCTGTGTGTGTAGTTGCATAGTTGCGGTGAAAGAACGGGTCTCCTGTCTGCCACAAATAGGGCTGCTTTTGACAAACATTGTTGTGCAGTCTTCTTAAAACTCTACATTAAAGGTTTGATTGATGGTCTGATCTGGGGGAACAAAGCCTGAATGATTCGGGCAGCTGATGGATGTCCTGAACAGGTTTATCATTAATCGGCATGTCGCCATTTTTAAATCAAGCAAACCACTCACACACTTGAACTTTTCCCATAGCATCATCTTGGTAAGCTATTTTCAACATTAAAACAGTTTCAGCAGCATTTTTACTGGGTAGAAAACAAAATTTCACAGCTACACGTTGCTCACTTAAATCTGGCATCATAAAAAAATGGAACAAGAACAAAACAGAGCTACCAAAATCAATTACTCCATATGAACAGAACAAGCCAGGTCAACAACACAGGTGGTACTGAACTGGCAATGAGTTGCACTATACACGCATAGAGGCAGAAATGCACACTATACAAGCTCCGCCCACAGCAATATTATTCCGGTTTTTTTGGGCACTCCCTCATACAACCCTGCTACAGACATCTTGACTTTGGACTGTCAAGTGACATTACACTGTAGCGACATAGACTATTAAATGATAACTGAAACAGGATAGTATATATGAAAGACCACGAACATGCAGCAGTTTTATCACACTGAAAACAATTACTGCAAAAACAATCTGACCATCACTTTTGCCTTTTTTCTGTTACACAATTACATGGCCTAATAAACCAAAGAATTTTATTCAAAAATGTTAATGATTTAGTCATTTGGGAAAGTGAAGTAGCAAATTTCCTATATCTGAATTCAATATGGCCCAAAATAGCACAAGCACTGACAAAGGCAGCATATGTTTCATGTGACCAATACCCATAATGGCCAACTATCAGGCAGGTCTTGCACCAGTCCCTTCCACAGGGATATGACCTGTATACCAATAGGTTTGGGAGTGGGTGTGATACAGAGATGTAAATTGGATGACAGCGGCAGAATATCACTTTACGAGAGAGGAAAATAATTGTGGGTAGGTTGACCCTCTTTTCTGTGCACAATGACTGATATTCAAAGCCCTCGGAAATGACATGGTTAAGTTACTTCAGCCTTTGCAGATATTAGATGATGAGCTGGGTATTCCTTTGCTGTTCATTCTTGAAGATGGTGAGAGGACTAGAGATACTGAGGATACGGTGCAGGAAATCTGTTTACAGACTAGGTTTGGAGGATAGTGCCTGCCTGTGAAAGCCTTAGCGAGACCTTCAGTATTCTGGCATGAGGTTCTCATCACTGCAGACATACCACCCATGCATGACTGGACTACTGGACTATATGGCAGCAACACTGTGGTATTCAAGAGAAGACAGCTTTCAAAATGATGGTACTGTTGATGGTTAGTGAATGTGATACAGTCATCAGAAAGTAGAGGTCAACTTCCAGGAAGGTGGCATGTTGGGTTGAGGAGAACCAGATGAAGCAAATGGGAGAGAAAGTGTTGAGGCAGTAGGGGAATGAGGACAGGGTGTCTTGGCCCTTGGTGCAGATGACAGACATATCATAAATTAACCTGAACTAGACAAACGGTTTGGGGTTCTGAGAGTCTAGGAAACTTTCCTCTAGACGGCCAACAAACACGTTGCGGTAGGACAATGCCACATGGATGCCCTTGGCCATGCCACGAATTTGTTTATATATCTTCCCCTCAAAGGACAAGTAGTTTTGTGTGAGGATGTAATTAGATAGACGTATTAAAAAAAAATAAGATGGTGGGTTTGGAGTTAGAAAGACATTGGGAAAGGTAACGTTTGATAGTAGCAAGGTCAGTGGCATATTGGATGTTGGTATTTAGGGAAGTGGTTGGATTAATTAAGAACTGAGAAAGAGGTTCATATTTTTAATAGGAGAGGTGAGGTTATGGAAAATTGACTGGAGACATTGTTTGACAAGATCAGAGATTCTTTCATTGGGAGCACAGTAAATGGCTACAATGGGGCATCCAGGATTGTTAAATTTATGAGTTTTGGGAAGCATGTTGATGTGCGAGGAGAGAAATCGATTTGGGGAAAAGTGTCTGTGTGTGTAGGGGGGGGGGGGGGGGGAGGGGGGGTTGCAGGGTGAAGGGGAGTGTCACATGTGTATGCATGCTATGTTTCTGTCAGAAGACTGGAGTGGTTTTATGATGTACCTTTTGCATTTCTTGCTTTTATGTTTTCATTTTCTTCAAAGGCAAAGCTAAACTGTGAAGTGGTAGCCCAGTGTAGAGCCTGTGCCTATCGCCATATATTTTCGATTTTCAAATGTTAAAAAAACAGAAGATGTTTTTCCTGTTCCTCGGTAAGAGAAAGAACTCACTCTCTGTTAATGAGGAAAGGCTGATTCACATTATTTTAGAGTGTAATCAGCAGTGGTTGCGAGAATATTTAAAAGTCTGTATTTTTTATGTGCATCGAAGGAAGATTATAGTATTATTTTACCAGTGAAAAGTTGTATGAGTCACTATTCCAAGTAGTACTGCAATATACGGAAAACCAAGAAGCCCACCTGTGTACTTAAGAGTTATCATGAAAATCCAATTTCAACAATATAACGGACACAGTCAAGATTTTGTCGGTAGATATGGCAATCGGGCATAGTATTTTTAATTGGTAAGGACAAGAGAAAGACTATTTCTTTTATGTGCAACTAATATGATAAGATTTTTTACCCATTTACAAGATTAGCTCAGTTTATTGTGCTTGTCCGACAAGGCAGAAAATTTTATAAGAGACAGTAATCAAAATTCCAATTTCAGATCACCTCTTTATTATTTTCTTATCTGCCATTAATTAATTTCATTATTTCCATATGTCTATTTTTTTTTCTTTTTTCTTTTTCTTTGAGTCCTGACACAATCGCCACTTTATAATATAATAAAAGATAAAATTTAGATGTATGGAAATAATGAAACTAATTAATGGCACATAAGAAAATAATAAAGAGGTGATCTGAAATTGGAATTCTGATTACTGTCTCTTATGAAATTTTCTGGTGTGTCGGACAAGCACAATAAGCTGAGCTATGCCAAAATCTTATCATATTAGGTCCACATAAACGAAATAGTCTTTCTCTTCTAGATTTATGCTTACCAATTAACAATACTACATCCGATCGCCATATCTACCTACAAAATCTTGACTGATTCCTTTATAATGTTGTAATTGGATTTTCGTGATAACTCTGAAGTACACAGGTGGGCTTCTTGGTTTTCTATATATTGCAGTACTACTTGGAATAGTGACTCATACAACTTTTCACTGGTAAAATAATACCATATTCTTCCTTCGATGCACATCAAAAATACAAACGTTTTACATATTCTCACAACCAAAATGGCTACTGTTGAATATGATTTAAAATAATGTGCATCCACCTTCCTTCCGTCATTAATTGAGAGCGAAACCTTCCTCTTACTGAGGAACAGGAAAAACATCATCTGTTTTTTAAGCATTTGAAAAATAAAAATACGTGACAGTAGGCACAGGCTCTACACTGGGCTACCACTTCACATTTTATCTTTGCCTTTGAAGAAAATCAAAACATAAAAGCAAGAAATGCAAAAGATACATCATAAAGTCTCTTTACTTAGCGAGACAGTATAGTTTGTATCATGTTTCTGTCCTCTTATGTGTTCTGTCTTCTTATTTCAGTGTTTCTGGCAATTGGACAAATGTACCATACTGGCCCGAATAAAAGCTGCTCTTTTGGCCAAAAAATATTAGGATTAGCAAATCTTATGTGACAAGTATATTTTTGCATCATAGAAACATCAACTGCAGTGTTCATTCCTTAGAGAGAAATGGAGTAACAATGTGTTAATCACTGAATATGAGGTAACAATGTAACCAACTTTGATTGCTGACAAATGTCATTTAGATAGTGACTATTATCAAGCTTACTGTTCTGTTATTTTATGCGAGAAGATGAACACAGATTTCTCTACATAAAGAGCAGAATTTAGTATTCACCAATTAAAGGTTATTTTGAAAGAAAATCATCAACACACTTCAGAATTTAGTGGAGTTATGATGCAAATTTCAAACTCACAGTGTCTGTTTTGCAGAGGGTACATTTAAAATGTCATTTTATCAAGAAAATCCTACAGAGGGACCGCAAACTGGGAAATATCCTGAACTCAAAGCTGGAGTTCTTTCTTTTGTAAAAGGAATGACAGTATACCTATCTCTTGACAAACAAACCAGGAAAAGGTCTCAGAAATTGTGGAGACCTCAAACATACGACATCAAAATTCTGTGCGTGTTATCAATTGACTATGCAGGTTTACAAGTAGATGTGGCCCCTCTATTCAGCAACGGATTGCATTTGCACAGAGACTGCCAGAAGATTTTAACTGATAAATCCATAGACTTCCAAAGGCACATACTAAACAGAACAGCAACACTCTGACTCTCCATACATCAGCAACACTGATAAGATGCCCAACTTTTGGGGATGAGCTCTATAACAGTGTACTATAATGAGATGAAAAATTCTCACTTTAGAACTGCAAATTAAAAAGGAGAAATTATTCTGGAGCATATCATGTTATTCTGAAGCATAATACTTTGCCAGAGGAAAATTTGCCTATGCTGTTAGTAACTTACTGCCTAGAAAAAGGCTGGATGACAACAGAATTAATGACTTTTTGGAATCTCAGGCCTAGTGTGCTGCTCAGAAGAAATATATACTGGCACTGGATGCTTTTTAACAGTCACTTGAAGTAAAGAATGAAGTTGTAGCATTGAAGACAAATCCCATCATCATACCTCGAGATATGACTTCAGAACAGCAGGTGAATTTAAATACATCTCCAAAAACACTATTACCATTGGCTTTCTGAAGGGGATAAAAAATTCACTCCAGCTAGGCATCATTAAAAAGCGTTATGTGTGAATGGATTCTCCCTTTATGACAAACAGTATCATCAAACTCTTTCATCCTAGAATTCAAGAAATGCTGGCTATTCAATGCCCTGAATGACAGAAAGGGGATCAAAAATTCACTCCAGCTAGGCATCATTAAAAAGCATTATGTGTGAATGGATTCTCCCTTCATGACAAACGGTATCATCAAACTCTTTCATCCTAGGATTCAAGAAATGCTGGCTGTTCAATGCCCTGAATGGCAGAAAGGACAATTTTCTATCCTGCTCTGTGTATATAGAACACAGTTTATGATCACTTGTGCTGCTATTAACACAGACAGGTGGTTCCTGAGGTTGATGATGGAAAAATTCACAAAGTGAACAGCTAATCAAAAGGAAAATCCAGAGCATAACAAAGTCATTGTAAGTGTGCACAAACAGTCCAGGAAGCAATGTGAATCAATGCGTAATACAGGCAAGGGCAATCATCTACTAATTGATGGTGCATATCAAAGGTTTCAAGAAACCACTGAGACCGTCTGGCAAGTGTCAGGCTGCGGAATTTACCTGCACCCTTGTGTCAGTGGACGTGCCCACACGAAGTGTCTGCAGTGGTCCCCCTCGCAAGAACAAGCCGTGGCCTTAGTAGGAAGCCTGATATATCTGAGCTGTCCCCCACATTGATATTTGAACTAAGTGGAGAATTTAAATCATTGCCCTCTCGCCTTTAATTGGGATGTAGAGACAGAAATGGCCCAGCCTATACTGACTTCATCAAGGAAGGGGGGGGAGGGGGGGAGAGGGGGAGAAAGAGAGAGAGAGAGAGAGAGAGAGAGAGAGAGAGAGAGAGAGAGAGAGAGAGATCCCCACCAAACGCTCCAGTGGTAGTTCTTCAACGTGACTGGGTAGACCAAAGGGGGGTGCTGTCTGTGACAGGTCCCTGCTGATATATGGGTTCTGGGGCACAGCTTGATTCTGCCTGCAGGGGAGTTAATGCTGGTCAAGGTGGAGATGGGGATATCGGATTGGCCTCACTTGCCCAGTTGTGAGGTGAGGCATCACTGGTGTTGACGGGGATGGAGTTGGCAGCTGAGGGGAAGCACGAGCAGTACATCTCATTGTGCCAGAGGTGATTTCGATGCCTGACTAGACGCTCCTGACCAGCCAAAATGTCAAACACTTGCTGCCCCCTATTGGCAACAATGATACCTTGGGCCCACTCAGGGTCCTGGCTCAAAGTCCACGTGGTAATATGCCTGTTGCATTGGTGGTGGGTCCACAGAGCTGGGTGTAGCAGGTCCAAGAGGGTAATTTAGACCGAGTTACATCCTTTTTGAGGTGGACCAGTAGGTAGTGAGAAAGCTGGTGCATGCTTCACCACTTTCAGCTGTTGTTGTTATGTTGTGCATCTGCAATTTTAAGGTCCTCACCACCTGCTCAACTTCTGAATTTGATGCAGGATGGAAAAAGGCAGTGATCAGATGCAGAATGCCATAGCATTTACAAAAATCATGAAATCCATATGCTGTGAACTGAGGGCCGTTGTTGGTAACCATAGTGGAAGGTGCCCCCTCTACCGCAATACTGCAAATAGGTATGGGAGGGCTGGGACGGTGGCTGTTGTGGTGGTGGCAGCTACCCAAGCAATGTGTGGAATATTGGAGAGGGCACTGACAACTAGTAACCACATTGCTCTCCAGAATGTCATGCAAAATAATCATGCACTCTTTGTCAAGGGTGGTCAGGGCATAGCCAAGGGTTGAAATGCTGTGCTGGGGCCGACTGATGCTGGGTGCTGGCCTGGCAGTACCGGGCGGAATGTTCTATGGCAGCACCAACACCAAGCCAGTACACATGATGCCCCACTATTTCCTTCATTCATCACATTCCCCAATGTGCAGTGAGGAGGAGCTTCTGTATGTGGGAAAGGAATGTAGGACGAACTACCACACAGCTTTCAATATGACACCATCAGTGATTGTAAGACAGTCCCATAATGAAAAATACGGGTGTCGTGCCAGGTCGGGGTCCATAGATGAGTGCTCTGGCCAAACCCACTGTACAGCAGACATCATCCCGAACAGTAGTGGATCACAGCCTGTTTCTGCTGCTACTTCATGCACTTTTATTGTGATCTCATCAAGGGTGTGTCTCTGATTTGTGTCTACTGCAAAACGTGGCACTGCAATCTTGTCAAACTCTGCATTTGGTCCACACGGCAACTGGGAAAGTATTTCAGCATTTCAGTGCTGCGTGGTGAGCTGGTAATGGATGTCATAGGTACAGTTATTACACAACAATGCCTAACATTACAGCTGCAGTGCTGCATTATCGGGAAGTTTCAGGGGGACAGAATTGCAAAACGAGAGGCTTGTGATAGGTGATCAGGTGAAAGATGCACACGAATCTCCTTGACACCACAGATGATGGTTAACGCCTCTTTCTCTATTTGGAAATAAGTTCTCTGTGCCGCATTTCATGTTTTAGATGAAAATGGCAATGGCATCTCTGTGCCATCAACATATCTGTGCCACAGCACTGCAACAGTCCCACGATCTGAGACATCAGTGGCAAGCGAACATTAAGCACTTGCCCAGACGCAATGTTGCTAAACAAAGGTATAATCTACACCACATTGCAAGAAAGCTGTCAGGCACAACTATGACCACACAAATTTAACACCTTTTTTACACAATAGATTCAGCGCATGGCAAATCTAGGCCACATGCAGAATAAATTTCCCATAATAATACATTTTGCCCAAGAAAGACTGTAGCTCTTTGAGGCTTTTACGAGATGGTAAGGTAGTGATTGCTTCCACATGATCCTGTGCAGGCTTGAGCCCTCTTTTACTTAATATATGTCCTAAGCACTTGACCCTTTGTTGAGATGACAATGTAGACCATGGGACTGGAGCCACTCAATGAACATCTGCAGGCTGCCCCATGAAGGGCATATTAATTACTAGAAACTGTTTGGTCTGATCATCTACAGGTGACTGAAAGTAGGAGTCAGTGAGAACTATCTTTGAAAAGTAACAGCCCCCAGCCAATTTGGCCCAAAATTCCTCCAGCAGAAGGAGTTGGATACAGATCGATATTTGGTTGATCATTAATGATAGACTTAAAATTATCACAAAATCTCAGTGATCCATTTATCTTCTTACCTATGACCATGAGTATTGCCCATTGGTTACACAATAACGGGTTATTATGCCCATACTTTGCAATCTATCTAATTTCACTTTAACTTGATCGCACAGGGAAAAGGCACTCGATGTGCTCTACTAATCTTAGGCACTGCAGAATGCTGTAAGGATATGGGCTTGGGACCTAAAGTAGAATTAAATAATTGTTTATATTTAGAGCATGATGTATCAAGTTCTGTGAATGATATCACAGTTGAAACAAGATTCACTTGGTCTCGAATTTGGAAGCAAAAAATTGCAAAAGCGCCCAAGCCAAACATGTCGGTTGTCATCCAAGGGTTGACTAGTAGCAGTGTTCATTGCTGAACTACATTTTTATGCTTAGCTTAGACTACGATCTGACCCTGCAATGGATCTAATGGCCATTGTATGTCAATACACTGCAGCAGTAGGTGTAAGTGTTTGGGTGTCTGTGCGGCTGTGTGTGTAAATGTGAATGTGTGTGCTTTTGTTTGAGAAAGAGCAAGGACTCAAAAGTTAGTGTAAATACTATATACTATTGAGTGTGTCTATGCACCACAAATCAGTAAGTTACAGGTGAGTGGTTGCCTTTTCTTGAAGTATGTATTTGTTATAGAAAAAGCCAAACAGGTAGAGTTTCTTGGTGACATTTGTTTTATAGACATTAGACTGCTGCCTAACGAATGTTTTGTCTAAAATTTTTATCCCCTACAAAGAGAGAATAATCAGAAGCTTAAAGACAGAGTATGAAAATTTGTTCAGCTGCATGAAGCTGGCATTAAGAAATATGTCTTAGGCTATGGTTCAGTGCCCATAAAACTAATATCACTACCGATATACATTCAAGAAAAAAAGTATTTCATTAGTAGTAATGGAGGGAGTTTCTTGGTTCAGTTCCTTTAACCCACAGGTATTGACGCTTTCAAATTGCACTCTGTCACATGACCCCCCAAAAAATAAAAAAAAATAAAAATTAAAAAATTAAAAAATAAATAAATAAATAGTAGTAGTAGTAGTAGTAAAAGTGTGAAGTGTAATTACTGTACCAAGATTTGCAATAAATGCCTGAAGGTGTGCAAGACTGACTTTCAATTTTTTCACAGTTGTTGAGGGAGCAGAATGTAATAGTTGCTCAGTTATTTTTTCTACAAATTTTGTGAGTGTGTTAAACTAAGAGTTTTTCATTAAATCCATTGCATGTATTGCACAAAAATAAGAAATCATTTATTTGTACATTACTTAATTCCCCACCATAATTATTATTAAAAAACATACACAGGGATTAGTGTACTATGAATTATGATGTGTGGAAGTTGAGCCATGTGTGAAAGAATGAAGTCAATAATTCTGAAAGTCAAGAGATTATTTGCATCCAAAGTCTTATTGATTCCAGTTTCTCAATGGGGCTAAATCACTAAGAGGTGATGTAGTATTATGCTTGTACCCAAGTGTTGAAGTTCAATACTAAAAGATTAGATGCAATTATAATTTAAAAAAGCTGAACTATAAATCATAAATTAAATGAAAACATGGGGCACTCACACAATCACAGCCCTATAGGAGCTAGCAATGGAATAACAAGAATGATTATCGACACATTTTTGCTCCAAATTAAAATAAAACATGAATATCAACAATAATTTTTGACAGAACATATCAAATAGAGCAGGGCTGAAATTTGAAAGCACTGCAGAGTTCATACATAGTTAAGCTGTGGCATAATTTTCATTTGTCACGCGTATCTTCCTCGGTGTCATAATTAAGTAGAGAATGTGAGTAGAACAGTACTGCAGCCAAAGCTTAATAAACTCTGGTTCACTACACAGACTTACATGTGACAGCACTGCCACAGTAAAAAAAATCTCCAACTTTTCATGGGTCATAGATGTTACTTCCTCACGTTGTTGTTGTGGTCTTCAGTCCAGAGACTGGTTTGATGCAGCTCTCCATGCTACTCTATCCTGTGCAAGCTTCTTCATCTCCAAGTATCTACTGCAACCTACATCCTTCTGAATCTGCTTAGTGGATTCATCTCTTGGTCTACCTCTACGATTTTTACCTTCCACAATTCCCTCCAATACTAAATTGGTGATCCCTTGGTGCCTCGGAACGTTTCCTACAAACCTGTCCTTTCTTTTAGTCAAGTTGTGCCTCAATTTCCTCTTCTCCCCAATTGTATTCAGTACCTCCTCATTAGTTATGTGACCTACCCTTGTAATCTTCAGCATTCTTATGTAGCACCACATTTCAAAAGGTTCTATCCTCTTTGTTTTGAATCTAACTTCCTCATACACTGGCCAAATGACACCTGGTAGTGTTCATTGAAAGTGCACATTAGGCAGAAAAACATTTACGTCACTGAATGGATGTGCACACACCTGTCGCATATCTTGACAACAGGATCCAACGGCGTGTACAAGCAGCCCGCTGGCCGTGCTATGGCGGTGGATGGCTGCTATCAGCTCCTGCACTGGTGGCTCCGTCGACAGCTGGATAACATGCTCCATATGGTTCACCAGCAACCAGGTCAACTGCTCGGCATCACTCAGGTTCTCACACTATGCAAAGTATGGCAACACAGATAATGATATGTAGCTATAAAACTCTTCACACAATACAATGACACCATTCACTGATAGTCTCAATACATTTCAAACCAAATGAGACAAGTTCAACATAAGAACATTAATTTAGAATGGAAACTTATCTGCCTATCTGACATCCTAGATTACCTTTGTAGTAAGTGACAATATGGCACAACTTACTGAAATAGTTCAGCTAACATTACTGCTACTCAGTTTGAACATCAGGTTAACCAAAGAAGACAAGCAGAGAAAAGCCTGCTAGAGGATGAAGAGGACTATGCATATGGTTTTCACGAGTTCAACCGGATATGGTAAGGTCTGATACAAATACTGTTAACTCCTTGGTTTCCCACATTACAGCAATTTTTCTTTAATCCTCCCACCTCCACCGCTGATGGCCTATTTCTCCTGTATATTTCATTAATAATCACAGTTACAAATACTTTTCCCACAAAGTACAATCAATAGTTTAAAATCCCAGACTGACAAATATCAGAATATTTTCCTACAATAATTGATACTACTGCCAACAGATAATTTTTTTCTCTGTTGCATTTCTACAGAAAAAGGATGCTTTTGCTCAAGGCAAGTTGAGGAGTTGAGAACGGATGTCACAGCCTATTGGTCTAGAGGGGTTGTGAAAGGGGGCTTGTTTACTTATTTCTTGGTCAGTACTGGCAAGCAAATGTATGTGCTTATCTGATACCATACAACAGCTACAGTATAAATACGGTGCAGAACTAACAAGGACTTGCGGAAACGAATTATAAAGACATTCATGTTTAAACACACTTATTACATTGTTTACTTCTCAAATGACTCACACAAGCTTATTGTGTGTGGTGTACTCCTGACTAAAGCAACTGCAGCCATCATTCTTGTATAAAATTTCATAAATAAGTTTCATGAGAGCTAGCAATAGTTTCTCATACTGTCAAATATAATATCAGTATTATGAAAACGACAGATCGCTACTCACCACAAAAAGGTAATGTTGAGTTGCAGATAGGCACACTAAAAAGACTTCTAAACATGTGAGCTTTTGGCCAAAAGGTCTTCTTCTAAAGTAGAAAACATACACACATTCTTGCAAGCTCAACGCGAACACAAATGACCACTGTCTCTGGTCACAGAAGCCAGACTGCATGTAACTGCACATGATTGGAGAAGCAGCCTGGGTGTTGGGGGTAAGGAGGAGGCTGAGGTGTGGAGGGAGAGGGATAGCAGGGTAGGGGTGGGTGACAGTATGTAAGTGGTTCCACCTGCTTTTTATTTCTTCGGTTGTTGTCCTCGGTGTCAATGTACGACATTGCTACACTGGCTGAAATAATGGGGTTTGTAATTTGGACACTGACTATGGTAAATAATGTAGCCGGCAGCTGCACAATTATGTTTCACAGTACTTTAATTTCACTTTTCACAACCCCCCACCCCTATTTAAAAAAAACAGTTATTTGTGTATGGCCAAAGCATTATTGTTTAAACCTTCCATAAGTCTCATTAATAGTTTGCAGGCGAACCTCCGCACACTGCTACAATAGTTTACTGTTGAACATCTATGAGCAGTAATAACATAACCACATAGTTCACAGTCCTTCAAATAAATTGAACAGTCACTGTCATTGCTTTAACACGTGGTCTATTGGTGTAACACTTATTTCACTGTTAAGTTGATGCATTGTTGTCATTCTAAGCAACACAGGTTCCTCATCTGAAACTCTGGCATGGACTGACTGTCTCGTGACCAAAAATCAGGCTTTTATACATCCTCACAATAATAGGGGGCAAAACTAAACATTGTTCGAAGTTAAATTTACAGAAATTACAATTACAACATAACTCATTAAATTAACTGAATACATCGAAAAATTGGATCTTTATAACAGTTTCTTCTACTGCAAGAGTTAGGCCAAATTATTTGTTAAAATCATGAAATTAACAAATATCGCTATTTAAACAACACTTTTGACAAAACTGTTAATTACTTTGGAATTAATGAAGGGCTGGTTTTGCTAACACGTTTTCGATTAGAGACAACTAGATACTTAATATTACTAGTATTTCGTCTTCCAAATGTTTATAATTAGTATAGCATTTATATTGGTTTATATGTCAACAATAGAATTTAAGTTATGAAACAATTACTGATTTCACACTATAACAAAGGACATTAACTGGGCATAGTCAAAATAAACTAGGAAATCAATTACATACATAAAACTAAGCACAAATTTAGATCTGGTGTTATATTCTTTAAAACTGAGGGTCAACCTTTCTCTTTTATGAAAATGCAGATTATATTCACATATGCTCATGGTAAATAGTTAAAAGTAACAAAACAAATTTAAGGAGGCAGATGGCAAAACCAGAGGGGAATTAAAATTATCCCAGTTTGCTTCGTCATGAATAAAGTGCTGCTTGTGAGAGCCTGCAGGTAAGAGGTGGAGCAAGGAGGTTAGACAGAGGGCAGGTGGAGGTGGAGGTGGGGGGCAGCAGAAAAGGGAAGAAGTGAAAAGACTGTGAATGTGTTGGTGGAATAGAGGGTTGTCTAGTGTTGGAGTGGAAACAGAAAAGGGGATGGGTGGGTGCAAGAACATGACTAACAGAGGAAAGGGGATGGGTGGGTGCAAGAACATGACTAACAGAGGATGAGGCTACGAGGGTTAGTGAAACATAGTATATACAGCAGGGAGAGTTCTCACATGCGCAATTAAGAAAAGCTGGTGTTGGTAGGAAGGATATAGATAGCAAGGATTGAGAAGCTACCATTAAAATGATGAGCGTTGTGTTGGGCAGGATGTTCACCAACTGGGTGGTCTAGCTGTTTCTTGACTACAGTTTGTTGGTGGCCATTCATGCAGACAGACAGCTTGTTGGTTGTCATGCCCATGTAGAATGCAGCACAGTGGTTGCAGCTTAGCTAGTAGATCACATGACTGCTACCACAGATAGCCCTGCCTTTGATAGGATGGGTGATGCTTGTGAATGGAATGGAATAGGTGTTTGTGGAAGGACATATGGACAGGTCTTGCACCAAGGTTTTTTTACAGGGATATGAACCATGAGGCAAGGGGTTGCCAGCAGGGGTTGTATAGGGATGGACGATGATACTGTGTAGGTTTGGTGGGTGGCAGAATACCACTGCGGCGGAGAGGGAAGGATAGTGGGTAGGACATTCCTCTTTTCAGAGTGCAATGAGAGGTAGTCGAAACCCTGGTGGAAAGTGTGATTCAGTTGCTCCAGTCCTGTGTGGTAATGAGTCATGAGGGGACTGCTCCTTTGTGGCCAGACTGTCAGACTGTGGGACCCAGGGAGCTGGGGGATGACTGGGTAGATAAGGCATGGAAGATCTGTTTCTGTACAGGGTTGAGAGGGTAATTACAGTCTGTGAAGGGCTCAGTGTGACCCTTGGTATATTTCAAGAGGGACTGCTCATCACTATAGATGTGATGGCCACAGGTAGCTAGGCTTTATTTATTTTTTTTTTATTTATTTATTTATTGTTCCGTGGGACCAAATTAAGGAGAAATCTCCATGGTCATGGAACGAGTCAATACATGAAATTATAACACGATATTAGAAACAGATAAAATGAAATATAGAAAAAAAACATATTCAGGTGACAAGTCATAAGTTTAAATGAAGACAATCAACAATGTAACACTGGAATTTGCTTAATTTTTTAGCTCTTCCAGGAGCTCCTCGACAGAATAGAAGGAGTGAGCCATGAGGAAACTCTTCAGTTTACACTTAAAAGAGTTTGGGCTACTGCTAAGATTTTTGAGTTCTTGTGGTAGCTTATTGAAAATGGATGCAGCAGAATACTGCACTCCTTTCTGCACAAGAGTCAAGGAACTGCATTCTACATGCAGATTTGATTTCTGCCTAGTATTAACTGAGTGAAAGCTGCTAACTCTTGGGAATAGGCTAATATTGCTAACAACAAACGACATTAAAGAAAATATATACTGTGAGGGCAATGTCAGAATTCCCAGATTTTTGAATAGGGGTCGACAAGAGGTTCTCAAACTTACACCACATATAGCTCGAACAGCCCGTTTTTGAGCCAAAAATACCCTTTTTGAATCAGAAGAATTACCCCAAAAAATAATACCATACGACATAAGCGTATGAAAATATGCGAAATAGACTACTTTTCGTGTTGAAGTGTCACTTATTTCAGATACTGTTCTAATGGTAAATAAAGCAGCATTTAGTTTCTGAACAAGATCCTGAACATGGGCTTTCCACAACAGCTTACTATCTATCCGTACGCCTAGGAACTTGAACTGTTCCGTCTCGCTTATAACATGCCCATTCTGTCTGATTAAAATGTCAGTTCTTGTTGAATTGTGAGTTAGAAACTGTAAAAACTGAGTCTTACTGTGATTTAGCATCAAATTATTTTCCACAAGCCACGAACTTATTTCATGAACTAAATTATTTGTTACTGTTTCAATATTACACACAAGATCCTTCACTATCAAGTTGGTGTCATCAGCAAACAGAAATATTTTTGAATCACCTGTAATACTAGAAGGCATATCATTTATATAAATAAGAAACAGCAGTGGCCCCAGCACCGACCCTTGGGGGACGCCCCACTTAACAGTGCCCCATTGGGACTGAACATCACTACCACTCTCAATATTGCGGAGAATTACCCTCTGCTTTCTGTTCTTAAAGTAAGAGGCGAACCAATTGTAAGCTACTCCCCTTACTCCATAATGGTACAACTTCTGCAGTAATATTTTGTGGTCAACACAGTCAAAAGCCTTCGTCAAATCAAAGAAAACACCTAGCGTTCGCAACCTTTTATTTAATCCGTCGAAAACCTCACAGAGAAAAGAGAATATAGCATTTTCAGTTGTTAAACCATTTCTAAAACCAAACTGAACATTTGACAGCAAATTATGTGAATTTAAATGCTCCAGTAACCTTGTATATACAACCTTCTCGATAACTTTAGCAAACACCGATGGCATAGAAATAGGTCTAAAATTGTCAACATTATCAATGTCTCCCTTTTTATAAAGTGGCTTCACTACCGAGTATTTTAATCGATCAGGAAACCGACCACTCCTAAAGGAAAAGTTACAGATATGGCTAAGTACTGGGCTAACATACATAGAACAATACTTCAGTATTCTGCTAGATACCCCGTCATATCCATGAGAGTTCTTGGTCTTTAGTGATTTAATTATTAACTCAATCTCCCTCTTGTCAGTATCATGGAGGAGCATTTCAGGTAACAGTCTCGGAACACTTTTTTCTAAGAGCGCTATATGATTCCCTGCTGGAATTAGGTTTCTATTTAGTTCACCTGCTATATTCAGAAAGTGATTATTAAATACTGTACATATATGCGACTTATCAGTAACACGGACATTCCCACTACGCACTGATTCTATATCCTCGACCTGTCTCTGCAGACCAGCAACTTCCTTTACGACTGACCATATGGTTTTAATTTTATCCTGAGACTTAGCTATTCTATCTGCATACCACATACTTTTTGCCTTCCTAATAACATTTTTAAGCACCTTACAATACTGTTTGTAATGGGCTGCTGCATTTAGATTTTGACTGTTTCTAACGTTTTGATATAATTGCCACTTTGTTCTACAAGATATTCTTATCCCTCTAGTCAGCCACCCAGGCTGCCTGTTTGTGCTAGTATCCTGTTTTAAACGTTGTAACGGAAAGCAACTTTCAAAGAGCATGAGAAAGGTCTTTAGAAAAGCATTATATTTATCGTTTACTGTCTCAGCGCTATAAACATCTTGCCACTCTTGTTCCTTTATAAGGTTTACAAAGGTCTCTACAGCAACCGGATCAGCTTTCCTGAACAGCTGATGACTATATTTAACACGAGTTGCAGCATAAAAATCTTTTAAAGTTAAAATTTGCGCATCATGATCTGAAAGGCCATTCACCTTTTTTCTAACAGAATGCCCTTCTAGTAATGAGGAATGAACAAAAATGTTGTCTATGGTTGTTCTACTGTTCCCTTGCACTCTCGTTGGAAAGAATACGGTTTGCATAAGATTATATGAATTAAAGAGGTCTACCAGCATCCTCTTCCTTGCACAATCACTTATACAATTAATATTGAAGTCACCACATATAACTAACTTTTTGTATTTCCTATAAAGTGAACCAAGAACCTCCTCTAGCTTTAGCAAAAATGCTGTGAAATCGGAGTCTGGGGATCTATAAATAACAACAGTTACAAGTTTAACTCCGTTAAATTTAACCACACCTGCACAACATTCAAACACCTTTTCAGTGCAGTACTTTGAAACATCAATTGACTCAAATGCGATGCCGTTTTTCACATACATGGCTACTCCCCCACACCGCAAAGAGCTCCTCGAAAAGCAGCCAGCCAACCTGTATCCTGGTAAAGGAAGCCTCTGAATTATCTCCTTATTTAAGAAGTGTTCAGATATACCAATAATTTCAGAGTCAACATCTATAAGCAGTTCACTAACTTTATCCCTAATACCTTGTATATTTTGATGAAATATACTAATTCCCTCATTACTCGGATACCTAAGCTTTGTCAAAAGTGATTCCCTTGTTAGAGAGACTTCCCTTAAGCAGGAATACCTATCAGCTGACTTCAATCTAAAAAAGGTGCAGCTCTAACACACACTACTGCAGGAATTTTCCCATGAGTGATCCCACCAACCCCACCTATGCTGTCACCTATAAGCTTTGCCAACCTCCCCTTCCCATACCTGTTGAGGTGCAGGCCGTGTCTAGTGAAACCCGTCCTGCTGATAGACTCCACCGACACCACTGAAATGTGACCCATGCTTTCTGTCATCAGCGCACCCCCAAGTCTCATGTTATTACGCCTGACGGCTGTATTAAGATGAGGCCGATCGTGACGCTGAAACAGTTCCACGAAATGCACATTCGTGTTGCCAGTCTGAGTGGCTATCTTTTCCAGGTCACCATCTATGTTATACTCCCCATCCCTACCAATACTATTACCAGCCCCACCCACAATCACTACCTGATCCTCTTTAGTAAAATCCCTACATAACCCCCCTATGTTAACAGTCACCTGAGCCAACCCTGCATTAGGCTTCACAATGCTGGTGACCTGGTACTCACTTCCCAGCACTTCCTGCAACTGCTGGCCTACACCTCTGCCATGTGAACTACCTAACAGCAGAACCTTCTTCTTCCTCTTCGACTTTGCAACTGTTCTACGCACAGTAACTACTGAGGTCTGCTGCATACTTCCTACATCTACAGCTACTAGAGATTCACTAGAGGGACTTCTTGGTATGGGATGGATGGCAGCTATCAATGTGGAGGTATTGTTGCTGGTTTGATAGGGACAGAGGTACTGATGTAGCCATCTTTGAGGTAGAGGTCAGCAATAAGAAAGGTAGCTTGTTCAGTTGAGGATGAACAGGTGAAGCAAATGGGGCAGAATGTGCTGAGGTTCTGGGGGAATGTGTTTAGGATGTCTTCACATGTGATCCAGATCATGAAGATGTCATCAATGAATCCGAACCACTTGAGAGGTTTGGGATTCTGTGTGGTTAAGAAGGATTTCTTCAGATGGCCCTTCAATAGATTCCAACAGGATAGGAGTGACCACTGAAATGCCCGTTACGTGATCTACAAGCTAAGCAGCAATCACTTTGTTGCATTCTATGCAGGCATGCCAAGCAACAAGATGTCTATTTGTGTGAATGGCCACGGACAAACTGTGACCTGAGACAGTTATATCACCCAGTTGCTGATCATGCTGCCCAATACAATGTGCTTCACTTCAGTGACTGCTTCACAGCCTGTGCCAGCTGGATCACTCCTACGAACATCAGCTTTGCTGAATTATGTAGGTGGGAACACACCCTGCAATATATTGTATGCTCCCACAACCCCTCTGGCCTCAGCCTTTGTTAGTCATTGTCCTTACTCACTAATCCCCTTCCTTGCTCCCACTCCGGCAGGCTTCTATACCTGCAACGCGCCCACTAAGTCTCTCTCTCTCTCTCCTCCTCCTCCTCTACTTCTCCACTCCCCCCCCCCCTCTCCCTCCTGTTCAACCTCCCAACTATACAGAGCTGCCCTATACACTCCCTGCCATGTTCCTGCATGCTCCCATAAACAGCACTTTACCGTCCCCCACCCCTACCCTGCTATCCCTTCCCCTCCACATGTCAGCCTCCTCCTTACCTCCATCAACAGATTGCTTCTCCAATCATGTGCAGTTACTCAAAGACTGGCCTCAGAGGCCAGAATAGTTGACATTAATGTGTGAGTTGTACTTTTGTGTGTGTGTGTGTGTGTGTGTGTGTGTGTGTGTGTGTGTTGTCTACTTTAGGAGGAATCCTTTTGGCCAAAAGCTCACATGTTTAGTAATCATTTTAGCATGAGTGTCTGCAGGTCAACATCTCCACAATATGGTGAGGAGCAACTTGTCTTTTTCCAATATTTTCATTATTCCGTCCTGGATTTTTCAAATATAATACCAGCTACAGAAGTATGGACTGTGGAAATAAATTAATGAAGGACATTTTCCATAAATCTAATTTGGCTAAGACAATGAAATAATGTTGAAGTAAGGCAGAAGCAACTGCGAAAAATGTTCAAAATTTCATTGATGTCCTGATATTGTTGTTGTGGTCTTGATCCCAGAGACTGATTTGATGTAGCTCTCCATGCTACTCTATCCTGTGCAAGCTTCTTCATCTCTGAGTAACTACTGCAACCGACATCCTTCTGAACATGTTTAGTGTAATCATGCCTTTGTCTCCCTCTACAATATTTACCCTCTGCGTTTCCCTCCAATACTAAATTGGTGATCCCTTGATGCCTCAGAACATGTTCTACCCACCAATCCCTTCTTCCAATCAAGTTGTGCCACAAATTACTCTTCTCCCCAATTCTATTCAGTACCTCCTCCTCATTAGTTACGTGATCTACTCATCTGATCTTCAGCATTCTTCTGTAGCACCACATTTCGAAAGCTTCTATTCACTTCTTGTCTAAACTGTTTATCATCCGTGTTTCACTTCCATACATGGCTACACTCCACACAAATACTTTCAGAAAATACTTCCTTACACTTAAATCTATACTCAATGTTAACAAATTTCTCTTCTTCAGAAACGCTTTTCGTGCCATTGCCAGTCTACATTTTATATCCTCTCTACTATGACCAACAGTTACTTTGCTCCCCAAATAGCAAAACTCCTTTACTACTTTAAGTGTCTAATTTCCTAATCTAATACCCTCAGTATCACCTGATTTAATTTGAATAAATTCCATTTCCTCATTTTGCTTTTGTTGATGTTCATCTTATATCCTCCTTTCAAGACACTGTCTATTCCGTTCAACTGCTCTTCCTTGTCCTTAGCTGTCTCTGATACAATTACAATGTCAATGGCAAACTACAAAGTTTTTAGTTCTTCTCCATGCATTTTAACTCCTACTCCAAATTTTTCTTTTGTTTCCTTGACTGCTTGCTCAATATACAGATTGAATAACATCGGGGAGAGGCTACAGCCCTGTCTCACTCCCTTCCCAACCACTGCTTCCCTTTCATGCCCTTCAACTCTTACAACCGCCATCTGGTTTCTGTATAAATTGTAAATAGCCTTTCTTTCCCTGTATTTGACCCCTGGCCACCTTCAGAATTTGAAAGAGAGTATTCCGGCTTTGTCTTTCCTTAATCTATCTTCTAAGATAACTCATACGGTCAGTATTGCTTCACATGTTCCAATATTTCTATGGAATCCAAACTGATCTTCCCTGAGGTCTGCTTCTACCAGTTTTTCCATTCTTCTGTAAAGAATTCGTGTTAGTATTTTGTAGCCGCGACTTATTAAACTGATAGTTTGGTAATTTACACACCTGTCAACACTTGCTTTCTCTGGGATTGGAATTATTATACTCTTTTTGAAGTCTGACGGTATTTTGCCTGTCTCCCTCTAGTTGTAATGTATTTTGATCCTGAAAAGCTAACAAGAAATTGACTTATGGACTTCATTCAACAGGCTGATGAGACAACTAATGGTGTGCACAGTTTGATCAAGTCTTCACTGAAATTTTCATAATTTACATGTAAAGAATGCCACGGCAGGGGGGGGGGGGAAGCATGCATGTGATGCTTCTCTTGAAAATATATGGACATTTGTCTTTATTAGCGATTCCAAGGGAACATGATGCAGTTGTACAGTTGAGATCTATTGTGATTAAATATCTGTTAAAGCACCCTTAAAATTATGGTCAGATTTTGGTCATCTCCCTGAATACTACAATCAAATGTTGGTTGCTTTAACTGTCAAGTTTCAATCTCATTCAACAGACTGCAAATAGCAGTACAGCAATCTGCCAAAATTGCTGTTAACATCATAAATCTTTGTAATAAAGATATTGAAAACAGTAATGGGAACTTCTGGATGGAATACAAATGATGGATGGACTAAAGCTAACCTCTCACTGTCTACCTGAGGCACTGAGCAGTTGACAGACATGTAGTAAGACCGAAGAACAAAAATGTTGATGAGCTGTAAGACAATGTCCTGTTTTAAAGCTAATATAAACCACACACAGATGCAACTGGATTGCCCTGCCCAGCTACACTGTCCCTGCACTGCAGCCTGACTGGAGTGACAGGTTATGAGTTAGTGGAGTGGGTGAGAGGAGAAAGTAGAGGGGGAGGGTTGGTGAGGAGAGGAGGCAAGGGAGTCAGATAGATGCAAGGACGATGCCCTTGCTATGAGATAAGAATGGGGCACAGGTGAGCTCACCTACGTGCACGTGGGGGAAGTTTCATGTGTCATATTATGGAGGGGAGGAATGAGGTGAAGTTGGAGGTAGATGGAACACACGATAAGGGAGGCACCAGAGAGCAAAACCCAGGTGGAGATTTCAGAAGTGAAGTGAAGTAAAAGGCATGGAGAAGGGCTGGCAGGCGTTTATTCATGTTCTGAAATGGCGCACATCCTTTTTACCCCTCCCAAAGTGGTATTCCGGTGTTCACCCAAACTGTGAAATACTCTATCCCAGTCCAGCGTTATTCCACAGCTACCACCAACCCCTTGCCATGGAGTTTCACCTCTATGGAAGATCCAGTTGCACAACCTGTTCTATGCACTCATGCAGGAAATATTACTCCAGTCCCATCACATGTATATGTTGCCCTATCTCACGCTGGGTCACATATGAAAGCAATCACGTCACATACCAATCTGTGGGAACAACACATTTTAAATGGGCACAGCCTCACACCAGCTGTCTTCCTAAGTGAGTAGCCAGTACCAAACTTTGGCTGAAAGAAAATCATGAACAGCTCTTTGTTACAAGTGCAATTCTAAACAACTGCATTATCATAATCTACAATATTTCAAGTTAACGTGTAGTGATGTGAACAGCTTCTAATTCACGACTACAGGCTATATTTACAAAACGGCCAAAATCAATTTATTAAAAAAGAAAAACCTGTTGTTTAAATTTGTATCAGACTTTGCCACATTTATGCGGATGTGTAGACGGTCCCAGCAGTATTGGGAGATGGGTGAAACACTTGTAAGAGGGAACACAAGCATTTGAGATGAGCCTTATAGCAGTCACCCTATCACTGCCTCCATAAGTGCAAATAAAAATACATTGAATTCATTAGAGGAAAGGGATATGTTACTGTGAATGAAATCACAACTAAGTTGCAGTAGGACATAGTGCAGTGTAGGAAATGACTCAAGCTTGGATATTGACAAGTCTGTGCTTGCATTTATGACTGAAGACCATAAGGTGCAGAGAAGAACCATTACCCAAAGCCTTCTCCAGCAATATCTGAAATGAAGAATATGATTTTTGATGCTCACTATGGCAGGTAATGAAAGATGTTTCTATCATATTCCGGAACATAGAGGGCTGCACTCTGGTTTATTTCTTTAAACCTGTACAGACTATCTGCCACATCCAGACCCTACTGAAGCTCTGTAAGTGATGGCACAATTAACATCTTGGGATCATCATCATCCTGCAGCATGATAATGTACAGCCTCACACAGCTCAGGCCCCTGTGGAGAAAATCCTGCACCCTTTCTACAGTCTTGACTTGGCAGCCTCCAGCTGTAATCTTATGAATTCTGTGAAAGAACAGCTGAGAGGTAAACACTATTAGAAGGCTAGTGCACATTCAGAAAATAATGCTCGAGTTTCTTCAGGAAGTTGGAATACACTTCTATTAAAAGAGAATTTTCAGAACAACGGAAAAACATATGTAAAGAAATTGAGATTATTTTGGAAAGTGAGAGAAAAGTGTATAGAATTAGATTTACATGGTCTGCCTAAAAATAAAAATTAACATTCGCGACAAAGTATTACTCATAACTTTTAGTTCGACCCTGTTTTGTATTGAAATATACCCCCATGTGCCTATGCTGATGTGCCCCTCTGATATAGTGTTATAGTCTCTCACACCTTGCGAGGCTTGACTGTCGCACCTGACAACAGCCTTCAGCAGCCCCAACACTGTTGTTCCTGACTGCAGTACTCCATTACTGCACTCAGGCATCTCCAAAACACCAACCTAGTCACTACCTGGCTGACGCATGTCGACAGCCCTCATGCAGTATCTGCCACTCAGTAGACCGTCGCTGCACCTCGTGTGATCTCCGCACCACAGCATCAGCACACAACATCAATTAGCAACATATTTCTATTGTTATTAACTAAAATCAGCTAATTCAGATTTCAAATGTTATTGTAATATTATTTGTAAAGAAAATGAAATTACCAAACTTTGTACCAATGCTCCTTTTTATTAGGCCTTTCTCAGAAGCCAGCCCACAAGCCATTCAGACAGTTCTTCCCATCCCGGTTTTGGAGAACATGCCCTGTGGCATCACACTCTGTACCCTCTAGTGGCAGGTTTTCTGAATAAACCTGGCACACTGTCCAGTTTCTGAAAAGTACCGTACTGATCCTCTTCCCAGATGCCCATTTCCCATAGTAGCCTTACGAGGTGGAATCCAAAATTTTCAGGACTGGTGCTGCCATCTGGAAAGTAGGAGTAGTAGATCTTTGCACTGCTAGGTGGTGAGAGCTGCATATCTGGTGAGTCGGTGTACGGAGTGGCATTCAGCTGGGAGGACGTGCTGCGTGTCCACAGTGATTTCCATAATACTCTGTGTTTGGTGTGTGGCAATTTAATGATGGATCCGTAAACAGAACAGTGCGTATCAAAATCGGTACGAATCTTGGGAAAAGTGCTACTGAGACCCTTGCAATGATTCAACAAGTGTTTGGGGGACAGAACATGAGCCGTACACTTGTGTTCCAGTGGCATGCTTAGTTCAGGGCTGGCCGTACAGACGTCAAAGATGATGCTCACACTGGAAGGCCCGTTAGCCGCACAATGCCAGACATTGTTGCCAAACTTCAACAATTGGTTCATGCGGATCGACGTTGAACCATTCAAGACCTTATGGGGCATGTTAACGAATGTTGACTAATGAATTGGGCAAGCATCATGTCGCTGCAAAATTTGTGCCAAAGATCTTGACTGCTGATCAGAAGGCGCAGTGTGTTGAAGAGTGCACGGACCTTCATCAGACCCCATCTGATGAACCAACCTTCGTGTCACGGGTTATCACCAGCAACGAGAGCTGGATTTATGGTTATGACCCAGAGACAAAGCAACAATCGTCCCAGTGGAAGAACTCGGGCTCTCCAAGGCCCAAAAAAGCAAGACAGGTGAAGCGCAAAGTGAAGAGCATTATCATCATTTTCTTTGATACCGACAGAATTGAGCACAAAGAATTCGTCCCAACCAACCAAACAGTGAATTCTGTATACTACTGTGACGTTTTACGATGGCTCCGTGAAAATGTGCAGTGATGACAGCCTGAACTTTGGCTTCAAGGGAACTGGATGCTGCATCACGACAATGCGCCCTGTCACACATCCTCACTCATCAGGACCTTTTTGGCAAAAAACAACATGGTGGTTGTACCCCACCCACCGTACTCGCCGGATTTGGCACCTTGCGATGTTGCACTACTCCCAAAACTGAAACTCAAGTTGAAAGGCTGTCAGTTCGACACTCTAGAGAGGCTTCAAGAAGCATCACTGGCGGTGATAAACATCCTCAAAGTACGTGACTTTCAGAAAACATTTGACCAGTGGCTGGGACAGGTGTGTACGTGTGGATGGGAACTACTTCGAGGGTGATGGTGACCATTAGTCCAAAGGTAAGGCTTTCAAAAGATGGCAGCACCAGTTCTGAAAATTTGGGTAGCACCTCGTACCTCATCCAGTCCTGGACAGGTACGAGAGTGTACTGAAAAGTAATTCCTTCAAATTACTTATGTGAAAACTCTTAAAGCTATTTAAATAAAACAAATATTATTAACATTCTGCATCTTTATTCTTGTCTACATACTTGCAGCCTTGTGCCCCCGAGGAATCTGTTATTGTGTGTAATGTAATTATGTCGGAGTGTGAGAAAAAGTGTGCTGTGATTGAATGTCGATTTCAAAGAGATCATCCACCAATGGAGCACCCTCCCCTTCAGCATGACAATGCCACATCACACTCCAGCACTGAAACATCTGCAACAATCCAATGCCTTGGGGTCACTGTCATCAATCATCCTGCACATAGTCCCGGCTTCGCCCCAACCAATTTTCATCTCCATAAGCAATGTCAAATAATTTACAGTGACAGTGTCAACATAACTGTCTCTTCCTGGGAGAAATGTGTTCATCACCAGGGTGACAATGTTGAGAAATAAACACACTGTTCTATATTTGAGTTCTTGGGCACATGACCTCATTCTAAAGTTGAAAATACAAACACATTCACACAAGCACAACTCACACACACATAACCAAGTCTCTGGCCGCCGAGGCCAAACTTCAAAAAAGCAATTGCTCCTGATGGGAAAGCAGTCCATGGATGCTGCGGTAAGGAAGAGGCTGTGACAGGGAGGAGGAACGACGTGTAGGTTCGACAACATGTAAGTGTTACAGAGTTGCTTCGGGAACTCAAATCCTGCAAGGGAATGCAACGTTCTTTTCAAGAAACATTGAGAAAATTTAGAAAAGTTACATTTGAAGCTAACTGCAGAACGATTCTACTGCCACCAACATACACTGCGCATAAGGAGCATGAAGATAAGGTAGGTGAAATTGGTGTTCATATGCATGTGTAGAGGCAGTTGTTTTGGATTAGGAGCACGGAAAGGGGTAAGTAAATGAGAGACAGGGACTATCAAAGGTTGTGAGCAGCGCTTATGGGAACATAACGTGGAGGAGGAGTTCCCAAGTCTTGCGCAATTCACAAAAGCTGACATTGGTAGAAAGAATCCAGATGGTGCAGGCTATGAAGCAGTCACTGAAGCGACACACATTGCTTTTGGGAGCACGTTCAGCAACTGGGTGATCTGGCTGTCTCTTAGCCACAGCTCGTCTGTGGCCATTCATGTGGATGGAAATTTTGTTGGTTCTGATGTCCACGTCGAAAACAGCACACTGATTGCAGCTTAGTTTGTAGATCTCATGACTGGTTTCACAGATGGCCCTGTCTTCTATCGGATAAGAGATGCCTGTGACTGGACAGCAGTACATGGTAGCGAGAGGATGTATGGGACAGGTCTTGCATTTAGATCTATTGCAGGGCTATAAGACGTGAGGCAAGGGGTTGGGAGCAGGGGTGGAGTAGGGATGGACAAGGATACTGCCATGGTCTCTAGCCTGCTGAGGAGCACCGCAGTCCAGGGTCCATGGACAAACCATGAAAATCTACTGCATTACACCACACACAAACAGATCCGGTCTGCAGCAGATTGGTGAGACTAGACCCGATGGGCAGGGCATGCACATTAGTGGGAACCGAATGGCTTCAGATCGGCAGGCCCAATCCATTACAGATACCCGCAGAAATGGTCTCCGGTTTTAGCCCATTGTGGAAATCCACTCCAGCTATTCAAGAGCCACAGACAGCACGTTGATGAACTGCGACCACAGTGATCAATCCATGCAACAGATAATTTGTTCAAATACTCTGAGAATCAATAATAATGAGGATAGGTAGCAAGTCACTGTAAAGATGATTGCTGAGCCACAGACAGGCATTTAGAAAAGACAATCCCACACACAACTAAATTTTCAGCCATAGCTATTTTTAGAAAACTGGAGCACACATAAATTCACACAACCACTTCGACACAACTCACACACATGACAGCCACCTCCGGCAGCTGCATCTACAGTCTCTGAGAATCAGATCCAAACAAATCACTCTTCATGCTTCCTTGTCTCTCACTGGCAGCTGCTAGGCTAGCGGCAAGAAGTGGTGGCAGCAATGAATGAGGGAGTAGGGAAGCAGTGCACATACTCAGCTGTACCCATCCTGCCACGATGCACGACACCTCAGTAAACAAACCATCTCATCTACTGAGACAAAAATGAGATTTTTCCAGAATCTTTTTCCAAATTTCCCTGATATTTCCATGATTTCCCTGATGTGTTTGAAAGTCCCTGACTTCCACAACCTACGGCAACCCTGTAATTGCCAACAAAGGTTCCACCACTATGGTTATGAAGCGCAGGAATTATTGGCAGGACGACTCAGCCAGCTGCCTGATACATACACCTGCAAAGCCTGCCACAGTGAGCCCATTCCAGAAATCCAACAGGATCTCCAATTTCTCCTCGAATCCTTAGGCCCCACCCAGAAGCCCCGCCTCCTCTTTCTCTCTCTCTCTCTCTCTCTCTCTCTCTCTCTCTCTCTCTCTCGCCCCCCCCCCCCCCCTCCCCTGCCCCGTCAACCCAGCCACATCCCACACTTAACTTCTATGATTCCTAAAATCCATAAACCCAACCATTCATAACACCCTGTTGTGGCCATTTATTGAGCCTCCACTAAGAGAAAAACTGCTCTCATGGACCAACACCTTCCGCCTATTACCTGTAACCTACCCTCCTATATAAAAGTCACAAACCATTTTCTCCACAGACTTTCCACAGTTCCTGTTCTTTGCCACATGGTGCACTGCTCTTCACTAGTGATGCCACCTCCCTCTACACCATCCTACCTAATGTCCATGGCCATGTTGCTATTGAACACTAGTTTCCCCAAAGCCCAACTGACTCCAAACCTACATCATTATTCCTGGTCACCATCACCAACTACATCCGCACCCACAATTCCCTCTCCTTTGAAGGCACTACCTACAAACAAATCTATGGTATGGCAATGGGCACCCGCATTGCTCCATCCCATGTCAACCCTTTCAAGGGTCATCTGGAGGAATCCTTTGTAACCATCCATGGTTCAGATTCATTGATGGCATCTTCATGATTTGGACTGGGGACGAGGACACACCATCCACATTCCTCCTAAACCTCAACACCTCCTCCCCCAGTCACTTCACTTTGTACCCCTCGACCCAACAAGCTACCTTCGTTGATGTTGACCTCCACTTCAAGCACAGCTACATCAGAACTTCCATCAATACCAGACCTACCAGTCAATGCAATACCTCCACTTCGTCATCTACCACCCATTCCATACCAAGAAGTCCCTTCAGCTTAGCCACCCACAGCCATTACATCTGTAGTGACTAGCAGTCCCTCTCTGAATATAATGAGGGTATCGCTGAGGCCTTCACATACCGAAATTATCCGACTAACAGATCTCCCTTGCCTTGTCTCTCCAAACACCTACCACCTCCCGCATACCAACTGTTACCCCACAAAGGAGCACTTTCTTCAAATTCTCTGCCAGGGTTTCGACTGCCTCTCGTTGTGCCCTGAGATGAGGGATATCCAATGCACTACCCTTAATACTCCTCCCATAGTGGTATTCTGTGCCCTACCGAACTTACACAATATCTATGTCCGTCCCTATTCCAGACCTGCTCCCAAACCCTTGCCTCGTGACTCATATCCCTGCAATAGACCTATATGAAAGACCTGTCCCATATATCTCCCCACCAACACCTAATCCAGTCCAGTGACAGGCATCTCCTATTCCAGGGCCAGCTGTGAAAACACAGGGTGTATACGTGGACAAGGAAAAAAAATTCCCGGATTTCCCAGTTGAAAATACACTTTCTCCCGGGTGAAAATACACATTTTCCGTGTTAAATGACAGTATACTTTTCCTCGGCACTGTAAAACTTATCAATCGTTAGAATGTTTATGGTTTTCTACTGAGACGTAGAATTTGCCGGCACTTTAGGAAACGAAACCCAGGGGAAAAAACCACGTTTTGGAAAGATCTTTGATTTGCAGCAACATGTAGGCTGCATTTCTTCGTTTCACGGAGGTATAAATTCAAATTCCACCAAACACTGCATGTTACTTTCCGAAGCAATGAAATTGAGATTGCGATGCGCTTTTGTAAGCCAGTCATAGCTCATATCAGGTGACCTCGGCAGCTGATAACAGCACAGGACACGTAGGGTAGTCAACCAATAGCAAGAACACTCTCAAGTAGCACAGACACACAAAAAGAAAAGTTAATGGTTTAAATTAATATACAGAGTTTAGCTAGAAGAAAAACAAAGCTTTCACAAATAATATTGGTCTCGAAGATTAATAAGCTACAAGAGAAGCTAAGCTTCCACATATAATGCTGATCATTTTGCGCGTGTTACACTTTATGATACATCACACAAGTGTGCCAGTAAAATTTTTAATAATGACGTAAAGGTATGATCTTCTGGGCTCGAAATTCTTCTACATGGTCATCCTCAAAGAGTTGATTTTTAGATGAGAGTCAACGCTCTGTGATTTAAGAAATTCATCGTACATTCTCGCACATAGTTCATCTTGCGTAAAAGGAAATTTACTTTGAAAGTAACACTTTTCAAACCACCATTCGTAATATTTTTCCGTGACCTGCTAGAAATTGGTTCGTTTCAGCAGTTGCCAGAGAGCGCCAGATAACAGGCATCACTGCGCCTGCGCAGCTACGGTGACGCAGGAAGCTCGCACGCTCCTACGTGTAAAACATTAAAAGATCTTGCATTACGTCATAAAAGAAACAAGACATCAAAGGATACTTCAGGAGCATCGGAATTTCGTGAACTATACTAAAATGCATAATTTGGCTTAAAGTGCACAATCGTTATGTCCAGATTCGGATGTAAATTTTCTTGAGTACCAGTACTGTATTATGTCGTGTTTGGTTCTTTATTACGGCATAATGCCATAAGAGCCAGAAGATGGAAAACGTGCACTTGAAATGAAGCGAACAGTTGAAACTAGCCAACAGTGTGAAATTAAAACACTTCGTTTCAAATCAATTGACTGCCTCAGCGCAAAATATTAATAAAAGCCAAATCTCTTTAGCAAACCGACAAAAATAACTTCATTGTTCTGCAATGTGATTAACACTTGACTGTCAGAAAGGTGAAACTAGTAACATATTTTAGCCTTCCGTAACTATGCGAACGTATTTTAATTCATCTGGTAGATCCTGGCCACAGAAATCCGATTTTTGTTTTCATTTAATGTGAGAGCAATAAATGAAGATGAAACAGCAAAATCACTGAACGTAAACACAGGTCATGTGGAGACTACCCACCTCCCCACTACAACTCAAGACTGCTCTGTGCATCAGCCCTGGATCTACAATGTTTCCGAACTGGAGCAATTAGATAGTGGTGCCCAGCCACACATCTGTAGCCGTGAGAACGTACTACTTACAGGCGACTCAACTGCGCATTCGCAAGAGCCCGCCCGCAACTGCTCAAATGAATCAAATGTAAACAGCTGTCATGTCATGCTCATCAGAGCTAATTTGTTGTTAGGAAGCACTGCATATTCTTCCTAAAGCCTTTGACACACTTTGGTTGGCAGACGCTTGTATGAGCACTGTGTTTTGTTGTTGTATATGGCGCATTTCCTTTGCACCTTAAGTTTTATTCCCCCCCCCCCCCCCCCCCCCTCCCCCACAAATCTCGTTCATGTTTTTTGCTGCAGCATTATTCTGCAGAAGCGGGATACAGTAATATCCTTCATTAGAGTATTGGTTCTTACCAGTCAAAATCACAAAAATTTAATTGGTGACTAAAACAAGGAAAAGTTCCCGGAATTCTAAAAAGTTCCCAGGTTTTTCCCGGTTTTCTCCCGGACGAAAAAATTTTTCCCGGGTCTCCCGGGTCGTATACACCCTGAAACAGTCATGTGATCTACAAATTATGCTGCAACCAATGTGCTGCTTTCTACGTGGCAATCACAACCAACAAGCTGTCTGTCCATGTGAAGGGTCACCAACACACTGTGGCCAAAAACACCTGGATCACCTAGCTGCTGAAAATGCTACCCAAAACAACATGTGTCACTTCAATGACTGCTTCACAGCCTGCACCATCTAGATTCTTCCTAACAATACCAACTTTCTGGACTGTGTAGGTTGGAACTCTCCCTGCAATATGCGTTACATTCCCACAATCCTGTTGTCTCAACATTTGTTAGTTAGAAGAAGGCCTGGTGGCCGACAGAGTTTTTTTAAATAAAATAAAAACTATAAAAACTCAACCTCTTCTTTGCGTAGTTAGTAGCAACCTATCCTTACTATAGTACTGTCATTATGCAGTATGGATTTTCAGTTACTTACAAAATATATAAGTAGATATGGATAATAAATATGTAGAAAGCTAACATCATTTGCTTTATTTAAAAAGCTTTAAGAGTTTGCACATAAAAGATTTGGATGCATTAGTTTTCAGTGCATCCTTGTATAATGTTAACATTATAAGTAAAATAAGGGAAAGGCAACCACCCACCAATGGCAGATCAACGCTTGGAGCACAGAAACACATAACAGAAAACAGCAATCACACTAGCTTTTGAGCACTAGCTATTTTTCCTATCAAGGGTACACATTAACACACACACGACGACACTCATAGCTAAAAGCACACTCCACCATGGCTATACGACTGCGCGTTAGTGTGTCGTTGTGGGCGTGTGAGTGAATGTATATAGTTTTGCTGGAAAAAGAGCTAGTGCTTGAAATATAGTGTGAATGCTGTTTTCTATTAAATCTTTCTGTTCTCCATGCATTGATCTGCTATAGGTGAGTAGCTGCCTCTCCCTTATTTTATGTACTGCTCCATCCACGAATTTTCCATTATTGTTTAACATTATATATGTTTAATGAAAACGTATGGTAACAAAATACCACAGCAAGTACAGTCCAGCTTTCATGTAAATAAAATAATTAAAAATTTCAAAGACTGGCATTCAACACTGAATCATATGTTGAAAAGTATTATGCGGATTACAACAAAATGCACAACAACTACTCAAAAATATATACTGCAGTGCTTGTGTTGTTCAGAAGTATGATGCGATGTTCCTTCAGACATGCGTGGATGTCCAAAGGATCAGGCCATACAGCGACTACAGCTGTTATGAAATATGTGAAATGTATTCACAGTTGCAAATATGGACAACCATCAGCTGTATAATGAAATGACAACGTGGAAAATTTGTGCTGGGCTGGAATTCAAACCGCGATTTCCCGCTTATTGCAAGCAGTCACCTAATCATTTTGCCATCCGAGCACAACCAGACCGGCCCCAAACTTTCACATATCATCAATCACATGTATACAACCCCCCCCCCCCCCCCCCCCAATGAACCATGGACCTTGCCGTTGGTGGGGAGGCTTGCGTGCCTCAACGATACAGATGGCCGTACCGTAGGTGCAACCACAACGGAGGGGTATCTGTTGAGAGGCCAGACAAACATGTGGTTCCTGAAGAGGGGCAGCAGCCTTTTCAGTAGTTGCAGAGGCAACAGTCTGGATGATTGACTGATCTGGCCTTGTAACATTAACCAAAACGGCCTTGCTGTGCTGGTACTGCGAACGGCAGAAAGCAAGGAGAAACTACAGCCGTAATTTTTCCCGAGGGCATGCAGCTTTACTGTATGATTAAATGATGATGGCGTCCTCTTGGGTAAAATATTCCGGAGGTAAAATAGTCCTCCAGTCGGATCTCCGGGCGGGGACTACTCAAGAGGACGTCGTTATCAGGAGAAAGAAAACTGGCATTCTACGGATCGGAGCGTGGAATGTCAGATCCCTTAATCGGGCAGGTAGGTTAGAAAATTTAAAAAGGGAAATGGATAGGTTCAAGTTAGATATAGTGGGAATTAGTGAAGTTCGGTGGCAGGAGGAACAAGACTTTTGGTCAGGTGAATACAGGGTTATAAATACAAAATCAAATAGGGGAAATGCAGGAGTAGGTTTAATAATGAATAAAAAAATAGGAGTGCGGGTTAGCTACTACAAACAGCATAGTGAACGCATTATTGTGGCCAAGATAGACACAAAGCCCATGCCTACTACAGTAGTACAAGTTTATATGCCAACTAGCTCTGCAGATGATGAAGAAATTGATGAAATGTATGACGAGATAAAAGAAATTATTCAGGTAGTGAAGGGAGACAAAAATTTAATAGTCATGGGTGACTGGAATTCAAAAGTAGGAAAAGGGAGAGAAGGAAACATAGTAGGTGAATATGGATTGGGGGGAAGAAATGAAAGAGGAAGCCGCCTTGTAGAATTTTGCACAGAGCATAACTTAATCATAGCTAACACTTGGTTCAAGAATCATAAAAGAAGGTTGTATACCTGGAAGAATCCTGGAGATACTAAAAGGTATCAGATAGATTATATAATGGTAAGACAGAGATTTAGGAACCAGGTTTTAAATTGTAAGACATTTCCAGGGGCAGATGTGGATTCTGACCACAATCTATTGGTTATGAACTGCAGATTGAAACTGAAGAAACTGCAAAAACAAGGGAATTTAAGGAGATGGGACCTGGATAAACTGAAAGAACCAGAGGTTGTAGAGTGTTTCAGGGAGATCATAAGGGAACAATTGACAGGAATGGGGGGAATAAATACAGTAGAAGAAGAATGGGTAGCTCTGAGGGATGAAGTAGTGAAGGCAGCAGAGGATCAAGTAGGTAAAAAGACGAGGGCTAATAGAAACCCTTGGGTAACAGAAGAAATATTGAATTTAATTGATGAAAGGAGGAAATATAAAAATGCAGTAAATGAAGCAGGCAAAAAGGAATGCAAACGTCTCAAAAATGAGATTGACAGAAAGTGCAAAATGGCTAAGCAGGGATGGCTAGAGGACAAATGTAAGGATGTAGAGGCTTGTCTCACTAGGGGTAAGATAGGTACTGCCTACAGGAAAATTAGAGAGACCTTTGGAGAGAAGAGAACCACTTGTATGAATATCAAGAGCTCAGATGGCAACCCAGTTCTAAGCAAAGAAGGGAAGGCAGAAAGGTGGAAGGAGTATATAGAGGGTTTATACATGTACTTGAGGACAATATTATGGAAATGGAAGAGGATGCAGATGAAGATGAAATGGGAGATAAGATACTGCGTGAAGAGTTTGACAGAGCACTGAAAGACCTGAGTCGAAACAAGGCCCCGGAAGTAGACAACATTCCATTAGAACTACTGATGGCCTTGGGAGAGCCAGTCATGACAAAACTCTACCATCTGGTGAGCAAGATGTATGAGACATGCGAAATACCCACAGACTTCAAGAAGAATATAATAATTCCAATCCCAAAGAAAGCAGGTGTTGACAGATGTGAAAATTACTGATCCATCAGTTTAATAAGTCACAGCTGCAAAATACTAACGCGAATTCTTTACGGACGAATGGAGAAAATGGTAGAAGCGGACCCCGGGGAAGATCAGTTTGGAACACGTGAGGCAATACTAACCTTACGACTTATCTTAGAAGAAAGATTAAGAAAAGGCAAACCTACATTTCTAGCATTTGTAGACTTAGAGAAAGCTTTTGACAATGTTAACTGGAATACTCTCTTTCAAATTCTGAAGGTGGCAGGGGTAAAATACAGGGAGCGAAAGGCTATTTACAATTTGTACAGAAACCAGATGGCAGTTATAAGAGTCGAGGGGCATGAAAGGGAAGCAGTGGTTGGGAAAGGAGTGAGACAGGGTTGTAGCCTCTCCCCGATGTTATTCAATCTGTATATTGAGCAAGCAGTAAAGGAAACAAAAGAAAAAATTCAGAGTAGGTATTAAAATTCATGGAGAAGAAGTAAAAACTTTGAGGTTCGCCGATGACATCGTAATTCTGTCAGAGACAGCAAAGGACTTGGAAGAGCAGTTGAACGGAATGGACAGTGTCTTGAAAGGAGGATATAAGATGAACATCAACAAAAGCAAAACGAGGATAATGGAATGTAGTCAAATTAAATCGGGTGATGCTGAGGGGATTAGATTAGGAAATGAGACACTTAAAGTAGTAAAGGAGTTTTGCTATTTGGGAAGCAAAATAACTGATGACGCTCGAAGTAGAGAGGATATAAAATGTAGACTGGCAATGGCAAGGAAAGCGTTTCTGAAGAAGAGAAATTTGTTAACATTGAGTATAGATTTAAGTGTCAGGAAGTCGTTTCTGAAAGTATTTGTATGGAGTGTAGCCATGTATGGAAGTGAAACATGGACGATAACCAGTTTGGACAAGAAGAGAATAGAAGGTTTCGAAATGTGGTGCTACAGAAGAATGCTGAAGATAAGGTGGGTAGGTCACGTAACTAATGAGGAGGTATTGAATAGGATTGGGGAGAAGAGAAGTTTGTGGCACAACTTGACTAGAAGAAGGGATCGGTTGGTAGGACATGTTTTGAGGCATCAAGGGATCACAAATTTAGCATTGGAGGGCAGCGTGGAGGGTAAAAATCGTAGAGGGAGACCAAGAGATCAATACACTAAGCAGATTCAGAAGGATGTAGGTTGCAGTAGGTACTGGGAGATGAAGAAGTTTGCACAGGATAGAGTAGCATGGAGAGCTGCATCAAAACAGTCTCAGGACTGAAGACCACAACAACAACAACAACAACAACAACAACAATGTATACAACCTTCATGTGTTCATCCATTATGTATATTATTGAACAGGTGAGACATTTTGATTGAAAGTTGCTTGCCAGCTGTTATTTTTTTAATAGAAAGTTGCAAGTTCAGTGTCGGTGGATAAATGTCTCCCCTGTACAGGAATATACACAATGGATGTACAAGTGCAAGTTGTAAGCACATGGCTGATAACATAAGGAAGTTTGGGTCTAGCTGTGAATCCTGCTCGGATAGCATAATGCTAAACCGATCGCTCAACATAAGTGAGAAATCCAGGTACGAGTCCTAGTCCTGCACAAATTTTCATTGTTATCATTCCATCACACAGCTGATCGCTGTCAATATTCACAACTGTGAACACTTTTCTTGTATTCACAAATATGTTCATGTAATGAAAATTAATAACAATAATGGAAGATGCAATACATACATCTAAAATCCACATTGTCCTCAGTAGTAAATAACTTAATAAGGTGTAAAAAGAAACTTACCACAAAGTCACAGTAGAGGATAGTACCACCCTTCCTCACTACTTCCAAGTTAACACAAGAGGATGGGCCACAGGTTTCAGTTTCAACTGGCCTGAGAGGAGACACACATGCACAAACACAATTATTTCACCATTTGTACTCAACAAGTCCATGCATAAAGAAAAAAAGAAGGTTTCAGGCTCTTACTGTAGTACTAAGCACTGCAATATTTTAAATATTATCGATAAATGTATTCAGTTTTTCAATATTAAAATTCCTTTTTGGAAAATGTGTAAGGAAAACATATGAAAGTGCTTGTAAGATGGAAGGAGGAAGAGATTCTGTACACAACTGCAACTATGATGTTGATATTCACAAGGCTAAGTAGAGTAATTTCTATATAAATTGCTTCTCAATTAGCAGCAAAATATTTTATTTAGCTTGCTCTGGTTGTATTTCTTCATACAAAGCTTGTTTCGGCTAGTACGCCATTGTGAAGTGTGCCTGTTGATATTAGAATTAACTTAATACTGAAATTACTGAAAAGTATTATTAGATTAATTGTTTCTCAATTAGCAGCAAAATATTTTATTTAGCTTGCTCTGGTTGTATTTCTTCATACAAAGCTTGTTTCGGCTAGTACGCCATTGTGAAGTGTGCCTGTTGATATTAGAATTAACTTAATACTGAAATTCCTGAAAAGTATTATTAGATACGTGAGCTGTGCGTCCAAGGAAATCATGTCGCCAATTGTTTAAAAATCTGAAATCATGAACAGTACTCTCCCTATATATCTATGATGATGATATCACTTTTTGTTCACCATTTAGAATTATGCAAGGAGAACTGCTTTGATCACATTTATAACACAAGAAATAAATAAAATTTATGCTCCAGGCTCATTGTTTAAACTTATATGCTCCGACTCCCCAGTATATTGATATGAAAATTTACAACAAATAAAAAGCCAAGATTCACTGAAAAGAAAGCTATACGACACTCTGCTAAGCGATGCTACTACTCAGTTGACGATTTCAGAAATGAAGAACTGAATATTTGAGCAGGATGTAGTTTATAAATCGTCTTGTTATGTGAATATGTACAGGTACCTTTTCACAAAAAAGTTGTATTAACGTTTAAATATAACTCCATCTTATTAACAATAGCTTTACATCAGAGAAATTGTATTGACCATATTTTGACATATCTCCTGTACTCTACTCAAACAATTAGCTTATGTATGTTATAAGACAAATAAATCATGATTCACACAATTCAACAATTCACAAAATTCAGTATGTTTCATATAGAGTTGTTTTACGATTTTACTTATATCTAGGTGGAGTGATGTTCATAGTGCATCTTGGAACAAATATTTGTCTCTTGAAAAATTGCATGGAATATACTATTTTTGGCCAATAAAATGTTAGTTCTCACTCCTATCCTGCTTCATGTTTACAGAGTGAATTGTACCTCTTAAGGTCGTACATAGTGGTTGTGTATAATATTAGAATTTTGTCATTAACTGCAGTTAAAGGCTGTCTATGGTTTTGCATATCATGGGGTTTCTATTCATTTTCTTTTTCTAAAATTTCATTTAAGTCTTCTACAGAATTTTTATGTTTCAAATTAGTTTATTCATTGAGAATGTCATTGGGATATTTATCTGTCTGAGTGTAAATTTCTAGTTCTTCCAAAATGTTCATGGTGGGACTTTAGGTATTGTATGTAGAATTTTTAAACCATTTTTGATGTGCTCTGCTGTGTGGTTTTGGTTCTACAGGTGTAAGCAGAAGTTTGACTGGTCACTTTCACAGTTCCTCATACATTCTTTCAATTGAATTGTGCAGCTTTACAGAACAGTATCATGAGAACTTTCCAGAAACAAAAGTTATAAATGAGTCAATCTCACCACCATCTTGAACAGTTTCCAACTTTTGGCTGTGTCAGGTGAGGACACAAATCTCTGCACCACCTTTAATTTTCTCCATTTTGTCATCCTCCATGGCGTTCCAGTTCTTCCCTCCTCTCTTTTCACTTTCTTGTAATCAGTTCAGCCATCTGCACCTTAGTTTTCCTTTTATCTCTTTTCTCAAAACATCATGTTAATCATCACCTCTGGTATCCTCTATCCTTCCATTCTTCTCATGACACCATACAATTCCAATCTTGATGTTCATATTTCATCCTGAAAAGACCACAAACCATGCTCCAAATGGGAATACTTGGTTTTCTCTTGAGTGCACTAGGACATGTTCCCACCCCAGTTCTGCAATCAGTTACAAACAGATTGAGAGTTTTACCATAAGAAACAGAACAGCTCTTCTTAAGTGAGTCTCTTTCTTACTCACTTTCAGATGGTTTATCAGAATCTCACAACTGGCAATCCCTATCAGACTGAAATTCATAAACAAATCTGACCCTTTTTACTGAACACATGGTGATTTGAATCTTGTTATATTTTTTAAAAAAATATTTATCTTCTGTTGTGAAACATACTCTGTATTTTTTTCAATTCTTAAACTGCTTTCTTTTATGTTGACATTCAACTTCAGACTTCTGTGCACATTATGCTCACCAACAATCAGCAGTAGCTCCATTTCAACAATTGCTTATGTGGTACCACCACTGCAACACTTTGCATCGAAGAAAACACTTATCACAAATGGGGGGAGGGGGGTTAGAGTACTCATACGATCTACCAGTAGACCAATGGTCTGGCCTTGGCAGCCAGAGACTGTGGTCATGTGTGTGCAAAAGCAGCTGCGGGTCAGCATCTCTGCTACATGGTGATCAGCAACTCTTTTTCATAACAGTGTCAATAGACGAATAAGTTTTGTCCAGCATTTTATACTTACACAAATGACATCAACGTATCAGTTGGAATAAATGATTACAGAAGGCCACAATCGCTGTGTTGCTGTCAAGCACACTGCAGAACACAACAGTAAGAGAAATGGTGGCTTGTTCTCTGGTGTTCTACCTGAGCTCCAAGATTTTGAGCTGCCCAGTGAAATTGAATATGTTTCATCACAAGCAGAGGATACCGCTATAGGTGCAATATTATCAGCAGGTGAGACTGATTTTCAACAGAGGCAATTAATGGTGTACAACAATGGACGAGACCTTACAGCATGCATGCAGCTAAGAGTTACTTTTTTCTAACTTTTGGATATAATACTTTTTACGAAAATTAAAAACACTGTCCTTGTCATCTCATTGTGGAAGACTTGTGCATTTTTTGAAAACCAGAAGCCAGATACACCAGTGTGCTTAAAAATCCACACCCTGTCTCTATACACACGGTCATAGTAATTGCTTGTGGCTGCCATGACTTGAGTTTCTCAAATAAAATTTTATGTCTCCCAGGTTGCAATACAAGAGGTTACATTCTAAAACTTTCCTTCCTTGAGGGTGCACCTACTGACCTACCACCATTAATACACATACGTAAGATTATATAAACTACAGTTACATACTACATTGTCTTCATAATGTCTTTAAGAAATATCCACAGGAACTTACAGTAATTCATTTTAATCGCAAATACTGATTAAATAGAGAAGAGACTAACCCTTCATCCATCAGTAAAGGAACTGGCTTTGTACGAAGAATGCTGGCCCAGAAACTGCGATCACAGTAACCAAGAAGAATTAAAAGGTAGCACCACAAGAACGTTAATAACGGACAGCGAGCAGCGAGTTCCAAAAATATCTTATTCATGTTCCCGACCAGGCTGTCAGTTGGACTCACTTGCACCATCTCCATGGCTGCTGTGGCAACCTTACAGTAGCTACCTAGAAAACAAACATTTTCACACAGTACATGGACCAAGTGAACATCTCACATGAAACTGTAATTAATAGGAACTATTTTTATTTTATCTTTCAAATGGAAACCTACCTGATTCGAACATGTATATACAGTACAGCAGGAAGTGAGCAAACTGCTCCTGTAGGTAATCCCAGGCAGGGTCAGCTGCTGGATTGAAGGCTTCTTTATGAATCCGTTTGCCAACCACACTAATAACTCTGAGTAGGAACCTACACAAAAAGATTGAGAAATAAGCCTTGAGAAATGAGCCTTGAGCAGCTGCTGGTGAAGTATCAGTGCAGCGGTAGTACAGCAGCAGTGCAGTAGCGAGTCGCATATTTAACTTTCATATTTGTTTTGTAGTTTGATTCTTAATTTCTTTCTGAGTGTTTGTGTGCTTGTCTATTTAATTACATAAAATCCTTGTGTATTATCGTATTTGAGAGTAGTTATATTGCTTATTGGTAGCTGTAAAGTATAAATTCATGGAGTCGTTAGCCAGTTGTTTATTTTGGACAGCCAGTGCGCTTTTGACACAGTGCAGTGAGCCTTGAGTAGCCGCTGGTGAAGTATCAGTGCAGCAGTAGTGCAGCAGCAGTACAGTAGCGAGTCACATATTTAGCTTTCATATTTGTTTTGTAGTTTGATTTTTAATTTCTTTCCGAGTGTTTGTGCACTTGCATATTTAATTACATAAAATCCTTGCATATTCTCATATTTGAGAGGAGTAATATTGCTTACTGATAGCTGTAAAGTATAAATTCGCGGAGTCGTTAGACAGTTGTTTGTTTTGGACAGCCAGTGCTTTCTGTTTATTTCGTAGAGTCAGTTAGCAGCAGACAGAGGCCAGTGCAGTTTCATCTGTGCTTGCAGAGTGACATGTGCGAGCAGCAGTAACAGAAACTAGTCGTATATTCAGTTTTCTGTATTAGTTCCGCAGGTTTAATTCAAATTACTTCGTGTGTTTGTGTGCTTGCATTGGGAAATTTTTCGAATCTTTGCGTATTTTCGAATTAGAAAGGGGTAGTATCAAATTTTAATAATGGTAGAGTGTAACATCATGTAGACGGTTGTCATTTGTACTAAGACAGGGGTAGGATTGCATTGTAATATCTGTATAGTGGCATAGTCGTGGTCATTTGATTGCTTAGTTCGTAAGTAATTGTTCACATATCGCAGCTCAATCTGGCGCTGGTGATGCAACTGTGCAGTCGCATATTGCTGTTTTATTTGTCGCAACTCTATACGTCCAGATATTAGCAGTAGGATGGATAGGGTGTGTGCGTGCTGTGTGTGGGCACAGGAGGAACTGGTCGCGGTTTGCGAGCAGCTGAGCTTGCTGTTCGCCACGGTCAGCCGCCTTCAGGCTGCTGCCTCGAGGTGCAGCGACGGCAGAGGGTTTGGCGTGTCGCTTGAGACACCCCAGGTGTCGCTCGCTGCGTCCACTGACTCAGCCGCTGAGGCACCTTCTAGTGTACCCGGCACATTGGGGCTGCCCTCACCTCAGAGTGAGTGGCGGACTGCAACGCGTTCGCGTCGCTCGAGGCAGAGGGTCAATGTGGAGGCTGGTCGGCTGGCCTCGCCCGTTCATCCTGGCAGTGGGCAGGTGGCCGCTCCTTCAGCAGGGCCTGAGCAGGCACACGGGGGCAAAGGCTTGCTGGTTATTGGGAGCTCCAACGTTAAGCGGGTGATGGAGCCCCTTAGGGAAATAGCGTACAGGACTGGAAAGAATTCCAATGTGCACTCGGTTTGTCTGCTGGGGGGGCCTCATCCAAGATGTGGAGGCGGCCTTGCCTGCACCTATCAAGTGTACGGAGCGCAGTCGTCTGCAAGTAGTTGCTCACGTTGGCACCAATGATGCCTGTCGCTTGGGTTCTGAGGCGATCCTCAGTTCGTACAGGTGGCTAGCAGATTTGATGAAGACCGCTGGCCTCACACGCGGGGTGCAAGCACAGCTCTCCATTTGCAGCATCATTCCCAGAGTGGATCGGGGTCCTTTGGTTTGGAGCCAAGTGGAGGGTCTCAACCAGAGGCTTTGTCGACCCTGTGATAGTCTTGGCTGCAGATTTCTAGACTTGCGCTATTGGATGGGGAATTGTAGGACACCCCTAGATAGGTCAGTGGTGCACTACACAAAGGAAGTGGCTACTCGGGTAGCAGAGTACTTGTGGCGTGCACATGGGGGTTTTTTAGGCTAGGCAGTAGTGCGAGGTGTCCTGATGAACATTCACCAGTCGACGTGCAGGCAGGGAAATCAGGACGAGCTCAGTGTAAAGACACTTCAGTTATCAAGATATTAGCAGTAAATTTTCAGAGTGTTCGGAATAAAGTTCCTGAACGTACTGCCCTACAGGAAGCGTGTGGCGCGCAAATTATTCTCGGGACTGAGACCTGGCTGAACCCTGAGATAGGAAGTTCTGAAATATTTAGTGAGGGTTGGAACATGTATCGGAAAGACAGATTAGACACCGTAGGAGGTGGTGTCTTCATTGCAGTTGACAAAAATATTGTGTCTACTGACGTCGAAGTAGAGTGTGATTGTGAAGTTATCTGGACACGTTTAACAGGGCTAGGAGAAATAAAGTTAATTGTTGGGTGTTATCACCGGCCACCAGGTTCCACTGTGACAGTTCTAGAATCATTCAAAGGGGGTCTACACTCTGTATCGCAGAAGTACCCGGATCATGCTATATTAGTCGGAGGCGACTTCAACCTACCTAGTACAGACTGGGATGTCTATGGATTCATTACAGGTGGTACAGACAAGCCATCATGTGAATTACTTTTGAACACATTATCTGAAAACTGTCTTGAGCAACCAAATCGACAGCCAACATGAAATGGAAACATTTTAGATGTGGTAGCCATAAACAGACCAGACCTCATCAGCAGTGTCGGTGTTGAGACAGGGATTAGTGATCATGATGTTGTCATTACGACTATGGTTGCGAAAGTTGGTCAAGAAGGCTAGGAGAGTATTCTTACTAGAAAGAACAGATAAGCAGTTGTTAGCATCCCACTTAGTTAATGAATCGACTTCATTTACTTCCGGTATGATAGGCGTGGAAGAATTATGAGCAAATTTTAAACACATTCTAAATCACGCATTGGAGAAGTATGTGCCAAAAAAGTGGGTTACGGATGGAAAAGACCCAAAGTGGTTTAACAGCGCAGTTCGGAGAATGCTCACGAAGCAAAGACAGTTGCACTCGTGGTACAAGAAAGATTCGTGCTGCTGTAAAAAGAGCGATGCGCGAAGCATACAACCACTACCACCGTCATACCTTAGCAAAAGATCTTGTTGAAAACCCAAGGAAATTCTGGTCTTACGTAAAATCGGTAAGCGGGTCGAAGGCTTCCATCCAGTCACTCACTGATCAGTTTGGCCTGGCAATGGAAGACAGCAAAACGAAAGCTGAAATTTTAAATTTAGCATTTGAGAAATCTTTCACCCAGGAGGAGCGTACAAACATACTACCGTTTGAGTCTTGTACAGATTTCCATATGGAGTACATACTGTTAGACATCCCTGGGGTTGTGAAGCAGCTGAATGGGTTGAAAATAAATAAATCGTCAGGTCCTGATGGGATTCCAATTCAGTTTTACAGAGAGTACTCTACTGCATTGGCTCCTTACTTAGCTTGCATTTACCGCGAATCTCTTGCCCAAGGTAAAGTCCCGAGTGACTGGAAAAAAGCGCAGGTGACGCCAGTATATAAGAAGGGTAGAAGGACGGATCCTTAAATTTACAGACCAATATCGTTAACATCGGTTTGTTGCAGGATTCTCGAACATATTCTCAGTTCGAATATAATGAATTTCCTTGAGACACAGAAGTTGCTGTCCATGCATCAGCACGGCTTTAGAAAGCATCGCTCCTGCGAAACACAACTCGCCCTTTTTTCACGATATCTTGCGAACCATGGATGAAGGATATCAGACGAATGCCATATTCCTTGACTTCCGGAAAGTGTTTGACTCAGTGCACCTCTGCAGACTCCTAACTAAGGTACGAGCATATGGGATTGGTTCCCAAATATGTGAGTGGCTCAAAGACTTCTTAAGTAATAGAACCCAGTACGTTGTCCTCGAAGGTGAGTGTTCATCGGAGGTGAGGGTATCATCTGGAGTGTCCCAGGGAAGTGTGGTAGGTCCGCTGTTGTTTTCTATCTACATAAATGATCTTTTGGATAGGGTGGATAGCAATGTGCCGCTGTTTGCTGATGATGCTGTGGTGTACGGAAAGGTGTCGTCGTTGAGTGACTGTAGGAGGATACAAGATGACTTGGACAGGATTTGTGATTGGTGTAAAGAATGGCAGCTATTGCTAAATATAGATAAATTTAAATTAATGCAGATGAATAGGAAAAAGAATTCCATACTGTTTGAATACTCCATTAGTAGTGTAGCCCTTGACACAGTCACGTCGATTAAATATTTGGGCGTAACATTGCAGAGCAATATTAAGTGGGACAAGCACGTAATGGCAGTTGTGGGGAAGGCAGATAGTTGTCTTCAGTTCATTGGTAGAATTTTGGGAAGATGTGGTTCATCTGTAAAGGAGACCGCTTATAAAACACTAATACGACCTATTCTCGAGTACTGCTCGTGTGTTTGGGATCCCTATCAGGTCGGATTGAGGGAGGACATAGAAGCAATTCAGAGGCGGGCTGCTAGATTTGTTATTGGTAGGTTTGATCATCACGAGAGTGTTACAGAAATGCTGCAGGAACTCGGGTGGGAGTCTCTGGAGGAAAGGAGGCGTTCTTTTCGTGAATCGCTACTGACGAAATTTAGAGAACCAGAATTTGAGGCTGACTGCAGTACAATTTTACTGCCGCCAACTTATATTTCATGGAAAGACCACAAAGATAAGATAAGAGAAATTAAGGCTTGTACAGAGGCATATAGGCAGTCATTTTTCCTTTGTTCTTTTTGGGAGTGAAACAGTGAGAGAATATGCTAGTTGTGGTATGAGGTACCCTCCGCCACCGTATGGTGGATTGCGGAGTATGTATGTAGATGTAGATGAATACTCACAAACACAGGATTTCACTAAAAAAAATAACCTTAGGAGGCAGTTGAGTTACATTCTTTGGTGAAGAAGAGGGCACACAAGACAAATCAACACTTAGCTGATTATTCAACATTTTATCAATCATCAAAAAATTTAGTCAGGTCAGACTGTTAGACAATAATGTCCCTTACTATCTCTGTTATATGTACATGAACTGCACTCACATACTTTATGAGATCATACTCTGCAACAGCATTTACAGTGACTGGGCTTAGAGCAATATGAAGCAACTGATGTAGAACCATGAAACTTTAAATTCAGGGTTCCAGCATTGTAATTAAGGTAAATTATGCAGAGGTAACAGAAAACAGAAAGCATGTCTCTTCAAGAAGCATTCATGAATTCCATTTACATGCTATGATAAACAATGCAAATCAACTATAGCTAGCAGCTAAACAAAATGTTAATAAATAAGCATTACACATGACAACATCTGGTGACTAACAAAGTAAATCTCCCTAAACAACATTCAAGGTGTGTTCACAATATATTGTAAATGATAATGATACTTCATTTCTCTTAAAATGCAAAACAAAAATAAGCTCATGATGGTAATTTTCTTTCCAAGTACTGAAAGCAATATACTAATGGCCCCATCGGGACCTCCCAAGTCAAAGCTGCTCAGCTTGACACTATGAACTGGAATGGGGTATGTTTGAAATTGGAATGTTAAGTGGGAATTGGAAAATCTGTAGAGAAAGGGAGATGGACAGGATGTTGGCAGACTTGGTATGTATGAGAGAGCTGAAATGGTCAGAGAACAAAGATTTATGGTAAGCCAAGGTGGAGAACTGGGTGGGTGACTATTAACAATGCAACCAATTCTTATCAGAGTTGAATTCATGCCCATAATATCCATCACTGCATGACAAAATACAAAACATGAGGAAATTCGATTACTGATTAAATATGTCACAGTCCTGGAAAGCTGAACTGTTATACAGAGACAAATTACAGAAGAATATGGATTCATTGGAAGAAACGAGATAATAGAAAGGTCTCTGGTTTCAACATCAGCTTTTGACAGACTGCAACAACCAGCTCTTCCTAAATCACCACAGAGTCAGATATACTCAGTAAAGGGTGGGAGAATATACCAACTGGAGTGCCTCATGGTCAGAGAGAACATTTAGGCTCTAAATACTAGCCTGAATATGATTCTGAGATGCATATATGAGATCAGATGATAAACTGGTAGAGGGTGCAGAGCAGGAGACTCTCTGAAGCCTGATGAGATTCACAACTGGGTGGAATCTGGAAATGCAGGCTAATTTTTCGATAACCAACAAATAACTTAGAAGGTAGAAAGTAAATAAATTGAGTAAACTAAAACTTCCTGGATATTAAAACTAAGTGCCAGACTGGGATTAGGACCTGGGGCCTTTGCCTTTCAAGACAAACTGTTCTACTGAGCTATCCAAGCATGACTCACAATCTGCCTCACAGATTCACTTCGGCCAATACCAGAAGTTCCCTCAAATATCTTGCGGGGCTACCACTTCAGAAAGAAAGGATACTGTGATGAAATGCATCAGCCATGGCCAAGTGAAATGCTTCCTACGTTTCCAAAATGTGTGCTGATTTGAAACTTCCTGGCACATTAAATCTGTAAGAATTAAAGTTCAGAGAGCACAAATAAAATCTTTAATGTTCGCCAATCGCATTGTTATCTGACAAAGATAGCCAAGAACTTCGAAATTACTGAACAGAATGGATCATGTCTTGAAAATAAGTTATAAGGTGAACCTCAACAAACATAAAACACAGGTAATAGAATGTACTCAAATTCAGTCAGGTGTTGCTGGGAGAACTAGATACGGAAATGAGATAACTCAAAAGAGTAGATCAGTTTTGTTACATGGGCAGTAAAATAAGTGAATATGGCAGACGTGAAAAAGAAATAAAATGTAGGTTGCAATAGATCGAAGAGGTTCAGGTGGAGGTATATTGCAGTAATAGTGCAGAGAGAAAGATACCTGCACAAAGTAGACTAATGGGCAGAGCTGCAGCATGTCATTTTTCAAGCTGAGGACCGCAACAAGAACAACTAATATGGGTTCAAAAGAACAACAATGACAACCAATGAGAAGAGAAGAATCAAGAATTTCTGTAGAAATGAAACTTCAAATCACAAATTTCACACAAAGAGTGCAAAATAATGATGTCACAAGATTTGAAAAGTGCAGAGAGAAAGATACCTGCACAAAGTAGACTAATGGGCAGAGCTGCAGCATGTCATTTTTCAAGCTGAGGACCGCAACAAGAACAACTAATATGGGTTCAAAAGAACAACAATGACAACCAATGAGAAGAGAAGAATCAAGAATTTCTGTAGAAATGAAACTTCAAATCACAAATTTCACACAAAGAGTGCAAAATAATGATGTCACAAGATTTGAAAAGTGCTCAGTAAATATGAAGTTGAAAAGTTGTGAAAGAAAGCTCTGGGATATTGCATAAATTGTGGTAATAAACAATGGAAAGTGCAGGACAGAACAACAACAATATTGAAAAAATAGAACTGCAGAAAGGCAGAATGAAAAAGAATGCTAGAAATGTTCTGCTTTCAGTCTTTGCCCTTCATTACAAGTAGAAAACACACATTTTCACACAAGCATTACACACACATGGGCAATCTTGCCTCCAGGTTCTAAGTGCCAGGTGCAAACTGTGTCTGAGGTGTGCAGCAATCCGGGTAGTGGGGATATGGAATAGTCAGGGGGAGGTGAGGCGTCATAGCAGGGTAAGGAGGGAGTATGATGCTAGTGCTGCCTGCGGAAGTGAGCGGGGACGTGGTGGGGAGATGTAGTGGGTTGCTAGGTGCAGCATCGGGTGACAGTGTGGGTGGGAGGGGGGGGGGGGGATACAGGAGAAGATGGAAGTAGAGAAGGGGAAATTACTGTGCAATTGCTCTGATGGGAGAGAAGGTGTGTGTTACTGGACTAGGAGCAGGGAAGGGGATACGCAGGTGGAAAATGGGGACTAATGATGGTTGAGGCCAGGGGAATCACAGGAAAGAAGGATACACTGCGGGCAGAGTTCCCACCTGCACAGTTCAGAAACACTGGTGTTAGTAGGAAGAATCCGGATGGCACAGGCCTGAGAACCATTCATTAAAGAGAACCACATTGAATTGGGCACATGTTCAGCAACTGGGTGGTCCAGCTGTCTCTTGGCCACAGTTCATCACTGCTTATTCATTCGGACAAAATGCTTGCAGTAGTAATGTGCATGTTGAATACTGCCCAATGGCTGATGCTAAGTTTGAAGATCACCTGGCTACTTTCACAGGTGGTCCTGCCTTTGATGGGGTGGGGGATACCTGTGACTGGGCTGGGGTAGATGGTAATGGGAGGATGTATGGGACAGGTCTTGTGTCTAGGCCAGGGCCGGCCAGAAATTCTGCACGCGTGCGGTGCTCCTGCACATGTGCAACTTCCGGGTCACAGCGTGCACGCTGCAGCCGTCAGCATTCATGTAGTGCATGTTTCTCCGCACAGATGTCACTTTATCCACTTGCTGGGATGCTCTGTACCGGTGCATTCTAGTGCTCTTTCCACAGCTTGCAAGCCTATCATGGGAAGGTATTTCGCATATTAAACATTTAAAATACTGTCACAGTCTACTCATTGAGACATCTACTTTTATGTTAGCAGTTTAACCCAGTAAGACAAGTAATACAGTTAACAACTGTGGGTTTTTATTAAGGCAGCTTGACTGACGGCACATAAATACGCGTAATGTTTTTGATGTAGTATTTAAGAAAGAGAGCACTTAGCGACTTCCAACGAACCTTATTCATGATTTCAAATAACATTCAACTAACGCAAGGTTTCCTATAACTAATTCTCGGTGCCCTCCTTCATGGGCGTACCCAGCGAGGGGCAGGGGGGGGCAGCTGCTCCCCCCCCCCCCCTCGAGGGCACAGTTTTTCACTAGTTTACTGTTTTATTTAATAAGAAATGCTGCGGGGCATGTTTTCTCGGATTGTACAAGTGCATTCTTGTATTTAAAATGTTTATTAAAAGCAGTTTTTCACTGGTTTACTGTTTTATTTAATAAGAAGTGCTGTATGTTGTCTCGAGTCCTTGTTTCCTGAGACTGGTATGACCTGCCCCCCCCCCCCCCTCCTAGTTCAGATCCTGGGTACGCCCTTGCCCTCAGTTACACCCACATAATTTCTGTCTCACTAACCTCTGAACAGAATGATAACCGCAGACCTCTCGATGATCACCTGTTATTTCAATACCATTATTGCTATATCTTTCATCAGTTCCGTCTGAAATCTGCATAATAACTGACAATTAGATGAATGTTATGTTTTATCTACTTCGGTTGAGTGTAGCCCTTCACACATTTAAAAAACCTAAATGTAAGTATACATTGGAACAATCGGTTTAATGACCAATTTTCCTGATAATAATGTAACATGGAGCAGAATGAGGCAATAATGTACAGTTAGTAAACAATAATTTTTAATTGTGAAAGGAATAAACCAAACACGTTTATCACTGGTCATGAGAAATTATATAGTTAATATCGGGCACAAAAGCACGGCTCATTGACAAACACAAGCAGCTGCGAAGATTTTCATCACTTATGCTTGATAGAAACTTTGATTTATTCATTTTTATCACCGAGAAAAATCTTTCACAAACATATGTCGACCCGAACATGGACGTAACTCTCGCTGCTTCTCGGTGCAGGCGTGGAAATTCTTGTTGTGAAAAATTTTCGTAGAATTCTTTTGTACTTCGCACTGCAAAGAAGTTGTCCTTCAGTCTTGTATTGCACTGTAGGTCGATCAGTTCCATCTGTAGATCATTCGGAGCATCTTCAACTGACGACGAGAACGGTTGAGCAAAGAGGCGAATGACAGGAGACAAACTCATAACATCTGCAAATCGTGCTCGAAATTGTTCCTTAATTTTTACAATTATTGACACATGTTCTTGAAATCTAGCACTTTCATGGACCAGTCCAAGAGTCGGGAAATGTGCAGTGTTTTCTGTCAATAGCTGGTTCTCCCAAAGCGCAAGCTTCCTTTCAAAGGCATTTACTTTTTCCAACATGTCCAAAATTAAATTATTTTCACCTTGCAAAGTGACGTTCACGCTGTTCATGTGAGACGTAATGTCCAAGAGAAATGCAAGGTCTGAAATCCAACAAGGGTCTTCCAACATAGGTTCACTTTTTCCCTTCTCATGTAAGAATGTTACTATGACCAAACGTAAATCAAAAAATATTTTCAGCATTTTACCTCGACTCAGCCAGTGTACTTCGGTATAGTAAGGTATGTCGCCGTACTCCGCTCCTAATTCCTCCAAGAACTGCCGAAACTGGCGATGCGTAAGCCCATGTGTCTTCAGATAGTTTACAATATGCAGAACAATTTGCAGGACGTTTGATAATGATACTGGTTTTGCACAAAGCGCCTCTCGATGCAGAATGCAGTGAATTCCACACAACGTCTCATTTGTGCGCCCTAGCCTTTTGCGCATCCGTGCTATAAGTCCTCCCTGATGGCCTTGCATTGATGGTGCTCCATCTGTGGTCACTGAGACTAACCGATTCCAGTCCATTCTGACACCCTCAATCGCTTGCTCGACAGCTGGGAGTAAGTCCGCAACAGTAGTAGTCCCTTTCAAAGGTACTAAGTCCAAAACGTCCTCTGTTACACAAAGTGCGTTATCGACTCCTCGTATGTATATCACAACCTGGGCTGTAGGGGCCTATCGGTAAGATCTGTTGCTTCATCGAGAGCAACAGAGAAAGCAACAAAGTCTTTAGCCTTATTTATTAGCTGCCTGTGCACATTGCCAGCCATAGCAGTGATACGTCTTGTCACTGTTTGTTTGGATAGACTGATTGCTTGAAAGCTGCTAACGTTCGTGGGACACACAAGTTCTGCAGCATCAATTAGACACCCTTTCACAAAGTCCCTTTCGGAAAAGGGTTTCCCAGATTGTGCAGTTCTTAATGCGATTTTAAAATGTGCTCACAGTGAAGATTTAGTGTGGTTGTCATTCTGGAAAATTGAAAACAGTACATTGTACAGCATACAGTAAAATAGACGTAAATGTAACACAAGAAACTAAGAGTTCAAGAAGTACCAGTTACTCTGACGTACAGTAAAATCGAGTTGATGTGTCTCATCCATTTTCTTAACATTTAATTTTGCTTGCCGTTCTTCACTGTTTAGTACTCTATACTCGTCTTTGTGACATGTATTGTAGTGTCTTTCAACTGAAAACTTGCGGTGGCTGCCTATTATTCGGCGGCGCAGCAAACACTGTGAGTTTTCGGCTACAAAAAAGAATTGCAGTTCCCAGACATTTTTAAACGACTGAGAACATAGATCTCCCGTCCTTTGCTTTTTCACAGTTCCTGCCATTTCTCAGTACTTCTCTGTTAATGTTACAGTCACCAGGGTTAAACGAGACTGGGTATGTTGCGCTCTTGCTTGTACCACATAAACAGGGAAGTGGAGCCGCCGCTGTTCATTTAGGACACGTGTCTAATAACAGATGTCGCTGTCGCACATGTGCAGCACTTCTGCACGTCTGCACACTGTGCAGCATTTGGCCGGCCCTGGTCTAGGCCTATTACAGGGTTATGGGCCATGTGGCAATGGGTTAGGAGCAGGTGAGGAGTAGGGATGGAAAACAATATTGCATAGGTTTAGTTCAAAGCAGAATACCACTGTGGGATAAGTGGGTGCGACAGAAGGGAGGACACTGCTCATTTCAGTGCACAATGAGAGGTAATCGACCCCTGATGGAGCAAGTGATTCAATTGCTCCAGTCCAGTGTGGTACTGAGTGATGAGAGGAGTGTTGCTCTGTGGCTGGACAGTGGTTACGTTACAGGCGGTAGGTGACTGGGGAGCCAAGGCAGGGAAGATCTGTTTCTGGACAAGGATGAGAGGGGAATTGCAGTCTGCGAAGGCCTCAGCGAGATCCCTGGTATATTTCGAGAGGGACTGCTCATCATTACAGATGCGATGACCACACGTGGCTAGACCGTGTGTATCTTCTTGATGTGAAATGGGTGACATTTGTGAAAGTGGAGGTACTGCTGGTGGTTAGTGGTCTTAAAATGGACAGAGTTATAAATAGAGGCATCAGAGAGACAGAGGTGATGTCCAAGAAGGTGGCTCGTTAGGTAGAGGAGAACCAACTAAAGCAAGTGGGGGAGAGGGTGTTGAGGTTCTGGAGGAAAATGGTACCCTCATGCTTAGTCTACGTCATGAACACATTGTCAGTCGATCTGAACCAGGTGAGAGGTTTGGGTTCTGGGTGGTTAGGTAGGATTCCTCCTGATGGCCGTTGAACAGGTTAGCATAGGATGGTGACTTGCAGACACCCATTTCTGTATCACAGATTCAAATCAAAAGTAATTGTGAGGATATAGTTAGGCATGGTAACAGTGAAGGGAGTTGTAGGTTTGGAGTCTGTCAGGCACTGAGATGGTATTCAACAGCAGGAACACCATGGACATTGGCGTTGTTTGTGTACAGTAAGGTGGCATCAACAATGACTAGCAGGGTGCCAAGTGGTAAAGGAACAGGAACTGTGGAGATTTGGTGCAGGAAATGGTTGTCGTCTTTTATACAGGAGGGTAAGTTACAGCAATAGGCTGAAAGTGTTGGTCCACAACAGCAGATATTCTGTCTGTGGGTGCAGAGTAAATGGCTACCATCAGGCATCGTAGGTAGTAGGGTTTGTTTACTTTACAAAGCATGTAGAAGGTATGAGTGTGGGAAGTGGTGGGGGTGAGGAGAGAGAGAGATTTAGGGGTGAGGCTTGGGACAGAGCTAAGGATTTGAGGAGGAAATGGAGATTCTAGCTGACATCTGGAATGAGGTCTATGTGGCAGGGCTTGTACAGTGAGAAATATGACAGCTGGCAGATCCCTTCCACGAGGTAGTCCCTGCGGTTCATAATCACAATGATGGAGCCCTGTTGTGGTAAGTAGGATCATAAGAACGGGGTCAGATTTTAGGTGGTGGATTTTGGTTCTTTCTGTGGGTGTGGGGTTGGTTCCCATGTGGAGGTACTGGGGGAATCATGGTGAGGCAAAGTTCAAGGTTAGGATATTCTGGAAAGTTAACTTGGGAGATTTGGGGGCAGTGGGTATGGATTACAGTTGGAGGAATAAGTTAAATCATGTAAGGTTCAGTATGGTTGTGGATTGAGTTTGACTGATGGGGTTAGTGGTAAAAAAAGTGTTTCCACTCTAGCGATTATGAAAAGGACAGAGGGGTCTAAACAAACCTCATTCCATGTAGATGTAGAAACCTCTATCTGCAATGCAAATGTTGCCAGACATACAAGATATAAAAATATGTAAGCTGGATTACTACGTTTACTTTCATTCCATAATGTCATATGAGAGTACATCATCAGTAATAAAATTTGTCATTAAAATTCATCTCTTTTTCAAACTAACAACTCAGTTCATGCGCTCAATAACACAAATAGGAATAATCTTCACAAAGACTTACAGTCACTTACTTCCGTACCAGAAAGTTGTCCATTATTCAGGAACACTCATTTTCAGTAACTTGCCAGCAGCCATAAAAAAGTTTAACTAATAATAATATTCAGTTTAAGAGGAATGTAAAGGGTTTAGTAATAGCCAAATCCTCTTACAGCGATGATTTTAACAAACCCTTGATGTGCATATCGTACTAATAATATCATATAATGTGAATATTGTAGGCCCTCAGGCTTTCCCGGCGAGGCATTGACATCTAAGAAAAACAAGGTTTCTGTTGGTAATCCATATCATACTTCACGATAATCTCATAACATAACTCGCAATCTTCAAGAATGACATCTTCATTATTTGGCAACATGGCAGGGAAATGCCCCTTGTTTTCCTGGAACATCTGAAGTCACTCCACCCTAACCCAAAATTCCCAATGGAAATGGTACAACTCCCACTCTTAGATGTTCTTATCCAGAGGAAGGCAGGTGGCAGTTCTGGTCACAGTATTCACTGAAAACCAACTGACACTGATCTGCACCTGCAAGTCGGTAGTGGCCAGCATCCAGCACAGAAGAAAAGTAAAGTATACTCAAAACTCTGGTTCACTAGGCAAGAAACTTTCAAATCTAGACAACTTCACAACAGAGAAAGAGCACCTACAGTCTGTGTTCTACAAAAACAGATATTCTTCCAGAGATATTCAGAAGGCACTGTGACCTGTTCTCTGTCAGAGGGGTCATTGGAAGTGCAAGAAGAAGCAAAGAAGACCAATTTTTTGCCATATGCCAGACCAATATCTGACGAAATCAGCAGAATTTTTCTCAAATATAATATCAAGAACATTTTCTGAACACAAAACAAGATTAAGGTTCTACCATGGAACATGAAGGATGATATGGGTCTACAGGCACTGGACATTTACCACATACCATGACAATGTGGTATGTAATATATCAGCCAGACCACCAGTGTAAGGAGCACCAATGGCACAGCAGAATCAAGCAGGCTTCCAAGTCAGCTATAGAAGAACATCGTTTGGAACTAAATCATTCAATGAATTATGATGATGTCAAGATTCTGACACGGACACACAGGTACTTGGAAAGTGTTATTTAAGAATCCATACAAGTAAAGATCACACAGAATCTTATCAACTGTGACACAGGATGTATGCTTAGCTCCACCTACAATCTGGCACTCTATCTCCTAAAGACACAATGGAGGCAACACCAAACTCCGAGGGATATAACTGTGGAAATGGTGACAGAGCAAATAACCCAGCACAACCAACACACGCCGCACAGACAGCGGTACTTTAGACAGCAGATCAAGTACCTAAAGACTGTCATTTCAAGAATGAACGGCAATTTGAACACCAGTGGCCAGAAAATAATCAGACAGCTGCCCCTATCAGGCATGTACCTCAGACAGAGCACCTAATGTGGACAGCTATGGTAATGGAACAGCATAGTCCACAGGAAAGCTTAAATGACAGCAATCAGAAATTGAATGCCCAGTACAACTTGGAGGTAGAACAGAACATCAGACAACAATATTACTAACTGTCAATAGCAAAAATGTACGTGCACAACGTCCAGAACAGCTACGGCTAGAAAATACTACAGCTGCTGTTAATGGCCAGCACATATCTCAGACAGAGCACCTGGTGGGGCACAGACCAATGACAGTGTGTCTAGCCACACACAGGCATAAATACTGGACCTGTTCCACACTGGATTAAGCCTCACGAAGCACACTGCGAGTCATACTTGCAAGTAAAGTGCAGATTACTGGCAACGAACCCAATTTTTCCAGATGACAATGTGAGTATTAGTACAAGATGACTACTGTGCAAATTCAGTGCAGTAATGTGATCACTATGACTAAGCACCGTAAAATGATTTTCTATTTCATTATGCATGGCTGCAATAGCCCATAAATTATCATATGCACTTAAGTGTATTGAACATTTACTTGTTTTCTGATATGATATTTATTACTTTGAAATAAAAATGTACTTAGATTTTTCTTTCCCATCCACATTCACTTGGGACATGTGGAAGATACATTAACGTACTTGTTTTTCCTTGTAAATATTTAATGAGTATTCTCATTTTTCTGTCATGTTCTACATCTTGGAGGATCTCCTCATTATGGATCCACTGGAACAAAAAGTACCTCTAATGTAATCTAATCTCAATGAACCCACAGTGACGGAATCTGAGAAAGGGGAAAAAGGTAATGCCTCTGGAAAGGACTGATACTTCTGTGGTACTGAGGTTTTGCCACCTCCATCCACGCAACATCCCCAATGCTCACAGCCTTGCCACTACTGAGTTCGAGTCTCGGTCGGGCACACAGTTTTAATCTGCCAGGAAGTTTCATATCAGCGCACACTCCGCTGCAGAGTGAAAATCTCATTCTGGAAACATCCCCCAGGCTGTGGCTAAGCCACGTCTCCGCTATATCCTTTCTTTCAGGAGTGCTAGTTCTGCAAGTTTCGCAGGAGAACTTCTGTAAAGTTTGGAAGGTAGGAGACGAGATACTGGCAGAAGTAAAACTGTGGGTACCGGGCGTGAGTCGTGCTTCGGTAGCTCAGTTGGTAGAGCACTTGCCCGTGAAAGGCAAAGGTCCCGAGTTCGAGTCTCGGTCGGGCACACAGTTTTAATCTGCCAGGAAGTTTCATATCAGCGCACACTCCGCTGCAGAGTGAAAATCTCATTCTGGAAACATCCCCCAGGCTGTGGCTAAGCCATGTCTCCACTATATCCTTTCTTTCAGGAGTGCTAGTTCTGCAAGTTTCGCAGGAGAACTTCTGTAAAGTTTGGAAGGTAGGAGACGAGATACTGGCAGAAGTAAAGCTGTGGGTACCGGGCGTGAGTCATGCTTCGGTAGCTCAGTTGGTAGAGCACTTGCCCGCGAAAGGCAAAGGTCCCGAGTTCGAGTCTCGGTCGGGCACACAGTTTTAATCTGCCAGGAAGTTTCATATCAGCGCACACTCCGCTGCAGAGTGAAAATCTCATTCTGGAAACATCCCCCAGGCTGTGGCTAAGCCACGTCTCCGCTATATCCTTTCTTTCAGGAGTGCTAGTTCTGCAAGTTTCGCAGGAGAACTTCTGTAAAGTTTGGAAGGTAGGAGACGAGATACTGGCAGAAGTAAAGCTGTGGGTACCGGGCGTGAGTCGTGCTTCGGTAGCTCAGTTGGTAGAGCACTTGCCCGCGAAAGGCAAAGGTCCCGAGTTCGAGTCTCGGTCGGGCACACAGTTTTAATCTGCCAGGAAGTTTCATATCAGCGCACACTCCGCTGCAGAGTGAAAATCTCATTCTGGAAACATCCCCCAGGCTGTGGCTAAGCCATGTCTCCGCTATATCCTTTCTTTCAGGAGTGCTAGTTCTGCAAGTTTCGCAGGAGAACTTCTGTAAAGTTTGGAAGGTAGGAGACGAGATACTGGCAGAAGTAAAGCTGTGGGTACCGGGCGTGAGTCATGCTTCGGTAGCTCAGTTGGTAGAGCACTTGCCCGCGAAAGGCAAAGGTCCCGAGTTCGAGTCTCGGTCGGGCACACAGTTTTAATCTGCCAGGAAGTTTCATATCAGCGCACACTCTGCTGCAGAGTGAAAATCTCATTCTGGAAACATCCCCCAGGCTGTGGCTAAGCCATGTCTCCGCTATATCCTTTCTTTCAGGAGTGCTAGTTCTGCAAGTTTCGCAGGAGAACTTCTGTAAAGTGTGGAAGGTAGGAGACGAGATACTGGCAGAAGTAAAGCTGTGGGTACCGGGCGTGAGTCGTGCTTCGGTAGCTCAGTTGGTAGAGCACTTGCCCGCGAAAGGCAAAGGTCCCGAGTTCGAGTCTCGGTCGGGCACACAGTTTTAATCTGCCAGGAAGTTTCATATCAGCGCACACTCCGCTGCAGAGTGAAAATCTCATTCTGGAAACATCCCCCAGGCTGTGGCTAAGCCATGTCTCCGCTATATCCTTTCTTTCAGGAGTGCTAGTTCTGCAAGTTTCGCAGGAGAACTTCTGTAAAGTTTGGAAGGTAGGAGACGAGATACTGGCAGAAGTAAAGCTGTGGGTACCGGGCGTGAGTCGTGCTTCGGTAGCTCAGTTGGTAGAGCACTTGCCCGCGAAAGGCAAAGGTCCCGAGTTCGAGTCTCGGTCGGGCACACAGTTTTAATCTGCCAGGAAGTTTCATATCAGCGCACACTCCGCTGCAGAGTGAAAATCTCATTCTGGAAACATCCCCCAGGCTGTGGCTAAGCCATGTCTCCGCTATATCCTTTCTTTCAGGAGTGCTAGTTCTGCAAGTTTCGCAGGAGAACTTCTGTAAAGTTTGGAAGGTAGGAGACGAGATACTGGCAGAAGTAAAGCTGTGGGTACCGGGCGTGAGTCGTGCTTCGGTAGCTCAGTTGGTAGAACACTTGCCCGCGAAAGGCAAAGGTCCCGAGTTCGAGTCTCGGTCAGGCACACAGTTTTAATCTGCCAGGAAGTTATCATTAGTCCCCATTTTCCACCTGTGTATCCCCTTCCCTGCTCCTAGTCCAGTAACACACACCTTCTCTCCCATCAGAGCAATTGCACAGTAATTTCCCCTTCTCTACTTCTACCTTCTCCTGTATTCCCCCCCCCCCCTCCCACCCACACTGTCTCCCAGCACTGCACCTAGCAACCCACTACATCTCCCCACCACGTCCCCGCACACTTCCGCAGGCAGCACTAGCATCATACTCCCTCCTTACCCTGCTATGATGCCTCACCTCCCCATGACTATTCCATATCCCCACTACCCTGATTGCTGCACACCTCAGACGCAGTTTGCAGATGGGCTTTAGCACCTGGAGGAAAGATTGGCCATGTGTGTGTAATGCTTATGCGAATGTGTGTGTGTTTTCTACTTGTGATGAATGCCTTTATGCCAAAGCTGAAATATTTGAAGAGTTCTTTTTCATTCTGCCTGTCAGTGATTCAACACCTCCTCTGTGTGCTGAGTAGCCACCTATCCTTTCCATATTGTTGTTATAAACTATGGTATTTCTACTTGTAAGAAACAGTCTTAAATACCTGGCAACAGCCTGGTCTGGATCCATCCCACAAGATGCAGCTGTAGCGGCAGCATTCAGGGGATCACAAGGCGATGATGGAGGGGGTGCCAGCTGCAGTTCCTCCAGCCGGGCCAGGACAGCATCTTCCTTGCCATGGGACAGCAGCAGCAACACCAGTGCCAACACCCCACCCAGCCACCGCTGCACTGCTACCAGGGAGCCGTTCTGTCAGACAGACACACTGACTCTATAAAATACAATTAAACAAAAAATTTATACTGAACAAGAAATTGGGCAATGTTGTATTTGAAGTGTAAGTGTCCAACTAAAAGTCATGCAAAATCCATTGTTATGAATAATAATTTTCATTTTATACACAAACCATGTACATCATTTTCAGTTAGAAATGTTTGTCTCTTTCCAGTACATTCTCCCTTTTCTTGCACATGTTTTCCCCACAGTTCTTTGTGTCTTTAAAAATCCTTTGCAGCAGAAGTTTATTCTCACTGCCTGAAAACACCAATGCATCACTTTTGGACGTCCCCCAGCATTTTGTAGTGTTAACTTCACCACAGTTCTTTCAGAAAATGGAAGAATGGTAGCCAGAGGGTTCTTTTTCATTCTGCCTGTCAGTGATTCAACACCACCTCTGTGTGCTGAGTAGCCACATATCCTTTCCATAAAGTTAAGACTGAAGGGGGGATCTGGAAGACTTTCCCTCCCAAAAATCCTAATTTTCTCTAGAGAGACACAAGCAGCCTGTCATCAGACAGCATGATGATCTTCTTCCGATGGCGTTTACCATGTAGTGCAGGTTGGATGTAGCGGACAGGATATCTGGTCTATCCACGTTCCAAATAAACAACCAGAATGCCATCCTCTGCATCTCAGATGGCAATGCCCATAGTTTTTCTCGCATACAGCACTGTCTTTGGTTTCTTTTTCAATTGCAAATCCAAGTGGTGCCCTGCTCTTAGTGACAGAAGCAGCTTTCATTATTTTGTTTAATAAACTTGTAATCCAAACATACATGATGAATCTGACATGAATTTCAGAGCATATTTTTTGTCCTTTAATAAACAATTCAGTGACAGTATGCTGTCAAACAGAAAGTATATTATGTTGTATCAAAGGACAATTCAATCAAGGAAAATAATAAATTATCAGACGGAGTTTTTGGTCAGTACTTACCTTCATAATCCTAAATGTAAGAACTGCTGCTAAATGCATATAAAAGTAAAAGTTTCATACTGCCTGTCTTTCAGAACTAATAGTTACTTCCTCAGAAAATAGGCTGAGAAAGGTTGAAAAGGCAGGGAAGGTCACTCTGTCCCCAGGACAAGAGCGACCTATCAGAGTCTTAATGACTTTGATTCTTAGTCATCATTAGTAGATTACTCTCTCTCTCTCTCTCTCTCTCTCTCTCTCTCTCTCTCTCTCTCTCTCTCTCACACACACACACACACACACACACACACACACACACACATATATATATATCAAATTCCCATAGTACGGAAGTTAACACATGGAGCCTGAAGGGTTGGAAATCTGGACAATACCAGTATACTTTGCCCGTTTGAATTACTTAACTTTTTAAATTTACCAAAGCCCTTCATACTTCCAAGAACTGTGTCAAGTGAAGTTCCTTGTTCCTTCTTTAGGAATAGACAAATGTTAATAGTTTTCCATTAGTTTTTATTTTCTACATAAATGCACAGTGTTGACTACTGAATTTAAATCATTTGTCATACTCTACTAAACACTTCGCTAGTTAGTTACATGTTCCACAAATAATTTTGCATGATAGAAAGTTTCTCAGTTTGTTATCAAATTCTACTTTGCTGTCTATCAGACAAAATATCACTGGGTAAATTATAAAAAATTTTTTGTTGCAGCACTGTGTATCCCTTTTTGCACTAAAAACAACATTAACGTGGAGTAATGAACATCATTTTTCCATTTGGTATTGTAATTATGTAGCCTATTGTTCCTTTTGAACTGTAAAGAATCATTTTCAACAAACTTCATCCCTATTGTTCCTTTTGAACTGTAGGGGATTATTTACAACAAACTTCAGGAGGGAATACATATACTGTGAAGCAGTAATCAGAATGTCCGACTCCTTACACAGATGTCTACAAGATGATTGTGGATGAGCACCACATATTATTCTAATAGACTGTTTTTATGCAATGAAGACTTTCTCTCTTAAAGATGAATTACCTCAGAACATTATTTCGTGTGACATTATTGAATGAAAATATGCAAAATACATCAACTTATTGATTTGTCTCTGCCCAAGATTTGCAATGATTCTACATGAAAATGCGCTTGAATTAAGTTGTTTTTGTTTTAGGAGTTCGAAACATGTTTTTCCCAATTTTAATTCCCATCAATATGGACCCCTAAGAATTTTGAACTTTATACCCTATTTATTGTTTCCTTGCCATTTGTCACACTTATCATTGGTGTAGTACCTCTGGAGATGCAGAGCTGAATATGTTGTGTCTTTTTAAAATTGAGGGCAAGAACATTCGCAGAAAATCAGTCAATGATACTTTCAAGAACTTTGTTTACCATTTCTTCTGTTCCTGTACATATGCTTGGCTTGATTGCACTACTAGTGTTATCTGCAAAAAGAACTAATTCTGCTTGTTGTATACTAGACAGAAGATCATTTACATGTGTGAGGAACAAAGTGGACCTAAGACTGAATATTGAGGAACCCCATACGTGTTTTCTCCCCAGTCAGAATTATGTCCCTGGACTATATTGCTTGAATTACTAAGTACAACTTTCTGCATACTTTTAGCTAGATATGACATTATCCAATCTCTCAGATTAAGTCTATTCACAGCAAACATATGGAAAATAATTGTAAATAACTTACACGCTTCATGTATTGTAGTTTACTCAACTTCTACTACAACAAATTTGGTTTGATTTTGTTCTGGTAGCAAAGTTCAAGAGCCGTATCACTCGAGTATATACGTGTCTCTAATTTTATTTGTAAGGTGTTTTGATTGGAAAAAAACTTCATGAAACAGCCCAGTTAATTCGTTGATAGGATCCTGAATTCCATTGGTTTCCTCAAATACAGGTAATTCATGTTGTGCATCAAAATCACATAACCCATTATAAAGGGCAGGCTGTTGAACTGAAAGACAAATCTGTCTATTTGAACTTCTGCGCTACATTAACAATCAAAAATGGCTCTGAGCACTATGGGACTTAACATCTGAGGTCATCAGTCCCCCATTAACAATCAGTTATTTCTTTTGTACCTGCAGCAATGTTTTCATCATAAAGCTTAAATGAATAAGCAGTCTTCTGACAATTTGTCATTTCATCCAGTTCCAACTCGTTAAGGAGCTCTTCAATTCCAATGTTTGGTAAGTGATGTCTAAAAGCCATATTACCTTAATGTCATTGCTTATATGTTTCAACACAGTTATGAAAACAGGAGTAATGCAACAAAGTCTGCAAATAAAAACCACCAACAATATTCTTGCTATTAGCACAATTTACTTAACTCTGGCACAGTTTATCAGACACTGGCATGCGCACCAAACAAATGCATCAAATAAAGAACTTCCATTATCACCCCTAGTGATGATTAGCACAATTAGGACAAGCCAACTGCTATTTCCACAACCTACCACTGTAAAATACGTCTTCAAACATTTAAAAATAAGTAAGTTCTAAATAAAGAATGTGTGACATACATTTTTGGGATTCAAGGTTGGGACTTTGTGGGTGTATCTATCATGGCTGCCAATATTGTTGTTATAATATGCAAGACACATCATAAATAATAATATATTGCAGACAGAAACATAAAAATGATGGGAGCAAACAGAACAATTAAATGTAAGATTTTACTGACAACAATTGAATATGGCTAAGAATGAACTGCCACTGTATACTGAATTGAAATGGTGCAAAAATGAATAAACAACTGAGTGAACAGTACCGGGTTCGGGAACGGTGCAAAAAGAGAGCGCAGGAGGGGGTCGGCGGGGCGCAGCACACTGGGTGCAGCAGCTCCCAGAACGCGGTTGAGCGCCTGCTGTGCCTCGCGGGACTCGAGCCGGATGCGGCCACTGGCGAGGAGCGGCAGCACCGCATCCACCACCTGGCGCGACCAGCGCCGCCAGCGCTCCTCACTCTCGCGCTCGCTTAGCACCAAAGCCAGCAGCTCCAGCACCTGCAGTGCACACATGTGATCGACACCTGTGTAATTCCTTATTGTGTTCAACTGGCAAATGAGCAAAGTGCAAATGATTAAATCTGTCGTCAAAAATGTACATCAAATTTATAACTTAGCTGGGAGCTCAAAACAGGTAAATAGTGAGAAATTTGTTGCTTCTTTCTATGAACATAATATCAGAGACAGGACTTGTGCTTTTAGTGCCTACGTACACACTGCTTACAGAAAACACTAAAGAAAGTGCTAGAGAAAATGGGAACATAGTCCTCTGTGTTTATACATGCCACAAGGTGCACATCAGTATTAGACAAGGAGAGCAAATTACTGTATACTTGTGATCAGGAGGGGGGAAAACACCTTGAACAACTAGAGATGTTCATATTCACAGGACAAGGACATTAGCATTTCAATAACCTCACTTCAGCACGCGTCCTGTTGCCTAGTAGGCACAGGGCCTGCCATGGGCCCTGATGTTCTATGTGTGATGGCAATGACACATATATGGTGCAAATGGCGTTCTGCAATATAGCCATTCACACTGAATTCACTTTGTTCCAAAGTTCATTTTTGGTGGTTAGCATTGGGTCACAGCACTGCACTCATCGTTTCACCCTATCCCGCACGTTTTCAATTGGTGACAAGTCTGGTGATGCGGTGGGCCAGGACAAAAGGCTAATATCCTGTGACACCAGAAAGGCATGTACTCATGCCGTAACAAGTGGTTGTGCATTCTCTTGCTGGAAAATGGCACCTGGGGTGGTGTGCAGAAAGGGTATGGCTACGGATCGCAGTATGCCATTCATATAGCTCACACTGGTCACAATGCCCTGGATACGAACCAACTGTGATTTGTGGTTGTCCCCAAGAGCACCACACACCGTAAGGCCTCGAGTCAGTGCTATACATCTTGTGTGAATGCAGCCACTGTGATGCCGCCCCCGCTGAATGTAGCGAACCAAAATGTGGCCACCATTTTCAAACAAACAGAACCTGAATTCTGTCCAAAACCACTATCTGATGCCATCCCTGTCCCAAATGACATTGTTACATACACCACTGCCATCTAGCACATTTCTGCACATTTGTCAAAGGTAGGTGGAAAAGTGGATGATGTGCACGTAACCCATGCCGTAATTAATGGCAACAGACTGTCACCCCTGATAGTGTACGACGTTTTACACTGTTCCATTGTTACGCCACAGCTGAGGAAGATGCAGATCTGTCCTGCAATGCCATTACAGATGAGGTGTTGATCTTCTCAGGGGGGTGGTCTGGGTGGTGAGACCTGACCCATCTCGTCGGGTTCTACGGCCTTCTATGAACCATTATGCACACACTTGTTGCACTGCCGAAACACTTCATCCCATATGAGCTGCAATTTCCTGGATGGATGCATCATATTCTCTCACGCCAATAAAGCGCCCTCTTTGAAACTCACTGATTTGATGGTACAGTTCATACATACGTCTGTGAGGTATTCTGTACATCTACTCAAGTCACACTGATCCATTACCTTTGGTTTATAGTGACAACAAGAGCTGCAGGCAAAATTTACTAGTACGCGGTGTTGCGGCACAATATCAGTGTCGGCCTGGAGCCTGCAGGTCGAAATGGTTCAAATGCTAATCATTTCTACAGAACATACTAATGCTTCAATCTAACTACCAGGACTATGATTCTGCAAAAAATTTGAAAAATGAATGTTACTTTAATAACTAGTTTTTATTTTATTTCAAGCCATACAGTATCTTATATGGAATCCATTCACACACATGGCAGCCAATCACTGTTTGCCTTTCACTCATTGCTACATAATAAATAGTCACACACAAAATATTAGCAATAGATATCTTTAATAGTCTCTCTAAAGTTAATTTGACTCTTCATGAAATTTCTGTAACAACAAGGTGTGGTTAGTGAACCTGTCCACAGTTTAACTATTCCTAGTTCTCTGTTTCTCTTTAGTGTTCAATCTTGAGGTAGGTTTGCAACAGTATGCCATTCCCCTCTACTGTACACCTTCCTATTCATTTCCAGGTATGTGGTGAATCCGACATCATGTATAACCTGCTACATGTAGGACATCCTTGGTCATCCTCAGTGATTCTTTCCCTCAACAGCTCCTCCTGCTATTGTTCCAGTGATGCTTAAAATGAGTTCCATGAGTTTGGAGTTGGTCTTTTCTTGTTTGGATGTGCCTCCACAGAAATTTCTCAGCACTTCTTCACTTGTATCTCTGTCTCTTCTGGTGATCATCATCATTCTTCTGTAGCACCAAATCTCCAGCACTTCATGCCATCTTCTCTTGATTTCCTATTCTCCAAGATTCACATCCATATATAGCCAGTCTACAAACAAATGCTTCCATGGTCTGTTTCCTTGTTTCTAGGCTGGTGTTCTTGCTGTTGAGTAATTTCTTTCTCAAATTAAATGTAATTTTGGCCTGCAGTATTCTACCCACAATTTCTTTCCAGCTTCTACCATCCCATGTCATGCTTCTTCCCAAATAGGTAAATTCCTCTATCACTTCTAGCTCCTCTCTTCAAATTCTTGTTCTTAAAATTTGATACTCTTCTTCAGTACTGAAAACCATCACTTTAGTTTTCCGCTTGCTTATTCACGTACCATACTCATTACAGAAAATGATTTCCATTGTGCTGAGGACCTCCTCTATGTCTTCTTTCATTTCCATGACCACAGCAATACCATCAGTGTTAACACAGGACGTCTATCTCCTGCTAACTCTGGCCTCCATCACAATAGTTTCATGAACCTGGTCTATAGCTTCCTGGATGTAAGCACTGAATATAAGAGAAGAGAGAGCACATCTTTGTCTTGAGTCCTTTTCTGATTTTTGCTTCGTGTTCCTAATGAAAATTCCTAATGATAGTCATTTCATTTTTGTAGAAGATGTCTTCGTATTTCAGAACTGCTTTCTTCAGCATTCTGAATATCTACTGCCAGATAAAATTATTAAATGGTGTTTCTATGTCTACCCTTAAGAAGCCTAACTGCCAGTACCACCTCTCTTCTTCCTAGTCAAAGTTATTTAATTTGCAGCTCAGCTGATTAATCTTCCTTTAATTGTCACAAATTTTAATACACACTAATTATTCTAAGTATAAATTGTCTATTTAATGAATAATTTGAAAGTACCATGCTCAGGAGTCACTCCTTAGTTCTAAACACACTACCATGTTGCTTACATACTATCTTTTTCTACGTGCTACTGAGGCTATATGCACACATTCATTGTCTTCCAAAAACCAATAATGTTTCCCCTACCTGCACCAGTATAGTATATTCATAGAGCTTACTCCCTCGAGGTATATATATTTTGCTCAAATGAACAACACAAAAAGAAGAGAATGGTCATTTGGGAACAAAAAGTGGATGAGCAGGTGAGAGAAAAGGCTCCTATTGCGAAAGTTTCTGAACAGTACTGAGATGATAGAGCTTTCATTTTCTTGTTAATTTCCTGCACTGCTGTTAATGGTTTACAATCTTTTGAAACAGTGCATAGTTCATTTAGTTCTGCTCCAGTTGTGAAAGTATTTACTTCTGACATCAACAGACACAACTGCTGTTGAAACTGTTCAGTTTAAAAATTTGCATAGGCTTTGCACCAAGTTGCCATGTTCTGCATTCTTTTCTCTTGAAATCACTCCACAGTGCAGCATAGAATCTCCTGTGAGTGCATGCGCAGGCTGTCTTCCCTTCCCATTCCATCTGAAAGAACGTGTGTTTCAGTTTCTATCAACAACATTCATTTATATTCTGATGCTCTTTTACATATTAATGACTTGTCTTCAACTCTACACAATGCGCAGAAGTGAAATGGAATTGAAGCCAGTTTAGACAGTCCCACTAAAAGGAATGTGTGAATAGGCAGTTAGAGTTGTTTTGGCTCCTTATTGGGCCTTCCATCTTCTCTGGGTGCACCTCTGTTTACGTCAATCTAATGGTTTCTATTAGCCATTTTGCTTATCCTAAATTTAAATGTGTGTTGGAGTGCTGTAAGCAGTTGTTCCAGTATTTCATTATTATTTGCATGATGCTCTGAACGGCCAGCCATTCTTCCGTATTTCTCTACTTTTACAGTCCAGCAATGAAGAACTCGCTAAATATTGTGAGAACTTTATTTTGGTTGACTCTATTTGTTTCATTTGGACAGGTGATAGAGTCCAGTTTTCACTCTCCACAGAAGAATTTATGAAGATGTGGTAGGCGTGTGTGTGTGTGTGTGTGTGTGTGTGTGTGTGTGTGTGTGTGTGTGGGTGGGTGGGTGGGTGGGTGGGTGCACACGCATGCACATGTGTTTGTTTTAAGAGGAGGTGAAAGAGACATTAAACATAATTAAGGAAAAATTACTGCATGAATGAAAAAAGATAAACCCTTAAAAAAAATCACGTAACTGGTCAACATGATCCATATTTTCCACTGAGAAGATGTAGTATAATTGTAAAACTAGGCTGCTCCATATCATAGTAAGAGTTTGTAATTATGATCCATAAAACATGGAAACAACTAACTCCTAAAAAGATACTGTAATTAGCTTTTGTAATGTAACTAATGGACGTTACTATTCTTTGCGACCAAGTGTTGATTGTGCTGTTCGCACGAAATATGTAAATCGGGTAAGTGTGGTTATGGGATCCAGCAAATTGTGATACATGTTGTGGAAGCCCAAATATGTAACTCCCTCAATGATTTTGTTGTCAGTTACAGTTTTTGGTCTTATTAGGTTTTCACCAGAGAAGAACACTGTCCTGGTTCTCTCCACTGCTATTCTCATATTACATTCTTTGAAAAACATTGGTTAAATTACACACTGACCCTTCCATTTTGCCCTTTTCATTGTCTCCTTATAAGAACTAATGATTGTTGTAAAGCTGAAACTAGTTATCAGTTCAAATAAAATTTAAAAATGACAAAGACTGTGAATGCTACAGCAAACTACAATTCTGTTTGTAGAAAAAGCATGAAATAAGCCTATTTAACTAATCTTTGAAATACTGGTACAAATACCCTCCAATTTAGACTAAATGTAGAACCATGAAACAAATCAGTGTGATCATTATTAGTGGTAGCTATAATCCTCTGCATGTACTTGGTACACAGCATTTTGGACTGTGAATAGTATCTCCCACTGTGAATTTCAAGTTGTTCAATTGTGCTTTGTGGTATTTCTGACTAGAAGCCTGCATAAGAACCCAATACCAGCAAAATTTATATAGCTATATGAAAACTATGCCAGAATGTTTGGTTTTGAATAGTTATACACCAATGTGCTCATAACTGAATAAACAATGGTAAAATGCAAAGATTATTTAACACTGACTTTATTAATTATGAAAACCTTATCTTGAACTGTAAAATTTACAGAAACAATTCCAGTAGGAACTGATCAGTGAATTTTACAATATAATTAGTTTGCAACATAACAAGTTGTACATACATTTGCAACATTACAACTTTTACATGGACTTATAATGAAAATAATGTATCTCAGAAGGAAAGAAATAAAATTACCTGGTGGTATTCTACCAAACGAAGCAACATTGACACCAGAACTTCACGCTGTGTATCTAATTCCCGCAGATCTGCACCACCACTACTGCCACGCAGAAGGAAAATATCTTCTACCACAGGTGTTAATGCTGGTATACCTGTCAAAATTCCAGAACACTTAATGCAATGCACAACAATGAAGCATCAGTGAGCTACATTGGTTATGAAATCAGTCAACCTAACTGTAAAATTTATTTTGTTGGAGACATATTGAAGTTACACTTGACAGCCAACCATTGCCAGTAAAAGACACTATATCAAGGACAGAACTGTAACGAGTTAGGTGTTTCAAAAGTCAAGTTGCAGACACATTTAATGTACCACCTTCAGCATTACAGCTGTGGATTAACCGACGATGGGAAATATGTTGGAGACTGAAGAATATTTCACACAGTAATTTGGAGTTTTTGATTCAGTGGAATAGTTTTAGCTTTATAGGCTTTTCCCCCCAATTGTGTCCCACATAGACACAAGGTCTGCTTGTTTGGTAGATGTCCAACATAATTTTCTGTTGGGTGCACCTTGAGGTTAGAGGCATGTCACTTATATGTGCCCTTTAACCTTAAAATGTTGCTTTGACTTATCCTTGGATAGTCTGTGGTACTGTGTGAGGTCTCACTTGCAGCTGACGAATCCATGCGTTCTTCGGGCTTGAGACACGTTACATGAGATACAGATCGATTAACTCAAAACTGTTTCTCGGCAGACTAAGATCAATTTACTAATTTGCTAAACTTACAAGACCAATGATTAATGTCTTGTGGCTACTAACAAGCACTAACAAATATTTTGGAATCTGAACACTGGGTTCGAAGACATACACTGCTAACAATTAACAAACCACCTCTTATTACTCTACTCCTGCTGCTATTGCCTCACTCAGGCCTGTTGGAACCAACTAACCACAGTGTCATCCTCAACCAGTGGTGCCTTTTGGATGCAGTACAGAGGGAGTCAGGGTCAAGCGCACGCCTCTCCCAGTTGTTGTCAGCTTTGCAGACCTCGGGGCCACTACTTCTCATTCGAGCAGCTCCTCAGCTGGCATCACAAAGGTGAGTGGACAACATTCCAATCTTCCTATCAAGGAAACATTCCTGGCAGCACCGGGAATCAAATCCAGGTCCTCCACATGACAGTCAGCCGTGCTCATCACCCACGTGTGGAGGCAGGCACACCATTTCCAGCTGGCTCCCAGTTTTTTATTAGACACTGCCATGCCCACCTCTATTATTAAACACTGCCTCTAGTCAGCTAGTGGCTCCACACTCTGATATGAGGCCTCTCCCTGCTGAGCTAGTGCACACTCACTTCACTGCAATGCTTGTCTGAAAAACCAGAAGATGACTAATTAACACACATGCTAACATAATGGTGAATTTTCACAGACTTTACATGTTGAAAAACAGCTTTAGGAATCCTAAAGTATAATTCTCCAAACATCTCCTCTACTCCAGAGCCCACAACTTGGCCCAAAACTCAGGAAGTCTGCTGACCACTCCCAATTCCATGAACTCTGAGCAACAACTGAAATTGTTTTAACATCAGACCTTTCAGCCATGCAAGCATTCTCGTTGGTCATTCCCTCACTCCTCAGGGAAGTTCTAACTCCTGTGAGGACTTTTTGTGAGATTGTTTTCATTAGGTGCTCAAAAATACTTGTCATAGTGGGGAAGTCACCAGACTTTCAGCCAGGATTTGGTGGAAAGAACAAAACATTGACTCCAGACTGGAGAAGGCCTACAGGTTGCATGATCTGGCACCCAGATATGGCCAGCAATTACAAGTTATGGCTTTGCCAAATATTGCTTCTTGGGACAGCAACAGAGTCAGCTTCCTTCTGGGGTGTAAAGGAGTACAGTTTTTGCAAGAGAGTTGTCATCATTAATTCTGCTGATTGCCCATACCATCTAAGATGGTTAATGGTCTACAGAGGGGCAATGTGTCAAATGCTTTATAGAAATCTAGGAATATGTGTTCTTCATCCACTGTTCAGTGGATACTGTATGAGAAAAGGACAAGTTGAGTTTCACAAATGCAGTGCTTTCTAAACCATGTCAGTTTATGGACAGAAGCTTTCCTGTCTCAAGGAAATTTATTATATTCAAAATTGGAATACGCTCAAGAGGCCTGCAAAAACCCATTGTTGCAAATATTGGTCTGAAATTTTGTGGCTCCTTTCTTTTATACTTCTTATATACATGACCTGCACTATTTTCCAGTCACTTCACACTTTGTGCCAGTTGACAGATTCACAATAAATGCCAGCTACACAAAGGGCCAGTGCCAAAGAGAACACACTATAAAAACTGAACTGGTACTCCATCTGGACCTGGCGACTTATTTGTTTTCAAACTCTTCTGGTTGCTTCTCAGTGCCAGAAATACCTATTTCTATGTTATCCACATGGGAGTCTGTGTGAGGGTCAAATGGTGGTATAACTGTATGACCCACTTGTATGAATGATTTTTTTAAAACTGAAATTTAGAACTTCAGCTTTCCTTATACTGCCTTCTTCTGTCACACCAGACTGGTTGATGAGCAACTGGATAGAAACCTTTGGCCCACTTCATGACGTGTGTGTGTGTGTGTGTGTGTGTGTGTGTGTGTGTGTGTGCTGTTGTCGAAGGCCAATGGCCTAAAGCTTTAATTGTGAAAGTCTTTTTGTTGTGCCTATCTGTGATTCAGCATCTCCGTTATATGGTGAGGGCAACTTTCCTTTTCATAATATTGTTACATTCCATCCTGGATTTTCCATCGTTTGAATCAGAACTTTTGTGGGTTCTCGGCAAGATCTTCCACTAAGAAATAATGGTGGAAATTATTGTATAATTTGCACATTGTTTTTTTTTCTATATCATCAGATCTATTAATTACAGCAGGAACAAGCAGATATATACTCAGTGCATAAGAATGTACTGACATATACATTCTATACATACTAAATTATTAATGGAAAATCTCATATAAGATGTGAAACAAATACTAACAAAGAGATAGAGGGGCTGGCCAGTACTTACCTCAGCTCAGTACAGCCGATAGATACACATAAAACAGAACTGAAATTTTAAGATCCTAGCTTTCGGAACAAATGTTCCTTCATCGGGGAGGAGAGAGGGAAAAGAAAGGGAAGAAGGGAAAGGAGATTCAGTTACTCACAACCCAGGTTATGAAGCAACAGGGAAAGGAAAATAGGGAGGGTAGCAAGGATGGAGGCATGGTTGTCAGAGGGAAGCCCAAGATATTCTACTCTAAGTACTGTGCCAGCTTCAAACCAAAGAGGATGCATACAGAAGTAAAGAGATATATAGTATAAAGATAAACACAACTATGTAGGATGAAAAGATGCGTGAATAGCTAAAGAGGAAAGGGAAAGAGGAGAAGACTGAAGAGTGAATGGGAGTGAGGTTGTTTAACGTAAGTTCAGTCCAGGGGGATGGCGGGATGAAAGGATGTGTTGGAGTGCAAGTTCCCATCTCCGCAGTTCAGAGGGACTGGTGTTGGGTGGGAGAAGCCAAATGGCACGTACGGTGTAGCAGGTTCCTAGGTCCCTAGAATTATGCTGGAGGGCATGCTCCGCTACTGGGTATTGGGCATCTCCTAGGCGGACAGTTCGTCTGTGTCCGTTCATGCGCTCAGCCAGTTTAGTTGTTGTCATGCCGATGTAAAAGGCTGTGCAGTGCAGGCATGTCAGTTGATAAATGACATGTGTAGTTTCACACGTAGCCCTGCCTTGAATTGTGTATGTTTTGCCAGTAGCGGGGCTGGAGTAGGTGGTTGTGGGGAGATGCATGGGGCAGGTTTTGCAGCGGGGTCGGTTACAGGGGTAGGAACCGCTGGGTAGAGAAGGTAGTCTGGGAGTATTGTAGGGTTTAACAAGGATGTTACGGAGGTTAGGGGGGCGACGAAAGGCAACTCTGGGTGGTGTGGGGAGAATTTTGTCAAGGGATGATCTCATTTCAGGGGTTGACTTGAGAAAGTCATATCCCTGGCGGAGTAATTTGTTGATGTTTTCGAGGCCAGGATAATATTGGGTGACAAGGGGGATGCTTCTGTGTGGTCTGGGGGTAGGAACGTTGTTGTTGGACGGGGAGGAGTGTATTGCTCGGGAAATCTGTTTGTGGACAAGGTCTGCAGGATAGTTGCGGGAGAGGAAAGCACTGGTCAGGTTATTGGTGTAATTGTTGTAATTGTTGAGGGATTCGTCACAATTACACCAATAACCTGACCAGTGCTTTCCTCTCCCGCAACTATCCTGCAGACCTTGTCCACAAACAGATTTCCCGAGCAATACACTCCTCCCCGTCCAACAACAACGTTCCTACCCCCAGACCACACAGAAGCATCCCCCTTGTCACCCAATATTATCCTGGCCTCGAAAACATCAACAAATTACTCCGCCAGGGATATGACTTTCTCAAGTCAACCCCTGAAATGAGATCATCCCTTGACAAAATTCTCCCCACACCACCCAGAGTTGCCTTTCGTCGCCCCCCTAACCTCCGTAACATCCTTGTTAAACCCTACAATACTCCCAGACTACCTTCTCTACCCAGCGGTTCCTACCCCTGTAACCGACCCCGCTGCAAAACCTGCCCCATGCATCTCCCCACAACCACCTACTCCAGCCCCGCTACTGGCAAAACATACACAATTCAAGGCAGGGCTACGTGTGAAACTACACATGTCATTTATCAACTGACATGCCTGCACTGCACAGCCTTTTACATCGGCATGACAACAACTAAACTGGCTGAGCGCATGAACGGACACAGACGAACTGTCCGCCTAGGAGATGCCCAATACCCAGTAGCGGAGCATGCCCTCCAGCATAATTCTAGGGACCTAGGAACCTGCTACACCGTACGTGCCATTTGGCTTCTCCCACCCAACACCAGTCCCTCTGAACTGCGGAGATGGGAACTTGCACTCCAACACATCCTTTCATCCCGCCATCCCCCTGGACTGAACTTACGTTAAACAACCTCACTCCCATTCACTCTTCAGTCTTCTCCTCTTTCCCTTTCCTCTTTAGCTATTCACGCATCTTTTCATCCTACATAGTTGTGTTTATCTTTATACTATATATCTCTTTACTTCTGTATGCATCCTCTTTGGTTTGAAGCTGGCACAGTACTTAGAGTAGAATATCTTTGGCTTCCCTCTGACAACCATGCCTCCATCCTTGCTACCCTCCCTATTTTCCTTTCCCTGTTGCTTCATAACCTGGGTTGTGAGTAACTGAATCTCCTTTCCCTTCTTCCCTTTCTTTTCCCTCTCTCCTCCCCGATGAAGGAACATTTGTTCCGAAAGCTAGGATCTTAAAATTTCAGTTCTGTTTTATGTGTATCTATCGGCTGTACTGAGCTGAGGTAAGTACTGGCCAGCCCCTCTATCTCTTTGTTAGTATTTGTTTCACATTCTATACATACTGCCATACATAAGTATATTTCAACTAGAAATCTAATGTCAGTATTGTAATCATGAGATCTGATGATGGCTGCAAAGCTGAAACCAGAAATCTGTTTTAATAAAGTACCATGTGACAAAGACAATAACTTTTTTAATGTAATCTTATGCAAAAGTCACTCTTCTAAAAAAAAAAAAAAAAAAAAAAAAAAAAAAAAAAAAAAACCCTACATGAATGTCCCTTACACAGAACCTAAGTGAACTGGTCTTCACGGATGTGGAATATGTAAATCTAATTCAACTGATTTTTCTGTGTTCTAAAAAATAAAGGCCTTAAAAGTGAGAAAAAAATCATCATCAACTTACAGTGGGTAGCAGGTGGCTGACCGCTCGCCATCAACCCATCACACAACTGTATAACTTTGGGAACACTTATTATACTTTTTGAATGATGCTTTTCATACGAAAGATGCACCAGAAAATAAAATATTCTCGGAATGAGATCTTCTGCCAACCTGCAGGACACAAAAAGAGAATAATAGTTGTATGTTACTTATACTTGTAATTACACGCTTGAAAACACAAAAACTACAGTAGACATCAGTGAGGAAAAGTTTAACAAGGAAATATGAATCCTCGTGTGGCAAACTTTGTTTTGGAAAAATTCAATAAATGTGGAGCAAGAAAAGTTGGCTCTCTTCTTTAAGGGGAGGACTTAAGAAGGTGCAGCGTATAGGGAATAAGCACATTTACAAGGAGAAAGTAATAAGCGTGATGGCAACCGGGAGGTGCCAGAAATGGGGTTTCACAGAACCTAACAATTCACTCCATTTTTGTTAATTTTCCCACTACTATCATCACATTTCAGGACATGGAAAGATTAGGAAATGAGACACTTAAAGTAGTAAAGGAGTTTTCTATTTGGGGAGAAAAATAACTGATGATGGTCAAAGTAGAGAGGATATAAAATGTAGACTGGCAATGGCAAGGAAAGCGTTTCTGAAGAAGAGAAATTTGTTAACATCGAGTATAGATTTAAGTGTCAGGAAGTCATTTCTGAAAGTATTTGTATGGAGTGTAGCCATGTATGGAAGTGAAACATGGACGATAAATAGTTTGGACAAGAAGAGAATAGAAGCTTTCGAAATGTGGTGCTACAGAAGAATGCTGAAGATTAGATGGGTAGATCACATAACTAATGAGGAAGTATTGAATAGGATTGGGGAGAAGAGAAGTTTGTGGCACAACTTGACCAGAAGACGGGATCGGTTGGTAGGACATGTTCTGAGGCATCAAGGGATCACCAATTTAGTATTGGAGGGCAGCGTGGAGGGTAAAAATCGTAGAGGGAGACCAAGAGATGAATACACTAAGCAGATTCAGAAGGATGTAGGTTGCAGTAGGTACTGGGAGATGAAGAAGCTTGCACAGGATAGAGTAGCATGGAGAGCTGCATCAAACCAGTCTCAGGACTGAAGACCACAACAACAACAACAACAACATCACATTTCAGGATATGGAAACTGACAATGGTGTGCTGGTCCCATGCAGACACACAGCAGAGAACGATACACCAGTCGGTTGGTACTGATGCGCCCGACAGGGCCTGTGAATGGAGTTTGTATTTACATTTTACCATCACATTTGCTGTGTACCAATGACTACATCTTGTTTTTGAAAAAAATTGCGTTCTGTCTTCCCAAAAAGGTGATTGGCATGTTATAGATTTGTCTTTATTTTGGACACAATCATATTTGTAATTAGATAAAAATCATTACTGGTTTCATCTATATATCGGTGGTTCCCTGGTTATGTTCTTAGATTTAGTATGAAAATACTTTGTTTACCAAATGAAACTTATCTACATCTACATCTACATACATACTCCGCAATCCACCATATGGTACGCGGCAGAGGGTACCTCGTACCACAACTAGCATCTTCTCTCCTTGTTCCACTCCCAAACAGAACGAGGGAAAAATGACTGCCTACATGCCTCTGTACGAGCCCTAATCTCTCTTATCTTATCTTTGTGGTCTTTCCGCAAAATGTAAGTTGGCGGCAGTAAAATTGTACTGCAGTCAGCTTCAAATGCTGGTTCTCTAAATTTCCTCAGTAGCGTTACATGAAAAGAACGCCTCCTTTCCTCCAGAGACTCCCACCCAAGTTCCTGAAGCATTTCCGTAACACTCGCGTGATGATCAAACCTACCAGTAACAAATCTAGCAGCTCGCCTCTGAATTGCTTCTATGTCCTCATTCAATCCAACCTGATAGGGATCCCAAACGCTCGAGCAGTACTCAAGAATAGGTCATATTAGTGTTTTATAAGCGGTCTGCTTTACAGATGAACCACATCTGCCCAAAATTCTACCAATGAACCAAAGACGACTATCCGTCTTCCCCACAACTGCCATTACATGCTTGTCCCACTTCATATCGCTCTGCAATGTTACCCCCAAATATTTAATCGAAGTGACTGTGTCAAGCGCTACACTACTAATGGAGTATTCAAACATTACAGGATTGTTTTTTCCTATTCATCCGCATTAATTTCAATTTATCTATATTTAGCAATAGCTGCCATTCTTTACACCAATCACAAATCCTGTTCAAGTCATCTTGTATCCTCCTACAATCACTCAACGACGACATGTTCCCGTACACCACAGCATCATCAGCAAACAGCCGCACATTGCTATCCACCCTATCCAAAAGATCATTTATGTAGATAGAAAACAACAGCGAACCTACCACACTTCCCTGGGGCACTCCAGATAATACCCTCACCTCTGATGAACACTCACCATCGAGGACAACGTACTGGGTTCTATTACTTAAGAAGTCTTTGAGCCACTCACATACTTGGGAACCAATCCCATATGCTCATACCTTAGTTAGGAGTAGTATGAAGTACTGGTATAAAATATGCATATTATGACTTTAACTACAAATAAATTGGAAACACAATAGTTAACAAAATTTATGGATTTTAAGTTTGTAAGTGAGATTTTTCTTGTAAGTCTGCTACATTTTACAATCTTAAGATGGCTGAAACTGGTAATTAAAGTTATCATACTCAAAATGTGACTGTGTTTAAAATGAAAAGAAGTGTACAAATGACTGTTTTATTTTGGACACATGATTCAAATGACTTTACAATAGTTTAGTGCTATGGATATATAGTTCATCTTCACTAGCTCTTTTTCGGAAGAACTATATTTGTAAGTAAAACAACTGGTTTGCAAGCAATAATCAATGCACATCAAGATGAAAATCCCTTGTAATGGCACAGAGCTAGTATTGAAATTCAAGGAAGTTTTGTTTTTGTTATGTTGGCACATATTATACAATAATGTATCATTTTGTTCAGAAATGAGAAACATCATTACAAAATGGTATTCCACCATCTATCCAATCTACATTGTATTCCATCACCCATCCAATCTACAAATCATCCTGATCCATCCTTATGTCATGCCTTCTCCCAAACCTTAGTAACATAGGGCATATTCATGTGAAAGATCCAGGTGCAATATCTGTTCTATTCAGTACTTCTGACTGAGGTTATCCTACTTCATTCCCATTACAGGTATCTCCTATGTCATAAGAGGCAGTATCATTTGTTAAAGCAGTCATACTGTATACCAATTAGAGTGTAACTTTTTCACAGCATTTTATGTGGGCACGACTACCAACCAGCTGTTCACAGGAATGAATGCCTCTGCCAAAGTATGGCCAGCATCCAAGTGATCACCCAGTGGTGGAACAGACTGCTGAGCTTAATTTGTTTCACTTTAATGGCTGCTTTACAACCTGGACCAGTTGGATACCAACACTCCAATATCAGATTATTTGAATCTTACAACACATGCTTTTATCCCACAGTCCTCCTGATGCAGTCCCTGTTATCCCCTGCCTCACAGCCAACTATTCCTCTGGCCTAACGCCCCCTAGATTAATCAACACTCACAATCGCACTTTTCCCTCTTTGGTGTACCTCTTCCACTGCTCTTCTCTAGCGCCTCCCCTCACCATCCCCCAAACACATTCATATACTTGACTGTGTGCCACACAACTTCTCCTGCATGCACCAGAGATGACTGCTCTGCGACGTCACATTCCTGTTCCAGTTCCTCGGTATATCTTCTTCCCCGCAATCGGCCACTCTTACCTGTCTCTGCCTCCATCTCTCCCTTACCCTCCTCACCTACCTTGACTTACCCCATCCGACACAACCTGTCACTCAAGTCTGACTGCAACTGTAACACAATGTATCTGACTGAAAAAATGTAACTTTGTTATGTTTGATAATCATGGCATATCCACATAATGTGACTATTTGGGGAAAAATGAAGAACCACTAAATACTTGGCAGAGAGTAACTGAAGAAACAGGCATGGAAATAACTTTAACGAAAAATTAGGTAGTGAAAATCACCAGGGAAAATTAAAACAATTATGGATGTAAGTTGTAATGGAAAAATTATTAAAGAGATAGATGCTTTTCAAATATCTAGGAAGCAAGTTATAACTAAGAAAAAACAACAGAGATGAAAATTTGAACAGTCTAGAAAATTGTTCAGAATTTTATTATTTTGAACTGGATGAGATTAGAAACTGGAAAATTCCTGCCAAAACAAAGATCATGATATACAATGACCTACAGATCAGAATATTGGTCTTGGACATAGAAAAATATGAGCAGAATATTACTGACAGAGATGCACTTCTTATGAGGGATGCTGAGTAAGACAAAAAGGGACAGGACAGGGAAAGAAACAATATGAAACACCCTTCAGATCAATCCCCTCAAGAAACTATAGAGAGCTATAGGCTTAAATAGTTTGGCCACATCAAAAGAATGGAACAAGAAGGACTTCCAAGAAGAGTGCTAAAATGGACGGAATATAGAAGGAGACTAATTGGAAGATCATGACAAGCTGGAGAGACCTTGTGAAGGATGATGTGAACTGAAGAGGTCTGCAATGGAAGGAAATGCTGAATGATACACTGTGGGTGAAAAGAGAAGCCTGGAAGAGGCTCTGTTGTGAACAACCCACGTGTGCACATATGTTTCAGGAAGAAGAAGAAAGGAAAGGTGTTTTCTTTTCTTTTCTTTTTTTAACCTTTCCATTACTATTAAGAAAAAGCGAAGGGGGGAGCAGGAGTAGAAGATTAATTTTTAACATCCCATTGAGACAGATCACAAGCTTGGATTAGGGGAAAGATGTAACAGGAAAGTGGCCATGTCCTTTTGAAGGAACCATCCAGCACTTGCCTCAATCAATGTAGGGAAATCACAAAAAACCTAAATCAGGATGGCAGGACATGGGCTGTTGAATGCAAGTCCAGTGTGCTAACCACTGTGCTACCCTGCTCATTGGCCCCCCTCTACCCCGCTGTGCTACTCCCACTTGGGAGGTTTCTTTTTTTTTTTTCTTTTTTTTTCTTTAACCAAAAGAAAGAAAAGAAAAGAAAGAAAGAAAAAGAAAAAATAATCAGCTCAGCTACATTTTCATTCTTGTGGGTGTTACTGTTAACTGCTCAACACTTCAGCTATATGGTGAGTGGTTGTTTTTAACCTTTCAATTATTTTTATATGGATTTATTTGTTACCATCTTTTCTTAACAGACAAGCATGTATCAACGACAGTGGTACTTATCCAGGGTGTATACGGGGAGAAGGAAAAATAATTCCTGGATTATTCCCAGATATCCCGTTTAAAAAATATGCTTTTCCCCGGGCGAAAATACACTTTTTCCGAGCTAAGTGACAGTAGGTTTTCCATAGATTTTCCCTCGGAACTGTAAAACTTATCAATCCTTTGAATGGTTAACGTTTTATACGCTTGCATAGAACTTCCCGGAAGGGGGGGGGGGGGGATGTAAATACGGGGGACAAAAGTTTTGGAAAGAATTTTAATGGAAAAAAGGGCGAGAAGTTTTGGAAAGACCTTTAATTTGCAGCAACATATACGCTGCATATTTTCGTATTACGAAAGTATAAATTCAAATTGCACAAAACATAGCTCGTTAGTTTCCGGAGCGTTGAAACCGAGCTTGCGATGTCCTTTTGTAAGCCAATTATATCTTATGCCATGTGATCTCGCCAGCTGATGACAGCAGATATTCAGAGCATAGGAAACTAGGAAACGTGTTGTTGTCAGCCAACAGCAAGATCACTCGTTACATAGCGCGAAGCCGGCCGGAGTGGCCGAGCGGTTAAAGGCGCTACAGTCTGGAACCGCACAACCGCTACGGTCGCAGGTTCGAATCCTGCCTCGGGCATGGATGTGAGTGATGTCCTTAGGTTAGTTAGGTTTAAGTAGTTCTAAGTTCTAGGGGACTTATGACCACAGCAGTTGAGTCCCATAGTGCTCAGAGCCATTTTGAACCATAGCGCGAACACACAAAGAGGAAAAGTTAACAGTTTACATTATTATACATAGTATAGCTACAAGAAAGGCTAAGCTTTCACATATAATATTGGTCTCTAAGATTAACAAGCTACAACAGAAGCCAAGCTTTCACATGTAATACTGATCTTTTTTTGCGTGTGTTATACTTTAAGATACATCATACAAATGTACCAGAAAATTTAAAATCATGACATACATGTCTGGGCTCAAAATTCTTTTAAGTGGCTGGTCCTCAAAGGGTTCAGTTTTGAACACTCTGTGATTTAGAAATTCATCCCACTTTCTCACACATAACATAATTCATCTTGTGTAAAAAGAAATTTACTTTGAAAGTAACGCTTTTTGAACCACCTTTCACAATACCACAATACTATCCGGAGACTGTTAGAAATAGGTTCGATTTACCAATTGCCAGAGAGCGCCAGAAAATAGGCATTACTGTCCATACATAGCTGCAGTGGTGTAGGAAGCCTGCATGTTCGAATGTAAAAGCATTAAGAGAGCTTATATTACACCATAAAAGAAACAGGGCATCAGAGGATACTCCCAAGAGCATCGGAATTTCGTAAACCATACTAAAATGTATAATTCGGCTTGAAGTGCACATTGGTTTTTTCCAGATCCACAATGAAATAGGACCCATCTGATATTAAGCTTTTCAGTGTGGTTTTTGGGATGTAAATTTTCTTGGAGTACCAGTACTGTACGATCCCATTTTTTGTTCTTTATTACAGCATAATGCCATACATGGCAGAAGATGATAATGTGCACTTGAAATTCAGCGAACAGTTGGAACTAGCCACTACTGTGGAATGAAACACTTTGTTTCAAATAAAAAGATTGCCCCAGCAGGAAGATTAATAAAGCCAAATTTCTTTAGAAAACTTGCAAAAATAGCTTCATTGTTCTGCAAGACGATTAATGCTTGACTGCTAATAACTTGGAAATAAAATAAAATCAGAAAACTGAAACTAATAATATATATTTGCGCTCCGTAATTATGTGAATGTATTTTAATTCACTTGATAGCTCCCGGAAACAGAAATCTGTTTTGTTTTCATTTGACATGGGAGCTGTAAACGAAGAGAAGCAGCGAAATCACTTAATGCAAACGGGGGCACATGGAGACTAACGCCCTCCCCACTACAACTCTGTGCATACGCGAATCTGGCAGCTAGGGAGTGAGCGAGAAAAAGTTTTCTCGTTTGCATCTGGCTGCTTGCTGCTACTGCCGATACAGCTAACAGCCACACTTCAAGTAGCGGAAAGTGGGAATAGGTACTGCTCATATGCGAGCCAAGTGCGCATGTGCATCAGCCCGCTGGCAAGTGGTCAAACAAACCTAATGTGAACAGTTGTGACGTAATGCTCATAGCAAACAGTTTATTGTTACGAAGAATTACATTGTCGTCTCCCTACGGCCTTTGACATATTTTTGCTATTTGCAGATGCTTGTGCGTGCTCGGAGTTTTGTTGTTATAAATTGCGCATTTCCTTTGCAAGTAAAGTTTTATTTTTTTCTCTCTGGTTTATATCTTATTCTGCAGTATCATTCTCCAGTAGCAGGATACAGTAATATTCTTCGCTAGAGAATCAATTCTTACCAGTAAAATTACAAAAATTTAACTGAAAGCTAAAACAATGAGAAATTCCTGGAATTCCGAAAAAGACCCGGTTCCCCCCCCCCCCCCCCCCCTCCCCCGGATGAAAAAATTCCCGGGTTTTTCCCAGATTTCCCAGGTCGTATACACCCTGTTATCATATCCTCTAAGTGGTGACTAGCATTCTCTCTTAATTCATATTGTTATTTTGTATAATTATAACTACTACTGTCAAGTGTGGTAACTATGTAACAATTATGACAATGACTTGAAACAATAGAAATGGGAATATTTCTTCTATTATTTTCAGGTTACACCACAATAACAAAAGGCAATGAACTGCTAACATAATAAACTAAAACTGCAGAAACAGGAACTGAAACTGATGATGCTACTTACGGTATCTGACCTTCTTCAATGAACTCGAATTGCTTCAGAACAAATTCAATGAAAATTTGATCTGAATCAAGTAAGCAATAATTGACCCGTAATTGAACCAACTGGCTTAGCAAAAGAAGAACACGACACTGAAGCTGCACATCACTTGTCACAGTGTATTGCTGAAAAATGAAAGAGAACAAACTTATTTTCAGCAATTTGTACAAAGCATACATAAAGTTAAATACTGTTCAACACAATAACAACTTAGTGTCATCTATGCTTATACCAGCTAAATTTAATCAGTTAATTTGGGAGAAGCATATTTGTCCCATCAGCAGTACAATTTTATATTTATTCTCTACTGGTTTTGATTGTTACACTCATCTTCAAGCAGAAAACTGTAAGGTACAAAAAATGGCTGTAGACTATACACAAGCATCATAGAAAATGGAGGAATTAAAAAGATCATTTTTAAACCACAATCCTTACACATCGTACATCAATGGATCAACCAGACATTTCAGTAATATGTGAGCCATACAAATGTGTAACATACATAATTGACATAATAACCTGTCTTAACACAATTCATACAACCACGCTGTGCCTTCACACAATTAGACTAGTACACATTTGGTGATAACTACACATTTAATAATTAATACATTGTAACTGTCAAAGGTACAAATATTATGCGATCCCCAAAGAGATCACGTTGAAACACAGCATGAATGCCTAAATGGTTACAAATGTTCTTTGGTCTATCTGAAGATTACAGCAACAGAAATAACATGGTACCCTTCCTATGAACAACATAAATATGTGATCTTTTACAATGTGATATTAAATTTATTTATCTGTACTAAACATTGTGAAAGAAGTATAGATAAATATATTCTTTTTAATTTCTGTACTAAAAGTCAACATACCTCATTACAAAAAGTTATATATGTTTTTGTTCAGAGAACAGATGCCATGTTATTTTTGCATTTCTATTGCTGTAACCTTTGACGAGACAAAAGAGCATTTAGGCGTCCACACTCTTAAGTAGTTCTCAGTTCTAAGTGACTGATGACCTCAGATGTTAAGTCCAATAGTGCTCAGAGCCATTTGAACCATTTTTGTATTATTGTTGTGGGTATTGGTTTCATACCTACCTCGGCTATGATAATGCAATCACTATACTGTTCATAGTAGCTTTTCTGCATTTTTATTTTCTTTTTCATTATTAGGCCTACTCCTGCATTACCCCTGTCTGATTTTGTAGTTATAGCCCAGAACTCACCTGACAAGAAGTCCCGTTCTTCCCGCCACTGCACTTCCCTAATTCCCACTATACTTAACCTCAGCCTACCCATTTCCCTTTTTAAATTATTTAACCTTCCTGCCTGATTAAGGGATCTAATATTCCACAGTCCGCCCCATGCAATCCCTGTTTTATTTTTCCTTGTTATGACGTCTACTTCTTTAGTCCCCACCCTGAAATCTGAATGAGAGACTATTTTATTACCATAATATTTTAACCAAGAGATGCCCTCATCATTAAGCCACAAAGAGTAGAGTTGCACGCACTTGAAGGAAAAAAATAATAGCTTACAGTTAACTATTCACAGTAGCAGCACAGGAAGGATATGTTGGCTAATGTTAAAAGGCCAGATCACTCAATCATGCAGACTGGTGACCTCCTTCAGGAACAATGTGTTAGTCTGGCATCTCCACAGATAACCATCTGTTGTGTTAACACCTAGGGTACAACGATCTACATCACTGAGACACCCAAGCCACCCCACCTCAGCAAGGTCCACAGTTCATTGGGGAGGAGGGGGTAAACATTCACAATTTTATACTGCAACATATGTCTGCTTGTGTCTGTATATGTGTGGATGGATATGTGTGTGTGTGCGCGAGTGTATACCCGTCCTTTCTCCCCCCTAAGGTAAGTCTTTCCGCTCCCAGGATTGGAATGACTCCTTACCCCTCTCCCTTAAAACCCACATCCTTTCGTCTTTCCCTCTCCTTCCCTCTTTCCTGATGAGGCAACAGTTTGTTGCGAAAGCTTGAATTTTGTGTGTATGTTTGTGTTTGTTTGTGCGTCTATCGACGTGCCAGCGCTTTCGTTTGGTAAGTCACATCATCTTTGTTTTTAGATATATTTTTCCCACGTGGAATGTTCCCCTCTCTTAATTAAAATATATATATATATATATATAAAGGGAAAAAGTTGTTACCAAGGTTTTGAAAAGTTCTTGAGTTATTTACTTCAAAATTGTACATGATACTCTAATTTAATATATACAGGGTGGTTAACCCTGGATAGCTGATGCCAGTAGGAACAAAAATTACTAATGTTGTGTAGGTCGACAAAGTAAAATTTTTAAGCTACAGAAGCTTGGCGCCATGCGCTCCGATTGGCCACAGGATTGCTCTGTTGCTGGATGCTCTGGACAATGCATGATCATGAATGCTTTGCCTGTTGGAGATAATGATGTATCCAAGGCCGCTCGCATGCTCAGTGGTAGCGTGCCAGCCTTCCACTCTGGGGGGCTGGAGGCGAATCCGCCTGGGTCCCGAAACATCCATTGTAGTTTCATGATAAAGTGTACAGGGAACAAACTCGTCAACAGCTGTTGGTTCGCATATAATAAGTCTTTTACAAATTGTGTTGGCCCTGAAAAGGTCCTTTTTTATAGCTAGGACATTGTTTACTTAAAGCAGGTGCTTGAACTGGCGACCCTCTGACGCGACACAAGCTTGGTAATGCCAAATGGTGTTTTGCTGAACTCTTTCAAAGATTCTTGACATTGCCTTGATGTGATTGGCAGCATGTTGAATGCAATTCATTAAATCCTCTTCGTTTCTAGATGGTCCGTGTCTGGGTCGGTGAACTAGAAGCTTGGAGAATACCCACAGGAAGAAGTCTGGTGGTGTGAGATCTGGTGATTGCGGGGGCCATGTCCTACAAGCACCTCTGACATTTACGGCGGCCGTTGACGAGTTCATTTAAATATCTGTGCATAGCACGACTGTTATGTGTGGGTGCCCCATCATGCTGCAATCATATGCGTAGTCTTGTGTCCAGCGGAACATCTTCCAGTAGGCCGGGTAGAGTTTCTTGCAAAAAGTGAAGATAAGTTGAGTAGGTAGATGGACCAGCCCAATCAGATGGTCACCCACAATCCCTGCCCAAATGTTGAGCGAAAATCGTTCCTGATGTCCGTGGACGTACGTTAGATGAGGATTTCCCCTTGCCCAGTAATAAACATTTCGAGTGTTGTAAAGGTCATCCCAATGGAAGATGCACTCATTGATAAAGAACACAATGGCGTGGAAGTCGGGATCTTGTGCAACATGTCACAGAAACCACCAGCAAAATCCTAGCCTGTGTTCATAGTCCACCACAGGATTTAGGTTTTGGACAAGGTGGAAGCTAAATGGACGCTGGCTGCCATCCCTCAAAACCTCCCAGACTAAGCGATGAGTGACCGCCATATCGTGCTCAACTGCTCGAGTACTTGTCGTAGATGCTTCCTTGAAGTGCTTGAGAACAGTCTCTTCAAAAGCAGCATCCCGTCGTGTTCGAGGTCTTGCAGCATCACCATGATATCCTGCTAATGAGCCTGTTTCGACAAATTGCACGTGAATTGCTGTAAACGTTTGCGGGTGTGGGTGGCGTCTTGCTGGGTACTGTTCCTCATACAACCTTTGAGCTTCATGTGCATTACCGTTGCCTAGTCAAACAACAAAAACCATATCTCATTGTTCTTCAAATGAATACTGTGCCACCTTGCTTACTGTATGACTAAATCGCAGGTTAAGTGTGTGTGCTTGCTTACTGTATGACTAAATCGCAGGTTAAGTGTGTGTGCTCCAAAGTGAAGCTTACATGTGAATGCCTCTGACGTGAGGTGGAGACAAACAACAAGACCTATTCGACACGTGTGCTTATCATCTTGGGGCATTGACGGGGCAAGGGACATTTGTATGTGTTAACTGACAACCATAGCACTGCCCATCAACCGACAAATGGCAACAGGGCAATCCCATGACCAATCAGAGTGTGTGGCGCCAAGTCTCTTTAGTTTGAAAATGGTGCGCTGTTGACCAACACAACATTAGTAATTTTCGTTCCTACTGGCATCAGCTATCCAGGGTAAAAATTTCGTTACACATTTTTTCTCCACCCTGTATAATATGTAACTATATGAAACACATCCTATAAAACCAAAAAGACACATCACAAAGGAATTATCTGAATGTGATGGAACAACCAAAGGGATCCTGCAATGAACTGGTACCCCAGACCATCACTTGTCAGGTTGTATTGCAGGTGACAGTCAGGTGATACACCAATGCCATCTGGGGCATCTCCAGACACGTCTTCAGCCTGGAATTTCATTGACTGAAGTAGAACTGACTTCGGTGATGAATCCTAATTCAAAATTAGCCCCAAAAACCAGCAAAGATGTGTCTGGAGGTGGGATAGGAGGGCAGGACGAGGAGAGGAAGACATCTTATTAGAAAACAATGGAAACTCCAACTAGGGATATCACCACTGTAGGAAAAGATAGGTTGCTACTTACCGTAGAGATGACATGTTAAGTTGCAAACAGGCACAATTAAAAGACGCTAACACATAAGCTTTCAGCCACAGACAGCAACTCAGACCTGAATGCCACTGATCCGAGCTGCCAGAGCTGGCGGTCATAGGTGCACTTTTGATATTTCATTAACAATAGTATAAGACAAGACGAATAATAAAATGTTTTTGACTATTATGGTAATTCTTACCTTCAGTGCCTTGATTACCATTGGCTCAAACAAGCGGATGTAAGCAGCCAGTGAATCCTTGTCAGAACCCCTCGTGAAATTTTTCTGTAGGAATGGAGCTTTCCGGTCATTTCTCCTCCTTATATAATTCATCCACCTAAATTTCAAAGGTTTATCACTGTCACATATTTATCAACAAAACACACACTATGTCTGCTAAGATACTGACAGGTTATCATAAAGGAATTACTTTTATACATGTATCTCTGTAGTTCAACACAGGAAATTCAAATGAAAACTTACTTGTGGACAGGTTATTGCTCACAAATTACAAAGACCACTACACAAAAACACAGGAATGTGCATCGGGAAAAACAATTCATGAGATCACAGAGAAGATAGTGTGATGCATTATATATGTAATTTAATGATTGTGTCACTATGAAATAAGGCCACTTCTGTTTATTACCAGAAGAAAATATGGCCCGCATAGCCCAGACAAGCAGCTAGACAATTAAGTCACTAGTTAGGCTTTCTTCAAATGGTGAAGCTCTAGGAGTGGTCACTGTCTGATACACAAGAAAGTTGGTACAATGAATGAGCGATGTGATTCACTGAGATCGAGATAGAAGACACTCAGTCACCATGTGAGGTGGGCAAATGCCCTTGAACTATCCTAACAATTAGGAGTGAGCACCTGGGCATTCTGCGAAGGTACTGTTTTCATTTTATGCACAATATTTCAATGGCCAATCCAGTCATCTTCCCCAGTGCTGAGAGTTTTGCTGTTATATGCACTCGCAGCACTTTAAGAAGATGGCTGGGTCGGTGTTCGAAATATTGTTCATAAAATGGTAACAACAACTTTGCAGAGCACCCAGAAACACACTAGTAATCATGCATGCCAAGAAAACTTAAGGGATCATATCCTAACTTCTTTGTAATGGTATCACTATGGATTAATTCCCAAAACAACAGGTCTTTTCAAAGAAGAGCAGAGGAATGTAACTCAGGAGATGCCTCAGCCAAGGATAATCATAACTCTTTCCCACAACACATCAGAGCAAGCAGGGAAAATGTAAATACTATACAGAAGCCTAGCGACTGGAAACAGAACAAGACACACAGCATTAAGCCATACTGCCTGCACTCTGCTCTCTAATGAAATTGGGTTTTAAGTACCTAAGCCTCAGCCACACATCATGGGTAGTAGATGGAACAGGTCTGCTCCAGTTTTACCAGGTGTTGGTGCAATCCCGCCTCAATTATAGTTGCACGGTTTACAGCTAAGTTTGTCATGAGAGGATTCAGCTGGTGATAGGAACATACAGGACAAGTCTGATTCCCAGTCTCTATGTTGAGGCTGGTGAACCACCACTCGTAATCCAGTGGCAGATCCACATGGTGCACCGTGTATACCACCTACTGTCCACCTCATGATCTCCAGCATTCCATACTGTTGCTTGCTGTCCAATGGAATGATTATTTAGAAATAGGTAGGAACGGAATGAAGCCATTTGGGATTCGTATGTGGCAGGACTTAGTAGCTCTTAATGTGGACCATATTTCTGAGCTTCATCAAGGCTGGAGTCATTTGCCACACGGTTGATAAAAGGATCCAAAATTATTTTACATTTATCAGCATGCAAAAGGAATTTTACTCTGTGCTGTGTTTTTAAATCAATGTTTTACACAATTTTATCCGAGCACTGTGGCCGTATGGTTGTCTAAACAGATGGGTCTGCCCAGGTAAATGCATCAGCTGTGCTGTGGTGTTTCCAGAATGTGTTATGAAGATTTGGTTACTTCATACATTAACAGTGTATGATGCTGAATTATATGTGATCTTGAGGGCAGTGGAACAGATGCAGTGTCTTCCTGATACCAAATTCCTCATCCACACTGACTCGCTAAGTGCCCTTCAGCCTACCTATCACACTTATCGAGCACAAAAGTACACTCAGCTGATCCGTGACATCCTTTCCCACTTACAGAGGCAAAGCAAGGACGTGTCATTCTGCAGGGTACCAGGGCACATGGGCTTTCAGGATAACGAAGCAGAAGATGATGCAGCTAAGAGTGCCTGCACGGAAAATACAATTTCCAAATGTGCTGCCCCTGTAGTGCACTTACCTCACTGTTGAGGCAGAGGATCATGAGTCAGTGGGAGGAGGAGTGGTTAGAGTTGAGAGAAAGATGCACCTGGCAAAATCAATAGCGTGGCTGTGGCATTCCTCCTTCCAGCCAGTGCCTCTGGAGTAAGCACTGTTCTCTGATGCATGGATTCTTCCTCTGACAGGAGGATCCATCCGTATACAGTACTTATCGGGTACAAATATACCAAGCCATGAGGGCTGCACCCAACTTATCACCTAACTTGTGCTCTACTTCAGGAGACAATGATTCAAATGTGGTCTGTGTATCAAGTTTTTGTGTAATGTCTGGTGTTCTCAATAGTATCTTCGGTATATGATATAAACATGTGGATGGTAGCTTCATCTTTTATTTTCCAATTGATCAACCAAGCACAATTCCCTGTTACACTGTTTTCGATTTGTGTAGTTAGAGTCCATGTATATTAATCACAAACTGCCTTGAGGCTTATATCTTTTGATGTTCTCTGTGAAAGTGTAAGTGTGAGTGAGAGTGAGTGTCCCAGGGTGGTTGATGATTACATTTTATATTTCACTGTTTGGTGCATATTTTTCACAAATCAAAATGACATTCATCTCCCATCAATTGAGTATGTGTGCTGATGACTTATCTTTTGAGTGCTCTATACATACGACCACCATCACCAATCATGATGTGCAACCGATTAACAACTTGACAGAGGAAGGACAGAAGATTAGAATTCAACATCTCATCACCATCAAGTTCATTAGAAATGGAACAACAAAACAGTATGGCATGCAAAGACACAGCACAAAGGCATGGCACAAGTGGAGACATGTTTTACTCTTACGTGAGCTGCAATTAACTGTACAGATTTTAAAGTAATCATCTAAGCATCTGTCTAGGGCAATTTAGAGACACAATATAAAACTTAAATCCAGAATGGAACTTGAGCCACCATCCTCGCAAATGCAAGTACACCATCGTCCTGCAACATCACCTCACTCAGTATGTTGTATTGCGCATTAAAAGAACATCAAACCGAATTAATGATTTCAAAGACCTCCTTCCACCCAAATCAATTTTTGATTTCTTCTGCTCTGTCACATGGTGATTTCATTGGCCTTTTATACTTTCATGTTCCTCTCCAAACAGCTCAGCTGGTATACAATGCATTAAAAGCTGACAGTATCATTCAAGTGGTTCAACCAACTCCCTTTATGGACTTTAATCTTACTAAACGTGTGTCAGCAAAAATAATCAATTTTCAAAAGTATTATGTAACTGGATGGATAAAAAAATCTACTCTCCTTATGGTGGCAGGAGAACACATATATAATAGTGCCTTAATTTGCAAGTTTTCAGAGTCAGTGGTTCCTTCTTCTGAAAGAGGAAGGAAGAGGGATGACGGGAAAGGACTGGTGAGATTTAAGAAATGGGGAGAGTTCGGAAAAGTGACCCAGAATCCCAGATCAGGGGAAACTTACTAAGTGGTATGAGAAGGAAAGAGAAGATTTTTTTTTTTTATTCATCCAATTACATTATATTGAACATTTGTTGAATTCACTTGGAAGGTACATTTCAGCTATATTGGCACCTTACAGGACTGTTCCAGTGTTGGAGATTGCTATTCCTGATGAATGTCAACAAGTCCTTCAGCAAAATCATCAGTAACCCCATGGAATCAGTGCATGTAAATTCGAAATAGTCACTGGCACTTCCAGTCAGGGCACACATTATCATGAAACAGTAGTTCTAGCTGCCTTCCTTATTGCTAAGCAGTTCCAGAGGCTCACATCATATCCATATCTTGATCCATACAGACAAGAATTGCAGAGACCCTACACCAGTGTAATCCTATATTCTGCATAATTTCTGAACATACAGGTATGTCATCCTAATAGGAAATATGTTGTGCAGAAACAGAATGCTACCATCTTTATTATAAGAATAACCTCCACTATCGCTAACAATGGAACAAAAATGCTTGTTTGCTTTCAGTCTCTTACCTCCTATGTTATATTCTGGGACAACTCTGCACTCTCTGAGCATGTTCTTAAACTAGAAAAGGGTAAACAGACAGATCTGCAGTGACAGTTTGCAAACTTTGTGTAGGTTGTTGCTCAGGTATCTCAAAATTCTAACTCTGCAATCCCTGTACAGACACTAAATCATGGGATTTGTTGTTGGAAATATTGACTCATTCAGAAAAAACTGTAACATTCATTAAATGAACACAGGATGGAAAATGATTTTCACTTGGATAACATTTCCTTAAATATACAGATCGGTGTGTACTACTCAACAAGTTTTATTTTCAATAAGATTCCAGCAAAACTGAGAAAAGTTGGTCATATATCTCAACTCTTCAAATATTAAGCTGAAAGGTTTTACTGCGACACAGTCCTCCTACACTGTATAGGAGTTCCTTGCATCAGTTCTGAACTTCTCTCCTACTGCATTATTATTTCATATGATCTCTCACAATCATTTTTAATGTTTTACTGATTTTTTTTGTTTCATTTGTTTATAAATTTTTAATTAGCATTCTGCAACTTACTAAATGTAAAGTCAAAATTAGCAAATCTGATTCATGAAACATTTACAAAGTATCTAAATTGAAATTTATGGGAAAATAGCTCAGCCCTTAGAAATAAACACTGGTGTATGGCAAGGTGATGGCCTATCCCCAGTCCTTTTTAATTGTGTTCTAGAAAAAAACACACAGGATGAGAAATTGGAATGGATATAAGATTTCACCAGTAAGGTTGGAAAAAGGAAACAAAAATACTGGAATAAACTGCCTTACATTTGTGGATGTTTTTGCCATTCTTTCTCAAAATGTGACATCTGTAGTGACACAGATTAATCTTCTAGAAGAAATAGCCAATAGGTCTGATTTAAGATTTTCTGCAGGAAAAAAATAACATACATTAAAGATGCACCAATATTTCTGAACACAGACACTGGCCAAACAGAGGAGGTTAAAAAATTTAAATATCTTTGTGAGACAATTGAAGAAAATAGTCCATAAAAAAAGATGCTATAGAAGAAGGAATACATATGAGGTACCACCCAAAATATCCAAGAATTTCATTGCATGAGTCAAATCAGTAGCAGCACGGCATTCCACAGCTAAATGTCACAAGAGGCACATCTTAGCTACTGTGGCACAAAGATGCATCATCTAAGGTGCACGCAGTTGTGAGTTGTAGCGGTGCATGTCATGATGTGTTTCAGTGTTTCTGCGAATTATGAAATGGGTAATGTGAAGGAGCAATGGACCTGCATCAAATTCCGTTTCAAGTTAAAGAAAACTGCAGCTGAAAGCCACCGCTTGCTGCCAGAAGCATTTTGTGGGAATGCACTGATTCAAGCAAGAACATTTGAGTGATTCACGTACTTCAAGGAAGTCCAAGAATCTGTGGAAGACGGTAAACATTCTAGTCTGTCAACATGCGCAGCACCGGAATTGATCACAAAAGTGTGAGATGTGATCCACAATGACTGAAAGCAGACAATTCACGATGTTTGTGACAGACTTGGACTGTCGTACAGTACATGTCAATGAATTCCAGCCAATGAACTGAGGCAAAGTTTGTCCCTCGCCTTCTCAGCAATGACCAATGAAACCTCAGGTTCCCTAACCCGAGGTTTCATTGGTCAGTGCTGAGAAGGCGAGGGACAAACTTTGCTTCAGTTCATTGGCTAAGCTGCAACAAAGAGATGGTGAGTGTCCAAAATTCTTATCCAGAGTCATAACAAGAGATGAATCTTGAGTCTACGGTTATAACCGTGAAACAAAGCAGCAGTCATCACAATGGCAAACGCCAACTACTCCAAGGCCAATTAGAGTTCAAAAAGTTTGGTCACACTGTCAACAGGCAGTTTTATTGCGTGGTTTTGAGGTGACTGAGGGAAAATTTTTGGTGCAAATGGTCCGAGTTATGGAAAAAGAAAGACTAGTAGGTGCACCATGACAACACATCCATGCACACCTTACTCGTTGTGAAAGAATTCCTGGCCAAAAACAAAATGGCAACAGTCCACCAGCCTCCCTATTAGCCAGACCTAGCCCCATGCGACTTCTACGTGTTATCAAAGATGAAAATCATGCCAAAAGGGCGACATTTTGACTCAACTGAAGATGTCCAAATGGAATTTTACCGTGTACTGAACACCCTTAACCCTGCGGACTTCCAGGAATGCTTCCAAAAATGAGAACAATGCTGGAATTGTAGCATAAATTCCCAAGGCGACTACTTTGAAGGTCATTATGATTTAAATATATTCCCAAGGTGACTACTTTGAAGGACATTAGGATGTAAGTATAGTTTTCTGATTTTTGCAACGAAATTCTTGGATATTTTGGGTAACACCTCATAAAATGGGAAGAGCATAAATCATAACTAAAGTCCTTTACAATAAAAAATGCCTGTCTGAAATGCAAAAATAAGGCATTATAGTACATATAAATAAGAAATACAGTAGTAAGAAAATATTTAAGAAAATTATTAGGAAAATATTAGGCTCATGAAAAATTGCGGGAAGTTGGAAATTACAAAGTAATGATGAATCAAGACACAAAGGAAATGAAGACATTAGCTGCCAAAAGGCATTGATTTGAATCAATGGGGGAAGTTGAAAATTTGTGCTGGGCTGGGGTTCAAACCCATGTTTCCTGCTTACTAGGCAGATGCACTGACCACTGCGCCATGCGGTCACAGTAGTCACCATAACTGCATGGACTGCCTTAGCACGCCTCGTGTCAGACCCAAATTCTCAACTTATACCACACACTACCAATGCAGTGCCCTGCTTATTAGCCTCATTACTCACTGTGTCTTGCAAATTCCGATAGGGGTTTGACCTTGGTGTGCATCTGCACAGAAGGAATCAATGGCCATCATCATCATAATACATGGGCAGATAAAAGTGGCTTGGACAAGTGCATACAGCTGGATGTGAGTATATGCATATAACCACACCCTGTGGTGCGCACACTACAAGTACGCCTGCCATGTGATCTACACTGGTTCAGAGCATAGCGTGGGCTTTATCGATGATCGGCGTGAGTGGAGCAGTGCAAAGAGTGGAGCAGCAGGTATTCATGGTGGAAAGTTACATGGTAACAAAGTCAGTTGTTTGCTGAGAAGTTTAATGGTGTCTTTGCAAAGCTTAGTCTGAAAATGGTGCCAGACAGGCTCTGTTTTGAACAAGTCTAAAAACGTTCCGAAACATGCCTGCACACCAGAAAATGTAGCTGCAGTTCACCAAAAAATGCTTCAGAGTTCTACCAAATCAACCAGGCGTGAAAGATCAGAATATCACATCGATCATGTGAACAAATACTCTACCTGGACCTGTATGCGAATCCCTACCAAGTGTCTACTGTTCATGCATTAAAACCATCATATGTCCCTCAGCACCTCCTGTTTTGTGAGTGACTATTCATTAAGATAACAATGAATGGCTTCGACATGGATCTCTCATTTATGTCTGATGAAGTCTCATTTTACCCGAGTGGGTATGTTAGCTCACAGAATCACAGGTTCTGGGCAGTGGAGAATACACATAACTTCTATTAAACACTATTGGATGATCAGAAGTTTGGGGTCTGGTGTGCAGTGTCAACATGCCACATCATTGGTCTCATCTTCTTTCATCAAACCCTGACTTTTGCACTTTACATTACCAACGCTTTGAATCCATTTGTGGCAGCATTAACGGGGGAGGAGAAGACCTACAGTTACTTCCAACAGGATGGAGCTACTGCCCATACAGCTGACCGAACCTTGGAGCACATTTACGCAATATACATGCCTGACAGAGTTGTCGGCCAGTCTGATCACGGCCCTAGCTGGCCACCCAAGTAACCTGACCTGTCAGTGTACAATTACTTAACCTAGGGAGCCCTCAAGTCTAAAGGGTATTGCATCAAACCTCATAGTCTTCAAGAACTGTAGCAGAACTTTAAGTCAGATAAGACTGCATTAATTCCAGCAATCCATCTCCGATCCGCCTACAGGAACTTGTTGACCAGGTCCCAAAAATGCCAATAAATGAATGTTGGTCAATTTCAGCATTTTCTATAGTCACATTAGTACTGTATTTACTTTCATCTGCACTGTTTCTTTGTACCCTGGAAATCTGTTCCCTGGGCCCCTTTGATTTGCCCTACCCTGTATATGTGGCGTCTGTTCATTTGGACAAGTCCGAGAAAAAGAAGACAGTAATTTTTTGGACATTGATTTTGAATGCACGACAGTAATTAACCATGTCGTTGTTATGGTCTTCAGTCCAGAGACTGGTTTGATACAGCTCTCCATTGTACTCTAACCTGTGCAAGCTGCTTCATCTCCCAGGACCTACTGCAACCTACATCCTTCTGAATCTGTTTAGTGTATTCATCTCTTGATCTCCCTCTACGATTTTTACCCTCCACACTTCCCTACGATACTAAATTGGTGATTCCTTGATGTCTCAGAATATGCCCTACCAACCGATCCCTTCTTCTAGTCAAGTTGTGCCACGAACTCCTCTTCTCCCCAATTCTATTCAATACCTCCTCATTAGATATGTGATCTACCCATCTAAGCTTCAGCATTCTTCTGTAACACCAAATTTCGAAAGCTTCTATTCTTTTCTTGTCTAAACTACTTATCGTCCATGTTTCACTTTCATACAAATACTTTCAGAAACGATGTTAACAAATTTCTCTCCTTCAGTAACGCTTTCCTTGCCATTGACAGTCTTCATTTTATATCCTCTCTATTTTGACCATCATCTGTTATTTTGCTCCCCAAATAGCAAAACTCCTTTACTACTTTAAGTGTCTCAGTGCCTAATCTAATTGCCGCAGCATCACCTGATTTAATTCGACTACATTCCATTATCCTCGTTTTGCTTTTGTTGATGTTCATCTTACATCCTCCTTTCAAGACACTGTCCATTCCGTTCAGCTGCTCTTCCAGGTCCTTTGCTGTCTCTGACAGAATTACAATGTCATCGGCGAACCTCAAAGTTTTTATAACTTCTCCGTAGATTTTAATTCCTACTCCGAATTTTTCTTTTGTTTCCTTCACTGCTTGCTCAATATACAGATTGAATAACATCGGGGATAGGCTACAACCCTGTCTCACTTCCTTCCCAACCACTGCTTCCCTTTCATGCCCCTCGACTATTATTAACCATAATCTTCAAATATTAGTGTGATAAAAAGTCAACAGAAAATTGGATCCACAAACAAAAAAGGATTTAGAAAAAGAAATAATATAAAATCTGAAGAAACAAATGACAGAAAAATGTTTAGGGATAAGTATTGAATGAGGAAGGATTCAAAGGAGGAGAGCAAAAACAATTGGTCCGATATAGCACAGTGAACAGACAAAAAGAGTACTAGAAGAAAATTAAACAACAACAATTAATGATCTGAAATTGGCATGTCGCCTTACTCAGCCTGTCCAAGAAGAAAATAAATAATTAAAAAATATCTGTGTCAGAGTGAAATTACCAAATGTCTAAGTCATCTTATACCCTTACTGTTTTGACCATTATTCAATTATGCATACATAATGACATTTCATTTTCCTCTTTCTGAAGTTCAACAATTTTATCATGATCAGAAGATTTATGCCTGAACTTCACAAACTACAATATCAGTTCCTACACAGGAATGCAATAATTTAGGATATATGCAGTGGTTACTTACAAAGCACATTTTGTGGATGACATTCTACACTGTTTAATATTGAAAACTGGCAAATCATCAAACAATCAATATCAAAGTCATCAGAGTAGTAGCAAATTACTACAGCACATGTCTTGTGAAAGCAACAAAGAAGGTAAATATGGCAACAGGATAACCAAAAAGATCACACAAACAGTAGCAAATCCAAGTACAAAATGATTACAATAAATTGTGAAAAAGTGTAACTGCATATGGACCTTTACAGTATGAACCACAATTGTATAGAAATAAAAGGAAGGAAGATCAGGGTCTAAGTAGCACCAGCAATGAGGTTATTAGACAATACGCTTTAGACATGTATGTGCAGAAGTAAGTTGTTAGGGATAGAAATAACCAGCCATGGATTCTACAGTCAGGTCAGAAAGACTCCACTAAAGCTGAGCGAACTTCATGATTGTTTTAAAATTAATTGAAAGTTTTTTTGACAAATAAAAACTGAATAAAGACAAAAGGAATGTAAGGAGAGCACATGAGATGCATCCAATGAATTTGAAAGCAAAATTATGCTTACTGATCAAAAAAAAAAAAATCGCATAAAACTTTGTTGTTACATGACAACCATAAAATTTGTAAATAGAAGGTTCAGAGACCACAATGGTATCCAAATAGAGAATGACATAGAGAAGTTGGAAATATGGATTCAATATCGTAAAACTGTTTTGCTCTGAAAGATGTTACTACAGTTCCTCCTTTCATCCATCACATAAAAGCCCAATTGAAAGATATGGAGGTAAGTACCCACAGAAGACAAATCAAATAAAATTACTCAACAGAGGAAAGGCAACTGGCGTGATGACACACCTGGATACTTCTACATACATAATGCAAACGAACTTATTTCCCTTGTAGCTGCAACCTGTCAAATGGCACTGGAGAAATGATGTGTTTTCCACGTGGTTTGAAAAAGTTACAGATCACTCACCCTTTCAGAAAAGATTGTGAGACATATGTACTTAACTGCAGGAATCTATTGCAACAATACTGTGACATGTCCTATATCCTTGTAAAAAGAGATCTACGGATGAATAAAGCTACTACAACTACTACTACTACTATTACTACTACTACTAGCAATCTGCTGTAAAACTGTGGGACATGTTTCATGTTAAAGTATTATGACATAAATAGTGAACAAATGTCCCCTCAGTAGGAATCAACATGAACTCAACAAACAGTAGTATAGTAAAACTCACAGTTTATTCATGAGATCCACAAGACAGTAGATAATGGATGTCAGATTGATGTCATACATCACACTTTCAGAAAGCATTCAATACAGTCTATAATGTGAACTAGTAAACAAAACATGAGGTTATGGAACATCCAACCAGCTTTGTGACTGGATTCAGGACTTCCTGGATACAGGAATCAACATTCTATTCTTAAAGGGGCAAAAAACCTCAGATGCAAAGGCAGCTTCACAATGGAATGATAAACTACAATTATCAGTTCATGACATACAAACAAATGATCAAATGGATGACATAGACAGCTAGACAAAATTATTCACAGGTGATGATGATGATCATGATGTACATAGGAAAGTAGTAATGACTAAAATTGTAGGAAAATGCAGGCAGACCTACAGAGGAATGAAGCTTGGAACAATGACAAGCAATTGAATAACCCTCTCCCCTCTCTCACATACAATAAAACTTTGTACTGCCCTATGAGCTCTTAAAAATGTTGCATAAAATCAATACACAGCTCAATTAAAAAAAAAGAAAGAAAAAGAAAAAAAGTAAAGAAAAGACTGAGGCTTGAGTCCAGATAATTCACAAAATTTAAAATTTTTTTTCTTACTTATTTCCCTCCAAACTCATCAACCAAAGTAGTGAGCAGTTCACTTGGAGGGACCTCCTACCAAAGCATGAAGTCATGTGTTATTGAAGTTATCCACTGTGGACACGTTTCAGAGTGACTTTACCCTTTTTGACCTTAAAACTAACAATAAGAATTAACAAACATTTTGGCATACAATAGTAGCTTTCAATAAACTAAAGGCTTGTGATATGTGCTTGGCAATGACCAACAGTCAAAATTAGTTAATAGCACACACAATAAAGAGATCACAATCTGCTTGGACCATGTTTTCGTTCTTGTAAGATGATGATTCAACAAAACTGCATATATTAAACAGTATATGTTCTTTTTTCCCTTTTATGGCCTATGAGGACAATATAGACAAGGGCTGTAAAATGTAATAAAATAAAAGAATAAGAAATTTACATAAAACTTACGTAGACACTTCATCCTTGTCTGTCTTTGTGCAAGGGGATGCAATATTATCCGTAAGGCAACGGTACGCTGCTTGAAAACATTTACTGTAAAATCCATCAGATGAGACAGGAACCTGAGAGCCAAGAGGTGCTGAAGAAAATTTCTTCTCATCTGCATCCTCCCATTGTGCGCTTAGATTTGTACCAAACAGGCATTTCAGTAGCTGTTTACATGTACAAAGCAAAAAGTACTCATTACTCAGAGCATTTCTGCAGAAGCTTTTCAAAGTAATATCTACAAAACCTGAAATGTTAGCTGCACAACAGCAAATAATAAAACACACAAAATGTTCCAAGATTTAACAGTTCACAAAAATGGACACAGTTAACAGCAGTTGAGGAAAAAACTAAAAATAAATAGGAAACATAAATCTCATTGTTACAGGCTCATGAAACAGCTGCAATATTTATGAAATTTAGTCACAACTGGTTATAAGGTATTGACAGGGAAGAGGTGTGTGTTGGGTCAGATGGGCATCAGTGTTGTCAATGATTGTCATACCAATAATTAATAATGACAGTTTCTTATAACCACCTGAACCCCGTTCTGATATCACAGGATTCATACATTGTGACGTAAAACCAAGGCGTAAAACATCTTCCATCATTTCACATTCTCACACAATGGACACTCATTTCAGTAAGCAGCTTGATTCTTTGTTAACACCATGCAGTTGGCGTAATATTATGTCGTGCATTGAAAAGAAGAAAATGTGCCACCATAATATTACATTGCATAGCATTCCATTCTCCTTTTGCGTTTCAAACATAATTTTACTGTTCCTGCTAAAACCCATAGGTTCTCTAATGCTTTTAGTTCATCACTTTAGCACTGGATCACAGGACATAGCAAGGTAAAGCAATATACCAATATATATTTTTTTGAAACAATTTGCTTATGTTTGTTGTTTGTTTGTTAGATGTTCTATGGTGGTCTGTTATTTGTCTGTCATTGTTTTTGATGCCACTATTATTGGTTTTAGCTTGTTATCTTCTTTATAATCAAAATGGCATGTGATAATGATGCAAAAGTTCAAAAAAATTATTAAAGAAGTACTCGCTGAGACTATGGATGATGAATTTTTTTTTTGGGTTTCAATAGTGACAGTGATCATGGAATACCAGACTATAACCAGAGTCCTAGTACGTCTAATTTCTTCCTAAATCAATACGGAACGTAAAATTTTAAGCGATTGGTTCTGCAACATTCTGTATAATTTCATAATCATATTCAATTCAATGTCAAATGAAGGTTCACCATTGTCTGTGGACCCAGCCACTCAACATCAAACAGACCAGACTGAGTAACGATTCAAAGGATGATGGGAGTTAAGTGCATAAAACTCCAAACACTTTGGTATTTACAGCCTCTCATGGTGTGCCACACAAGTATTTGATCAGACTTGTAGAATATTTAGATTTTTTTTCCTCATTTTGTAAATGACAGTGTTATTTCAAATATGAAGGAACAAACAAACCTACGTGCTAGACAGAAGCTGACCATACTCAGAGCACAAAACAAATTAGGGGCAAATTCTGAAAGAAAATTCTGGCTATTACCCTCCACATGTTGATCAGTGAGATGCCAAGTATGGCCAGTCATTTTTGTAGTAATCCAGTGGTTAACTGCAGTTTCTGCCCCAATGTTATGCCAACGAATGGATTTTTTAATATTCTGTCAACATTTTATATAAATAACACAAAGCAAAAAAAGGAAGATGGAGTAGACTTCAGTGCCTTTCATCACGTTAGGCCTCTTTTGGATGCCTTCGTAAATAAGTTCAAAGAAAGTTATCAACCAGATGAAGCACTAGAGTTGGAGACACAAGCGATGGCAGTCGTGTTCAGGCTTGTTCTACATATCTACTTTACGCATTCTCTGATGTCCCACAAGCGTTCAGCAGTGTTCTTGGGGGCTGCGGTGAATGTTGTTGCCAATGCGGGCGTTAAACATAATTCTAGTGAGTTAATAGTGAATGTTTATTCTGCTTGCTGCGATTCGTCATGGGTGAGGGTGGTAGTAAGTGATAAATTCTGCACAAGCAAGTGAGTAACATAATTTGCAGTTCGCACGTTTTCTTCAAGCACAGAGCATGTGTGTGTGCACTTACTGCAACTGTCGCTTGCAACTGGCAACAATGCAATCCCCATCCATGTCTCGAGCTGCATGAACTGCCATTGTTCATGGATCACTGATGAAGATATGTGTCCTGTCAGGGGGTGTATAGGTTTCAAAGTTTATATGGCTAATTAGCCGAGTAAATATGGATATTCATTCTTGCAGCATCCAAAATTGGCTACATATCCAACCTTGAGGTTTACCATGGAAGGGACAACACTGGTTCTACAGTAGTGAAGCAACTGCTCAGCACACTCCAAGATAAGAACCACAAAGTATAAGTTGACCGATTCCACATCGTTGCTCAGCTAGCTGAAGAATTGGCTAAAGCTGACACTGATCTTGTGGGAACTGTAATTCAAAAGAGAAAAGGATTGCCCAAGGCTCTCAGAGAGGGTAAAACTCGAGAATGGTGAATAATTTTTTTGTCGTAAAAATTATCTGCTAGCATTGTGGTGGAAAGACACGAATGATGAGTGGATAGTAAGTACCAGGCACACATCCTCAGTGCTGCCTGTTGCCACAAGAGAAGGTAACAAGAAAATGAAACCAGTGGCAGTGCTGGATTACAACAAACATAAAGCTGGTGCAAAACTTTTTCATTAGGATCTTTCATATGGACCACCTGACCACAAAACAGTGACTTGGTGGAGATTGCCTGGCTTCCACTGTATAATTACAGCAGCATCCAATGCTTGAATGGTGCACTATTGAGTGAATGTGATAAAACTGAGCACTCCGAAGTTTATAAAGGAGATCTGGGCTGCATTAGTCTTGCAGAGAGAAGAGGCAACTGAGGTTTTTCATGGATCGCTCGGTTGTACAGAAACATTTTCCAAACTGTATGAAACTGGTAGAAATGAAGAAGAAAGCATGTAGATGATGTGTAGTGTTTAATGAGAAGCAGAAGAACATCACAGGGAAACATGGGATGAAAGACAGCTCACATAAGCGTAGTGAGTGTAATGTAGGTTTGTGTGTCACCCCATGTTGCAAACTTTACCACACTGTGATTCTTAATGATAAATAGTTGATATTTATGTAGGTATGAATGATGTGAAAAAAGTGTAATTAATGTCTTTTAAGTGTTACCTATCAAGAACAGAACCAACTAAACACTTCAGTTAACAGTGTAACAATGGCAGAAGTAGCCTTGGTAACTTGGTTCTACTGTTGATGCTTAAACTAAATAAATAACAAAAATCAATTTTTCACAAACTTCTTTTTCTGGAAGTTAGTATGTAATCCTCAGCTTCACCAGCTTTATGTTTCTTTAATCCAGCACTGCCATTGGTTTCATTTTCTAATAACCTTCCCTTGTGGTAACTAATGTGTGCCTGCTATTTATCATCCATCTATCCCTCTTTTCTTTCCATTGCAATGCTAGATCATCATCCTGAAAACAATATATCCTCCATATACGCACTGTTGCCCATGGTGTGCCACACAAGTACTTGATAAGGCTTGTGAATATTTAGATTTTTTTCCTCATTTTGTAAATGACAGTGTTATTTCAAATATGAAGGAACAAACAAATTTACATGCTAGAGGGAAGCTGACCATACTCAGTGCAGCTCCACATTTCATACTGTACTTGCTCTGTTCATATATCTCACATGAAACTTACTCTATAGCCATTGAAAGTTTGATGAAAATAGTGCGAATCAGCTAGTGAACACGGCGTGGCACACAGCTAAGACCTCAGCATCATAAGTGTTACAGAAAATTATACAAATTTGTAGCACACTGCCCTCTCATACCACTCCAAATGATGGCAAGCACCAACAGTAGAACCAAGTTACCAAGGCTATTTCGGCCAGTATTGCAGAAATAAGATCCTACATAATGCAGGATTCTGCATTAGAATGCCACCTGCGCTCTTCATCTCAGTCCATGTCATTTGCAATAACTCAAAACAAATACAGTGCCAATGTCCGCAGCTCATGGTCTCGCGGTAGCGTTCTCGCTTCCCGAGCACGGGGTCCCGGGTTCGATTCCCGACGGGGTCAGGAATTTTTCCTGCCTCGAGATGACTGGTTGTTGTTGTGTCGTCCTCATAATCATCATTCATCCCCATCACGGTCGGAGGAAGGCAATGGCAAACCACCTCCACTATGACCTTGCCTAGTAAGGCAACGCAGGTCTCCCGCGGCACTCCCCTACGCTCTGTAAAGTGTAAAGAAGTATGGGACTCCTCCTCCTCCTCATCATCATCATCATCATCACAGTGCCAATATTTCGCTTGCAGCATCCAACAGCCACAACACATAACCTGAATGATAACATGCTGTCACACTGGCTGTCATTGGAGAGGTTAAAATGTTTTGTTTTGCTTTCATTAATGTGCAGTTTTGGCTAAGAAGCAGCTCATGCACCCCTCCGTGTCATCTGAATTTGCAAAATCCAGACCCAAACCCTTTTGCTTGTTGTATATCCTCCAATTTCTTCATTTGTTCTCATCCACAAAAAGGATCTTGAGCTTGTGAAAGTTAGGACTTGGTTAAAACATTTGTATCAACTGAACTGGGAACAGTTTCTCCTGATCTTAAAAACTAATCTGCTTATCTTTCTCTGCATAAATTTAACATGACTTGAAAAATCATTGGTTGTTCCAACAACAACAAAATTCTATAAGACTAAATAAATAGTGAGAATTACAGAAAACAATAAAGTTTGCTTGAATTTAATGTACAAGAGATTTCATTCTGTGGGGTTACAAAGGTCCGACAATGGATGTGCATATAGCATGATGTACAAGGTGTGAAAATATAATGGGAAAAATCATCTTACATACAAGTAAGTTATGTGTATAATGTGAAAGCTGAAAAATGGAAGACAATAGTGTAATAAATGAAGTGACTGGAATAAACAAGCCTTCTTTTTCGATATTAATGCATCAGTTTTCAAACTAAACAACAAATTAAGAACAAATGTCAAAATTGTATAAAACTAATGGAAAACATCTATCAGTATTTAATAGTAGTTTCATTTTGGTGATCATTTTCACCAAAAAAATAATATTTTACATGAAAAAACTACTACCTGTTGAACACATTTAACAGTTGCAGTGGGAGCTATAATCACTGTTAGACGTAGGTATGAAAGAATTTCTTCTGCTAGCCTTCCTCCTTCATGTAAAGTTGCTATCTCCAGAAGTTGTGAAAGAGTTTCTAGTGTTGCATTAAGTAAGCAGACAAACTTCTGACTTGCACCAGAGTCCAAAGTGATCTGAAAGAGAATAAAAGTAAGCCATTATTACAGTGGTACAAATTACGACAGACAAAATAACATTCGCAGTCGTACAATGCACATATTCTGTTCAAATTTGATATACTGCCAGCAGTGCACAAAAGTAAACATAATGTCCCCAAATAGTTCATTTGAAATGCTGTAACGAATATATGTGCACAACAAACAGGTATCAGTTACATACGTGTTTAACCACTCTGTTTTTATATTCTGATTACTAAACTATTAATGTTATTAACAACAGGTGACAAATTTGAAACTTGGTTTATTTTAGTGATATTCTTGGATAAAATTCTTTCAGTTTCATCGCCACATTAGGATTATGTCTACATCATTACACTCCTATTCACATATAAGTGCCTGGTACTGCAGTCATCAAAGCACTTTCGGACTATTTCTGGACTGTTCTACTCTGGAATACCACATGGAAAAAATGAACACCTAAATCGTTCAAAACAAGCTCTGGTTTCCCTTATTTTACCACAATGCTATTTCTCCCTATGCATATGGGAGTCTACAAAATATCTAGCATTCAGGGGAGAAAGTTTGGGATTGAAATTTCATGAAAATATCTTGCCACAATGAAAAAGTCTTTGTTGTTAATGACTTCAACATAAACTTCGTTTATCATATACTGGCCGCTGTCTCCCCCGATGCTGCAATAATACACAAATGCCCTTCTCTGAACTTTTTTGATAACCTGAATCCAAGGACGCCGCCTCCCCTCCGCGCCGCTGTGGTCTGATGCAGACAGCCATAGCCATATATCCTCTGGTGTACAGTTCAGAGCACAATGTTGCCTTACCGTCACTAGGCCATCTTCTACAGGACAATGGCAGATTCCATGGCTGAGTTTGTTACATGCTCAGTTACACAAGATGACCACGGGGGCTGGCACAGTATTAGGAGACCCTTGTTATGCAGTGCCATTGGCACAGATGGTGGTGCAAGGACAGTTGCACCAAGAGGCTCATTTGCTCATCAAGGTCCCAGAGATCAACAGCCTCAGCCAAGGAGACTGAATGGTTGTAAATAATAAACTATAAAGGGTCTTCTGCTGCCTCCATACATGTCTCTGGTGCAGAATCTCTCACACACTTCAAGCCATCGCGAAACTCCGTCACAATAAGTAGGTGCAAGTCATCAAAAACATTTCACATTCGGAGGAGAAAGTTGGTGACTGAAATTTCATGAAAACTTCTCAACATAACAGAAAACGTCTTTGTTTCAATGATTTCCATTGAAGACCATTCATATTTATAAGTCATATATTGTCAGTGAAATATATACATCACTGACTTCGCATCTTCAACTTCTATCAAGATCAAACTCGACAAGAAATCTCTACACAGAATGAATGAACCCATCTACAGGTAACATTTGCAACAAAATGGAAAGGGCAAATTACTACTCACCATAATAGAGGTGGTGTTGAGTAGCAGACAGACACAATGAAAAAGACTGTTCATATATTGAAGCTTTAAGACAAAGTCCTTCTTCTGCAATGGAAACACACACAAGCACAATTCACACACATATGGCCACTGTCTCAGGGCACTGTGCTGTAGAGGACCTGGGAGGAGGGGGGGGGGGGTGCTTAGTAGAGGAGGGGAAAGGACATGTAGGTGGGTTGGCGGGACAGACACGTGTTGTAGTAATGGAGTGGGAGCAAAGAAAGAGTTATGTAGGTGGGAAACAGGGGCCAGTGAAGGGTTAGTCCAGGGGAGTTAAAGGAACGGAGGATGTGTTGCAGGGAGAGTTCCCACTGACACAACTCAGAAAAGCTGATACTGCTAGTACAAATCTAGATGGCACGAGCTGTGAAACAGTCGTTAAAAGTGAAGCACACAACACTGGGCAGCATGCTCAGTAACTGTGTGGTCCAGCTGTCTCTTAACTATAGTTTTTCGGTGGCCATTCATGTGGGCAGACAACTTGTTTTATGATGCACATGTAGAAATTGGTACAGTGGTTAAAGCTTAGTTGGTAGATGACATGGCTGCTTTCACAGGTAGCCCTCCCTCCAACAAGGCAGGAGATGCCTGTGGCACAACTGGAGTAGACAGCAGTCATGGGATCTATGGGCCAGGTCTTGCAGCTAGTCCTACTGCAGGGGTATGAGCCATGGGGGCAAAGGCTTGGGAGCAGGGGTGGAGTAGGGATGGAAAACAATATTGCATATGTTAGATAGGTGGCAAATATCACTGTGGAGAACAGGGTATGGCAGAGGGGAGGTCATTTCTCATTTCAGGGCATGACAGATAGTTGAAACTTTGGAAGAGAGAGTGAATCAGCTGCTGCAGTCCTGGGAAGTATTGAGTCACAAGAGGAGTGCAACTTTGTGGCTGGACAGTAGGTATGTGGAATTTGGTAGGTGACTGGAGAGAGAAGGCATGTGTTATCTGTTTCGGGACAGAGTTGAGAGGGTAATTTCAGTCTGTGAAGGTCTCCATGATACCCTTGGCAAATTTGGAGAGGGACTGCTGGGCACTACGGATGTGAAATGACCATGTATGGTCAAGCTGTATGGAAGGAAATTCATGGTACAGAATGGGTGGCAGCAGTCAAAGTGGGGGTATTGATAGTGGTTGGTAGATGTGATGCGGACACAGGTATTGATGCAGCCACACCTGAGTTGGAGGTCAACATTAAGGAAGGATGCTTGTTGGGTAGTGGAGGACCAGGTGGAATGAATAGAGGAGAAGGTGTTGAAGGTCTGGAGAAATGTGGGTAGGGCATCCTACCAAGTTGGTTAGGAATGATTCATCTAGCTGGACCATGAAAAGGTTGGCATAGGACAGAGCCCAAAGGTGACCATTGCTGTACCACAGATTTGTTTATAGGTGATGCCTCAAAGAAGAACTAATTGTGGGTGAGAATATTGTTAGTTATGACGGCACAGCAGAAGGCAGTAGGTTTGGAGTCGGTCGCACATTGGAAAGGGTAGTGTTCAATAGCAGCAAGGCCAGAGGCACTGGAGATTTTTGTGTAAAAGGAGGTGGTATCAACAGTAACAAGCTGATATCGAATGGTAAAGGAACAGCAACTGAGTGGGTCAATGGAGGACATGATTGGCGTCTTTTATATAGAAGGGTAGGTTACGGATAATAGGCTGAAGGTGTTGGTCCATAAAAGCAGAGATTCTGTTTGTGGGGGCACAGTAACCAGCCACATAAGGGCTTACTGGGTGGTTGGGTTTACTTGTATCCTTAAGCTCACAAACATAACCATTAAGGATGCCCTCTTGTGGCTGATTACAGTGCCCTCACAGAGGGAAATTCTGCTCTCCTGGACCAATACATTCAGCCTATTACCCATAACCTATGCTCCTATATAAAAGACTCCAGTCATTTCCTCCACCAACTCTCCGCAGTTCCTGTCTCTTTACCATCCGGTGCCCTGCTCATGACTAATGATGCCAACTCCCTTTGCACTAACATCCCCAATGTCCATGGCCTTGCTGCTACTGAACTCTACCTTTCTCAATGCCAAAATGACTCCAAATGTACTACCTCCTTCCGAATAAACGTGACCAACTATATCCTTATCCACAATTGCTTCTCCTTTGAAGGCATCACCTACAAACAATAGGCACGATCCCATGCCAACCATCCCATGGATCACATAGGGGGAGCCTGCTAAACCACAAACTATTCCAAACCCCTCATCTGGATTAGGTTCACTGATAACATCTTCAGAGCCTGGACTGAGAGTGAGGATGCCCTATCCAAATTACTCCAAAACCTCAATACCTTCTCCCTGATTCACTTCACCTGGTCCTCCTCAACCCAACACATCTCCTTCCTCAATGTTGATCTCCACCTCAAGGATGGCTACATCAGAACCACCAACAATACTTCACCTACGATAGCTGCCACCCATTCCATACCAAGAAGTCCCTTCCACTCAGCCTGGTCATCCAGATTCATCACACTTGTAGTGACAAACAGTCCCTTTCCAAATTTCCCAAGAGTCTCACGGAGGCCTTTGCATACTGAAATTAACCTCCCAACCTTGTACAGAAACAGCTATCCTGTGACTTCTCTCTCCAGTCACTTACCACCTTCCACATACCCATTATCCAGCCACAAAAGGGCATTCCTATCGTGTTTTGGTACCATCCCGGACTGAAGCAAATGAATCACATTCTCTGCCAAGGTTTTGACTACCTGTTTCATACCCTGAAATGGGGAATATCCCCCCTCACTATCCTCTTCCCCAGTCCCACAGTAGTACTCCACTGCCCACCAAATCTACGCAATATCCTTGTGCATTCCTACTCCACCCCTGCTCCCAACCTTTTTCTTTGTGGCTCATAACTGTGCAATAGTCCTACATGCAAGACTTGTCCCATACATCCTCCCACCACCACCGAGTAAAACCTGTCACAGACATCTACTATCCCATCAGAGGCAGGGCTATCTGTGAAAGCGACCACGTTATGTGTGCGTGCCGCTGTCTAAATGTGCATCACAACCAAACTGCTCTCTGTCCACATGATGGCCACTGATAAACTGCAGCCAAGATATGGCTGGACAACCCATTTGCTGAACATGCAGCCCAATGTGATGCGCTTCACTTTAATGTGTGATTTACAGCCCGGGTCATATGGAGTCTTCCTAGTAATACTAGCTTTTCTGAAGTGTTGGTGGGAACTCTCTCTACAACATATCCTTTCTTCCTGTAACCTCCCTGGCTTACACCTTCTCTAGTCCACGTCTCCCACCTAACTATCCTCATCCCTGCTTCCACTCCAATGCTACACATGTCTATCCCACCAATGCATCTACAAGTCCTTTCCCCTCCTCTACTTCCACCCTCCCTCCCCAGCACAGATTCTAGACACTACACCTAGAAGTCTTATCTTGACCCCATCAAGTCCCTGCACACTCCACCAGGCAGCAGTAGCATCTTCCCCCACCAGCACCTTGCTACCCCTAGCCCTCCTCCTTTCCACCTCATGCCTCCCCCTTACCGCCACCACCCATCCCTCACTGCTGCTCTGCCATGCTCAGTTGCAGTCAGGCTCTAGTGCCCTGAGACAGCAGCCATGTGCTTGAGTTGTGCTTGTGTTAATGTGTGTGTGTTTTTTACTGCACAAGAAGGACTTCCTCTTTTCCATAGTGCCTGTCTACTACTCAACGCTCCTCTGTATGGCAAGTAGCAATCTATCCTCTCCATATTGTTGTTATTCCAACCTGGACTTTCCATTGTTTGAATGCAACATCCAGGGTGTATATGAAAAAAAAAAAAAAATCCCGGGTTTTTCAAGGATTTCCCGGTTAAAAAAAACTTTCTCCTGGGTGAAAACACGCTTTTCCCGTGTTAAGTGACAGTATATTTTCCCTTATCAATCCTTTGAATGGTTATGGTTTTTATACACAGGTGTAGAATTTCCTGGCACTTTAGAAAACAAAACTCAGGGAAAAAGGCACCTTTTTGGAAATATCATTGATGTGCAGCAATATGTGTGCTGTGTATTTTCGTTTTATGAAAGTATACATTGGAATTGACAGGAATGGGGGAAAGAAATACAGTAGAAGAAGAATGGGTAGCTCTATGGGATGAAGTAGAGAAGGCAGCAGAGGATCAAGTAGGTAATAAGACGAGGGCTAGTAGAAATCCTTGCGTAACACAAGAAATATTCAATTTAATTGATGAAAGAAGCAAATATAAAAATGCAGTAAATGAAGCAGGCAAAAAGGAATACAAATGTCTCAAAAATGAGATCGACAGGAAGTGCAAAATGGCTAAGCAGGGATGGCTAGAGGACAAATGTAAGGATGTACAGGCTTATCTCACTAGGGGTAAGATAGATACTGCCTACAGGAAAATTAAAGAGACCTTTGGAGAAAAGAGCGCCACTTGTATGAATATCAAGAGCTCCGATGGAAACCCAGTTCTAACCAAAGAAGGGAAAGCAGAAAGGTGGGAGGGGTATATAGAGGGTCTACACAAGGGTGATGTACCTGAGGACAGTATTATGGAAATGGAAGAGTATGAAGATGAAATGGGAGATACGATACTGTGTGAAGAGTTTGACAGAGCACTGAAAGACCTGAGTCGAAACAAGGCCCCAGGAGTAGACAACATTCCATTAGAACAACTGACAGCCTTGGGAGAGCCAGTCCTGACAAAACTCTACCATCTGGTGAAGAAGATGTATGAGACAGGCGAAATACCCTCAAACTTCAAGAAGAATATAATAATTCCAATCCCAAAGAAAGCAGCTGTTGACAGATGTGAAAATTACCAAACTATCAGTCACAGCTGCAAAATACTACGCGAATTCTTTACAGATGAATGGAAAAACTGGTAGAAGCCGACCATGGGGAAGATCAGTTTGGATTCCGTAGAAATATAGGAACATGTGAGGCAATACTGACCCTACGACTTATCTTAGAAAATAGATTAAGGAAAGGCAAACCTACATTTCTAGCATTTGTAGACTTAGAGAAAGCTTTTGACAATGTTGACTGGAATACTCTCTTTCAAATTCTAAGGGTGGCAGGGGTAAAATACAGGGAGCAAAAGGCTATTTACAATTTGCACAGAAACCAGATGGCAGTTATAAGAGTCGAGGGACATGAAAGGGAAGCAGCAGTTGGGAAGGGAGTGAGACAGGGTTGTAGCCTCTCCCCGATGTTATTCAACCTGTATATTGAGCAAGCAGTAAAGGAAACAAAAGAAAAATTTGGAGTAGGTATTAAAATCCATGGAAAAGAAATAAAAACTTTGAGGTTCGCTGATTACATTGTAATTCTGTCAGAGACAGCAAAGGACTTGGAAGAGCAGTTGAACGGAATGGACAGTGTCTTGAAAGGAGGATATAAGATGAACATCAACAAAAGCAAAACGAGGATAATGGAATGTAGTCAAATTAAGTCAGGTGATGCTGGGGGAATTAGATTAGGAAATGAGACACTTAAAGTACGGTAGTAAAGGAGTTTTGCATTTGGGGAGAAACTAACTGATGATGGTCGAAGTAGAGGGGATATAAAATGTAGACTGGCAATGGCAAGGAAAGCATTTCTGAAGAAAAGAAATTTGTTAACATCAAGTATAGATTTAAGTGTCAGGAAGCCGTTTCTGAAAGTATTTGTATGGAGTGTAGCCATGTATGGAAGTGAAACATGGGCGATAACTAGTTTGGACAAGAAGAGAATAGAAGCTTTCGAAATGTGGTGCAACAGAAGAATGCTGAAGATTAGATGGGTAGATCACATAACTAATGAGGAGGTATTGAACACAATTGGGGAGAAGAGGAATTTGTGGCACAACTTGACAAGAAGAAAGGACCGGTTGGCAGAACAAGTTTTGAGGCATCAAGGGATCACAAATTTAGCACTAGAGGGCAGCGTGGAGGGTAAAAATCGTAGAGGGAGACCAAGAAATGAATACACTAAGCAGATTCAGAAGGATGTAGGTTGCAGTAAGTACTGGGAGATGAAGAAGCTTGCACAGGATAGAGTAGCATGGAGAGCAGCATCAAACCAGTCTCAGGACTGAAGACCACAACAACAACAACAACAACAACAACATTGGAATTAGCACCCAACGCAGCATGTTACTTTCCGAATAATTGAAATCGAGATTGTGATGTGCTTTTGTAAGCCAGTAATAGCTCATGTCACGTGATCTCGCCAGCCAACGACAGCGGATATTCAGAGCATAGGACGTGATGTAGTCAGCTAACAGCAACATCACTGTTAAGTAACATGAACACACAAACAGGGAAAGTTAATAGTTTAAATTAATATACCAGGTGATCAAAAAGTCAGTATAAATTTGAAAACTGAATAAATCACGGAATAATGTAGATAGAGAGGTACAAATTTACACACATGCTTGGAATGACATGGGGTTTTATTAGAACAAAAAAAAAAATACAAATGTTCAAAAAATTTCCGACAGATGGCGCTTCATCTGATCAGAATAGCAATAATCAGCATAACAAAGTAAGACAAAGCAAAGATGATGTTCTTTACAGGAAATGCTCAATATGTCCACCATCATTCCTCGACAATAGCTGTAGTCGAGGAATAATGTTGTGAACAGCACTGTAAAGCATGTCCGGAGTTATGGTGAGGCATTGGCGTCGGATGTTGTCTTTCAGCATCGCTAGAGATGTCGGTCAATCACGATACACTTGCGACTTCAGGTAACCCCAAAGCCAATAACCACATGGACTGAGGTCTGGGGACCTGGGAGGCCAAGCATGACGAAAGTGGCGGCTGAGCACACGATCATCACCAAATGACGCGCGCAAGAGATCTTTCACGCGTCTAGCAATACGGGGTGGCTTTCCCCTCCACCTCCCTCCTCCCCCCCCCCTAATAAAACCCCATGTCATTACAAGCATGTGTGTCAATGTTTACCTCTCTATCTACATTATTCCGTGATTTATTAAATTTTCAAATTTATACTGACTTTTTGATTACCCGGTACATAGTGTTGTTACAAGAAAAGAATAGCTTTCACATTAATATTGGTCTCTAAGGTTAATAAACTGCAAGAGAAGCTAAGTTTTCGCATATAATGTCAATATTTTTGGGCATGTTACACTTAAGATGTATCACACAATGTGCCAGTAAAATTTTTGATAATGACATAAATGTCTGATCTTCAGGGTTCGACATTCTTCTAAATGGCTCGTCATCAAAGAGCTGATTTTTAAATGAGAGTCAAACGCTCTGTGATTTAATAAATTCATGGTACATTCTTGTACATAGTTCAACTTACGTAAAAGGATATTTACTTGGAAAGTAACACTTTTCAAATCACCATTCGCAATATTTTCCCGTGACCTGTTAGAAATAGGTTCGTTTCAGCAGTTGCCAGAGGGCGTAGATAACAGGCGACACCGCGCTTGCGCAGCTAACATGACGTAGGAAGCCCGTATGTACGTACATGTAAAACATTGAAAGATCATACATTATGTCAAAAAAGAAACAAGACATCAGAGGATACTCCAAGAGCATCCGAATTTTGTGAACCATACTAAAATGTGCACATTTAACAAAAATAACTTCACTGTTCCGCAAGGTAATTAATTCTTGACTGTCAGAAAGGCGGAAATAAAATAAAATCTGAAACTAATGACATATTTTTGCCTTCCATGATATGTGAATGTATTTTAAATCACTTGATAGCTCCCAGCCACAGATATCCATTTTGTTTTCATTTGACGTGACAGTAAACGAAGGGGAAACAGCAAAATCACAAAATGTAAACATGGGTCACGTGGAGACTACCCACTATAACTCGGACAGCTCTGCGCATCAGCCCCAGATCTACGATATTTGCAAACTCGGCCAATACTAAAAAAAATCGAATTTTCAAAAATATGTTCGTCTTGTAGCGCACGTCTTTCTGAAAAGTATGAAACATAAAACATATGTGTTCGAGGAAATGTAAAACATATTATGTGGTCTTAAGTATGCCAAAGTGCAGTGGCACGCCTCTTTATAAAGCATTCTTCTACAGCACGTCTCTGTATTTCTCTCTGTGGAATTGAAACGTGTATATTTTGTAATGGATCCCATCAAAGTATATTCAGGACAGTTGAAATTGAAATGTCCTGTGGTGCCTCCCCTGCTCCCAGTCGGCCGGTTTGACAGCCTGCCCCTCTTATGAAAAAAAATCTCGCAATTAATAGCGGATGGGATTATGTGTCATTGGGCGAATAAGAGCTCTTCAGAAAATTTGTACGCTTTATTGCCTATTAGCTAATAACTTGATGTTTTGTGTGACATAAAATTAAATATAGGATACATAAAACCAATAAAGACAAGAGATGCAATCTCTTCAATCCTTAGCTCCTAGCATTTTTTTCTCTCTTATCTTGCTACAGCTTCACTTGGCATGCTTTCCTTTCTGGAAAAGAATCTATTACCTCATCAAAGTTCGTCAAACATTTTGCTACGTGAAAAATCGAAATGTCATCTAATACTGAAGAAACTGTTAACACAAACAATACCCAAGACTGGTGTGGTTTCTCGATCTGATTACGTCTATTTTGTCACTGTCTGCTAGATAAAACAAAATAGACCTTTCTAATATTGCAGAAGGGCAACGGCCTTGCCACAGTGGATCCACCGGTTCCCGTGAGATCACCGAAGTTAAGCGCTATTGGGCGTGGCCGGTACTTGGTTGGGTAACCATCCACCCACCATGCGCTGTTGCCATTTTTCGGGCTGCGCTCAGCCTCATTATGCCAATTAAGAAGCTACTCAACCGAATAGTAGCGGCTTTGGTCAAGAATACCATCATAATGACCAGGAGAGCGGTGTGCTGACCCCACGCCCCTCCTATCCGCATCCTCCTCTGAGGATGACACGGCGGTCGGATGGTCCCAGTAAGCCACTCGTGGCCTGAAGACGGAGTGTAATATTGCAGCAATTTTGTAACACACACCACACAAACAAGACTATTGTGGCACAAACGGCCATTTTTATAACGTGACAGAATATAATTCACGAAGTACCAACATCAAATGCCTATTAGGCCTACTACAAGCAAAAAGCTTTATGTTAGGAAATAGTTTCACATTTCATTCATATACACCAGTTTCTCAAGCATGAGATCGAACAGTAGTATTACGAAATTTTTATATAAATTTGGAATCGTCTTATTCTTCCATAATTTGTGCAAAGGCCCTGTTTCTTCTCCTTCCTCGTTCTAACAAACAATCTTGTCATCACCAATTCTGTAGCTATTCCTGCCATTGTCAAAATTTGTTCACTGATTAACTTCGCTAACCCTGCCAGAATCACAGGTTTAGTTATCCCACGATTACTTTCCAGTTAGGCATTATTACGTGTTCGTACAACACGTTTTCCGCATTACTTCCAGAATAGAACTTAAGCGGCTGCTAGCCAGAGACTGTACAACTGGTCCTTACTAGTGTAGTGATCTGGCCAACAATTTTCTGTTAAAATTTCATTTTCTTGGATACACCGAGAATACGTAATCTTTCTCACCTGTTATTCCTGTCAGTTGTTTATTTTCATTCTGGTAGTCTGAATCTATGGATTTCGCTAGTAATTATAACGATGCTGATCATTCGCAAACCCAATCAACCACATAATTAGATAGCGATTGGCATTCATCTGATCGGCTTTACTCTGCTCAGCTCGTATAGCCCCGTCCACTTTTGTCTGTGGAAAGTTTATTTCTAGATGCGACGGAGGATTCTCCTGACAGAGACATTACATACACTACGCATGCATTCAAAAATCAACTTATGATTCATTCAGAAATCAACTTAAAATATGTTCAAAAATGTTCAAAAACCAACAGGGAAGCGTCTCAAAATCATATAAATAATCGATAGGCAAATGTGCGCTGGATGCTAGGTGCTTTGTGAAACAAGTTTTTTTTCCTCAAGAATATGAATTTGGCACACCCTTTTCCCGGTAGCATCTAGCTGCTTGCTGCGACTGCTTGCACAGCCAACAGCCACATTCCTGTAGCCAGAAGCGGGAGAATCTACTACTCAAATGCGACTGAACTGCGCATGAGCCCGCTTGTAACTTCTAAAACGAATCTAATGTAAACAGTTGTGACTTCACGCTCATCGGAGGCAATCTGTTGTTATGAACAGGGTGTATATGTGGACAAGGAAAAAAATTCTCGGATTTTTCCCGGATTTCCCGGTTAAAAATACACTTTCTCCCGGGTGAAAATACACTTTTTCCATGTTAAGTGACAGTATACTCTTCCTCGGCACACTAAAACTCATCAATCCTTTGAATGTTTATGGTTTTATATACCAGAGTAGAATTTCCCGGCACTTTAGAAAACGAAACTCAGACCTTCGACGTGCAGCAACATGTACGCTGAATATTTTCGTATTACGAAGGTATAAATTTGAATTCCACCAAACACCGCATGTTACTTTCCGAAACATTGAAATCGAGATTGCGATGCGCTTTTGTAAGACAGTCATGGCTCATGTCTCGTGATCTCGCCAGCTGATGGCAGCATAGGACTAGTGATGTAGTAAGCCAATAGCAAGATCACTCTTCAGTAGCGTGAACACACACATAAGAAAAGTTAATGGTTTAAATTAATATACATAGCATTCACATATAATACTGGTCTCTAAGATTAATAAGCTGGAAGAGAAGATAAGCTACCACATATAATGTTGATCTTTTTTGCACGTGTTATACTTTAAGATACATCACACAAATGTGCCAGTAAAATTTTTAATAACGACGTAAATGTCTGATCTTTTGGGCTCGAAGTTCTTCTAAAAGGTCGTCCTCAAAGAGTTGATTTTTAAATGAGAGTCAAACGCTTTTTGATTTAAGAAATTCATTGTACATTCTCGCACATAGTTCATCTTGCGTAAAAGGAAATCTACTTTGAATGTAACGATTTTCAAACCACCATTCGCAATATTTTCCCACGACCTGTTAGAAATAGGTTCATTTCAGCAGTTTCCAGAAAGCGCCACATAACAGGTGTCACTGGGCTTGCACAGCTACGATGACGCAGAAAGCCCATATGTTCGTATGTGTAAAACATTAAAAGATTTTACATATGTCATAAAAGAAACAAGACATCAGAAGATACTTCAAGAGCGTCGGAATTTCATGAACCATACTAAAATGAATAATTCGGCTTAAAATGCACATTCGTATGTAAATTTTCTTGGAGCACCAGTACTGTATTAACTACTGTTTGGTTTTTTATTGTGGCATAATGCAATACGTGCACTTGAAATGCAGCAAACAGTTGAAACTAGCCAATAGTGTGAAATTAAACACTTCCTTTCAAATTAATTGACTGCCTCAGCAGAAAAGATTAATTTTAAGCCAAATCTCTTTAGCAAACTGGCAAAAATAACTTCATTGTTCTGTAAGGTGATTAATGCTTGACTGTCAGAAAGGTGGAGATAAAATCTGAAACTAATAACATATTTTCGCCTTCCGTAATTATGTGAACGTATTTTAATTCATTTGATAGCTCCCAGCCACAAAAATCCGTTTTGTCATCATTTAACGTGAGAGCAATAAACAAAGAGGAAACAACAAAATCACTGAATGTAAACACAGGTCATGTGGAGATTCCCCACATCAACTCAGACTGCTCTGTGCATCAGCCCCAGATTTATTATATTTCCGAACTGGGGCAATATTAAGTAGTGGCGCCCAGCCACCCTTCTGCCACCAGAAACAGGAGAATGTACTACCCATACGCGACTCAACTGCACATGCTCAAGAGCCTGCCCGCAACATCTCAAACGAATCTAATTTAAACAGTTGTCACGTCACGTTCATCGGAGGCAATTTGTTATAAAGCATTGCATCGTCTTCTTAAAGCCTTTGACACACATTGCTGTTAGCAGATGCTTGTATGAGCACTGTTTTGTTGTTGTATATGGTGCATTTCCTTTGTAACTTAAGTTTTTTTTGTTTCCTCTCTCGTTTGTATTTTGTTGCTGCAGTATTATTCTGCAGTAGTGGGATACAGTAATATCCTTTGTTAGAGTATTGGTTCTTACCAGTCAAAATCACAAAAATTTAACTGAAAACCAAAACAACAAAAAATTTCCGGAATTCTAAACAATTCCTGGGTTTTTCCCGGTTTTCTCCCGGATGAAAAAATTCCCGGATTTTTCCCGGATCCCCAGTTGTCCCGGGTCGTATACATCATAAACATTTATTGTCTAATCAACATCACAAATATTACCAAAATTATATATTCTCTGGGGACTTGGCACTTCTCCAAAGTAGGCCAGCAATATTCGGAACTTCTACATGCCTGTCTGCACAGGTACTTCCTCTCACAAAGTTACTGCAATCGTCATCCCTCTTGAAGACATGGGAACAAGCTCTGCCTCCATGTATTGTAAATATGCATTAGCGGAAAAACAAAACTGAGTTCTGAGCTCCCACATAAGAAGCAGTGTAAACAACAGAGGTAATTGTCAGCTACATACTTTGTGTTACTGAAACTTAGGTCACTGTTTGTATTGACATGTTAAATAGAGACATCATCTGCTTGAAGTTATGTATCAGTTATCAGAATAAATGCAAAATGAGGAGCAGAAAGCACAACTTAAAACAAAAGGAATGGAATGCTACCTATTCTTTTTTGACATCCAGTGGATATCACACATTTTAACAAAACTACAGTAACATGAAGCACAAATGAAGAAAAAGAATGAAGAAATGAAACAAGAATGAATCAGCCTGGTCCCCTGAAGCTTCTGTTGCACTAACAGTCTCACTATGACACGTATGTATATTCCCCCACTTACCACTAGTACAGTATAACCCCACTTTCACATTCCCGGAATTGACGTTTTCCCGCCGTTTACGACATATATTTATTGATCCCGTCAAATTTCCTATGTCCACAATGATAATTTGCACCCTATTTTGCGTCAACATATTTATAATTTTCCCGTGATTTATGCATTACGAAAAAATGTTTGTGGAGAAAAAATGACATTGGCATATGTTGGCCATCCAATAGTGTTTACAAATATTACGTGGTTAAGTTTCTTGACACCAGGGCACTCTACTCAGTGGATTTGAACCAGTAAATGTGTAAAAGTTATAACAATTCATGCTGTATCTCCTGCTGCTGCCAAACTCTACTTGGTGTGGTGGTTGATGGGAGTAACTAGGTTTGTTCAAGTGAAGATAACATGACCAATCACAACCATTTCCGAACTATCTCTGCTGTGCAAATGTAATTTCGTGATTGTTGTGATCATCATGACACCTTGGTTGAACCATATTTAGCGTGTTTCGGTGTATGGCCACTTGGAGCGCTAGTTGACAAAGTCATTCATTCACTTTGCGTTCCTCAAACGTTTTTAGTTTGAACACAGCACCGGTTACGTATTTTATTCATGCTGAGCAAAAAGTGTTTCAAGAATTTATTCTCGTTGTCAAGTGCAGTATTTACGTATGTGTGGTGTCACCGCCAGACACCACACTTGCTAGGTGCAGAGCCTTTAAATCGGCCGCGGTCTGGTAGTATACGTCGGACCCGCGTGTTGCCACTGTCAGTGATTGCAGACCGAGCGCCACCACACGGCACGTCTAGAGAGACGTCCTAGCACTCGCCCCAGTTGTACAGCAGACTTTGCTAGCAATGCTATACTGACAAATACGCTCTCATTTGCCGAGACGATAGTTAGCATAGCCTTCAGCTACGTCATTTGCTACGACCTAGCAAGGCGCCATTACCAGTTTATATTGAGATTGTAATTAATGTATCAACAAGAGCGATGTTCTCCAATTATGGATTAAAGTTAAGTATTCAAGCAACTCCGTACTTTATTTAGTAGACTCAACTCCTTTAACTGTTCCAGACCTCACGCCAGTCTGCGTGAGCTTAAACGTGTGCATTTCGGCCTCCTCTAGCAACACGCTGTTGGCTCTTCTGCCAACACATCAGTATGTATTTTATGTGATGTTACACAAACAAAAAACATGAGTGATTGTGTGTGTGTGTGTGTGTGTGTGTGTGTGTGTGTGTGTGTGTGTGTGTGTGTGTGTGTGTGTTTCTACATAACTGATGAGGCACAGTACTTGCTAACTTCAAAAAGATGACTACAGTGCAACAGATGCAGAATAACACATATTCAAACACCATATAAAATACTTCCTACATATTTGCACTTGGGAATGAGAAAAAAATTTTGAAACGCGTTATGCTAAGCATGAAAAAATATGTAACTAGTGCAGTATTTCATTATTTAAATAATGAACGACAGCTGCAGGCTTTCAAAAACATCGGTTATGACGTGAAATCGAGTCAAATGTTCCTACTTCCTAGACAGTTATCAGTTCCCTTCCTACACAGTTATCAGTTCCAGTTACATCAGTGGTTTTTATTAGATAATAAACCTTCATTAGGTAATAAACATGTCCCTGACAAGTCTTTTGTTGCCTGTTATGAACATATATCATACATAAAGTGCAAGGGGGTATCCTATACGTAACTTTTACAGCTTAAAACGTTACATTTTACATTTTCCCGCATTTTACACCATTTTTTGGAAGTCCCTTGAAAAGTGTAAAAGTGGGGTTTCACTGTATCTGAAATGCTGATGTTGACACTGAGGCTGCCAATGGCTGTTTTCATTACTATGTCCTCCCTCCACTACTACTCCTCAAGCTATTTTACCTATCTGCAAATTCCTTTACAGTCTATCCCATTAACAGCCTGAAAGCAAGCACTTGCAAGACTGAACAGATTTTCAGAAGACATTTCACCTGTAATGTTGCACTCCCTAAAGTGACTTTTTAGTTTTGCCCACAATAGCTCCGTGGCATTTAAATAACAATTGTATGGCAGCAAGCAAACTACATTGTGGCCCTTGCTTGTGGCCAATAGTCAACCGAATATGGTTGTGCAGGTGACCAGTTCTCCCAAATGTGGAGCGCAGAACCTTCTTTGACATGGTCTCATAGCATCAGATTCTTCTCTCCTGCAGTCATTTTATCATAAACATTTTTCTCTCATATTTTCTGGGCACTTTGTTGTCTTGCCTGTTGTGATAAGGTGCACTGTCCATGATTATTACAGAGGGAGAGGACAATTTGGGAGCACAAGTTTTTCAAACCATTTTTTTTAAATTAGTAGAAGTTGATTTGCACCAGAACTTTAGATGTGCTTGGCTAACAAATCCCTTTTTGGAACACACACTTCCATATTAATCTTATCAGATGCTTCCCCACACAGTAACACCGACATCATCATCTTTCTTTTGCCAGCATTTGCTGCACATTAAGTGACTGTCCATTCAAGATTCATCCAAATCAGATCTTTCCGTGTCAGCCTCCCTAATATTTTTCATCTCCACGAGGTACCTGGACCACCAATGCACAATGTCACCATGTTCCAATAATAGAGTTATCTTGTTTTCAACCTTTCTTGATATGAAACCAATGGACATCAGCTCCCTTTGATTTCCTCACTACTTCTCCTAAGCTGAAGAGAAGGAAAAGATGCTTTTTCTTTTTTTTTTTTTTAATAGGGAATTTAAATTGTGTTCAACAATGAATCTTTTCAGAAATGGTTTTAAATATATTATTATTAATATATCTAAAAACAAAGATGATGTGACTTACCAAACGAAAGCGCTGGCAGGTCGATAGACAGGTCTAGATATATTTAGATATATTTTTCCCACGTGGAAATTATATTATTAATATATGTATCTATCTTTTTACACAAAGTGCACTGTCATTGGTATAGCACATATATAGAAGTATTTGGACCAAATGCATAGCTGTTTAGAATTACTTTCTAATAGAATTACAGCTGAAACTAATCTCTTCTTGCCAGGATTTTCTGAGGATACATCTAATTGACTGCTGTTACATTCTCTAATTCTAGCAATGCTACACAGACTCTTGCCAGTGTGCATCACAGTTCTGAGAGAAGACTACGTAATTGAATGTAATGGTTCTTTTTTGAGTTTTCTCAGCATCACAGCACCTCACCAAATGTGACATCATTTTCCAGCACTCACTCCTTATAAATGGCTTGCTTTTCTGGAGTGGGATGTGCCAGCAACCAAATCACCACTCATTTTTGAAAAGATCACATTGAGAACAGTGCAACAAAACATAGACACGACAATACAGCACAGTGACAAAGCATATGACAAAGCAGCCAACATCAGATAATGGCACACTGCACATTTCTCAACAAACATCTGGAAATTGCTACAGCCTGAAGTCTCCCGACTGCTACTGATCGGAACTAGGGAGTCCGCATAACAATCTATAATTCCTACAACAGAATATTGAAAGATTGTACCTTTTACAAAAAAAAGTGATCTCCCTAGTCAACAACTGTCAACTTCAACAAACTCACTCACTTTGTATCTTTCTCTTCTGTTTAACCTTATAGCTATCTCTAATGTGTCCTTAATGGTTTTTTATTCATTCGCCTGTTTCTACAATGTTGCTCGACATTTTCAGAGGTCACAGTCTGCATAAATTGACAGTTTTATTCTGCTCAGTCTGAAATGATCTATGATTAATTGCTTGCTGTGGAACTGTTTATCCGCCTAATATGCTGGAGAGGTTTTATGACGCAATACTAGCAGGTAATAGTGATGTAATCAGTGTCTCTCTGACTCCCAACTCTTTCTGCAGAGACAGCTGCTATGTCTGTTTCATAGTATTTACTTACTCAGAGTCAGACAGACAGACATTAGACCCACTGAATAAACGATTTAAGTTAACAATGAAAGTCCCAAATCCAACAAACAGCCTAAAAAAGACATTCTGCAAATATCTATTGTCACTTAAGGAACTGCCTGTGCTCCATATAGCCTCAAACAACAAACTACTACAATAAAAAAAAAAAAAAACTGACAGAAAGTCGCTCTAAAGCTACCAACCTCAATGAAAGCAAGTTTTTAAATGTAGAGCGTGACATTTTCATACACATGCAATAAATGATCTGCTAGACTGCATTCAACAACTCTTGCCTCAAAAAGTTTTATGGAATGAAGTACTATACTTCTCATCAACCACAAAATTGTACTCCAGTTTGTTCAAGTATTTATTTCCACTGTGAGTATACTGATATACTCGCATTTTATGTTCAATATTTTCTTAAAAATCAAAGTGGGGGCAATTACTTTATGGAGATAAACATTACCTATCTGATTCTTTTATGGATGCCTGTGGAATAACTACTGCATAATTACCACATCTAATATCTTTAGTGGATTACTAAGTTTACTCTTGTCCGCTCCGTTACACTGCATTCAAGTCTTGTTGTGCCACTATAGCATATCAGTAAAAGTATTAAATTCTGATGCAATTTGATACAAACCTTGTAATTTGTATATGCACTTTTAACAGCATCATACAATTTCATATAATGAGCGCTGCTGGCAAATAATCCAATGGGTGTTCCACGGTTTGTCTTCTTTTCATCAACTTTATCCTCTTTCTCTGCAACAAGCAAATGAACTGAAAAAAATCTAACTATAACAAAAAAATATTGAACAGTAAAATGATTCTGACTGAAAACGAAACCAGTTTCACAATTAAATAATACTTTACCCACAAGGACAAACTGCAGCACACACACACACACACACACACACACACACACACACACACACACACACACACACACACCAGAGGAGAAACCCAGCGCTGCCCAGGTATTTATTTACAGCTGTGCGTCCCCATCAATACCACATACTGTCTGGCGTTGTGCTTAATGTTTATGACATCACTTCATCTAAATTACATGTCATACAATGCTACAATTTTGTAGGTACATTCAGCAGCATATGTGGATGCTGTCTGCAAAATGTGTTGTGAATGGAGTTAATAGCAAAAAAGTGAAAAATTTAACCAACATGCACAATGCAGTAGTTTTTCACACACCTCATTGTTTATGATGTTGTATCTCCTGAACTGTGTGTTGCACAGTGATATAATACCGTAGGTACACTGACTGGCATGTGTGGGTACCGTCTGTGAAATCTATTGTGAATAGCATTAGTAGCAAAGAAGTAATAAATTTAAATGTCATACATGATGTGGCAATTTTTCATGCATCTCATTGATTGTGATGTCACATCTCCTGAACTATGTGCCCTACAATGATATCATTTTGCACTTTTACATTCAGTGGTATAACTGCATACTGTCTGTAAAATGTGTCACAAATATATAGGATCTGGAAAAATGTAGCATCTATTTTTGGCAAAACTTGCATCTATTTTTTGTAAAATTCGCATCTATTTTTGTTGAAACTAACATCTTTTTTGCTGTAAATTAGACACACAAATTTATAGGGTTATCATGCTACCTGAGTGAATACAGACAAAGCCTTAGTTCTTTGAAACTGACAGTTTAAAAAAAGTGCTAATTGGAAACTTTTTGCATGGAATGTTCGCTTTTCCAAAACCTTCAACACTTTTTTCTTCCAAAATCGCCTTTGTTTTCTTTGTTTGGCGGTATTTATACTTTCAAAAATTATTGTTCTGTTGAAAAGCAGCAGCATTTTCCTGCGGGTGAACTGAACGAATCTCCGATTTAAGATGTTTCTGGACACTGTTTGTCTTTTCCTATCCAAAGACTAAAAATTCTGTAGACTATTAATTTCGCCCATTCATGGGCATTTATAGCTGTGCAACCGACACTTGACAACACTACAGATAAAACTGAGAAGGCAGTTAGCGTAGAGGTGGAATCGAACATGCGGAACTGTATTTTAATGTTAGGGGAAAAATTTCAGTGCAGTACAAAAATGTAACAGATTTTGTTTTCCAATCACTATAGCGCCGAGAGTGGGCACTATAGGATATCGTGGCAGATAGTTGTGAGCATTAACACATGAGAATTTTGACCATCAGAGGGGATAGGAGAGGTGTGGGCAAACAAGCCCCGCCTCCCTCTCTCAACACACCTGCCTACAGCAGAACTGACGCACTGTCAGAGATTGCGCATCTCTTCTGGTGTTGCAAGGGTCATAATCGAAATCCATGACGGTCCAGGAGTAGTCACTTCACTTATTTCAAAATAAGAAAACAACGAGCAACGCACAACACTACCTATTCAGGGGAGGCTATAGCGCAATTGCTTCTTGAGGTTCGTCGTTAACGATGTAGTTCAGGCCCATCGTCAAGTGGTATTTGATCAACCACTGTTCAATACATCCACCACCTAATTTGCCATGTTAAAAGTGTCCACACTGCATTAGCTAACAAATGCGTGTGTTTCTTTATTATAAAATGCTAGGTCTCAAGACTGAATACTACGTTGCATTATGCGTCGTGTATCTTAACTAGATCAATCTCAACTGCCCACAATTGGCATGGCACCAGATCACCGAGTGCATGATACACATCACTGCAGTCATATACTTTTTATTTTGCAAACAGGTTCTTACACACATTATCTTTTCAAATTAGTCTTCGCCAGATGATCTACGAGGGCTGTTCAATAAAGAATTATCATAATTTCTCACGCTAAAACTTAATCTTATGATATTCTGTTAGCTTAATGAGCAAAAAACATGCTGTAGTAGTTTCATTGTTGGGACTCCTGGTTCTCGCCTGTGAGAGGCACACAAGGTCACACATGTTCAGTATCGCCTACGGCTACAATGGAGGTAGCACGTGAGGAACAATATGCGGCTTTGAATTCCTGCTTTGGTCTCAACAAATCTTCAGCTGAGGCCTATATGATGTTACAGGAGGCCTATGGAGAGTCTGTTCTTCCCTACAGCACAGCTCGAAGGTAGTTTAAAATGTTTAAATAGGGGAGACAATCAATTTCAAAGGAAGATGGACCCGGTGTTCCAGTTACTACTCTTACGGAAGAAAACATCAACACTGCTGCTGTCATTGTGAGAGAGGATCGATGAATTACCTTAGGATCATTTTCTGAAATACTGAACATTTCATTGGGTGCCACCCACACATTGGTGACAGAAAAATTACACAAGACGTGTTTGTGCTCGATGGGTTTCACGACTGTTGATTCCTGAACAAAAGGACATTCACAAGCAAGTCTGCATGCAGTTAAGTTAATGTTAGAGGAAGAGTTTCTTTCAAATGTAATCACTGCTGCTGAAACTTAGCTACATCATATTGATCTTGAGAGCAAACAGCAAACCTCAGTGTGGAAATCTCCTTCACCACCAACCCCCAAAAAAGCAAAAGTAGTTGCTTCTGCTGGGAAAGTTATGGTCATCTCATTCTCTGATATTCATGGAATGGTTTATCAACATGTTGTACCTGCACACATATTAGTAACTGGACAATACTAGAGGGATGTCCTGAAAACATTGCAAGTCCATATCAGGCGCAAAAGACCACATTTCCGTGTAGCAGGCTGGATGCTGCACCACAATAATGCGCGGCTGCATATTGCCAATGTTGTTGCTAAATATCTTGCAAAAATCAATGTGAAGGCCATCCCTCACTTTCCCAATAGTCCAGATTTAGCCCCATGTGGCTGTTTTGTATTCCCTAACATAAAGAAACACCTTCATGGGAGGCATTATCAATCAGCAGAAGCGGTGGTGAAGGCTGCAGAGGCGATTTTGAAGGACCTCTCAAAAAATGGTTTCCAACATGTATTTGAAGACTGGCAGAAATGCTGGAACAAGTGTGTCGCACTCATGGGAGACTACTTTGAGTACAACCATCAAAATTATGAGGATCAGTATCGGTATGTTGTCAAAAAAAATTATGATCATTCTTTATTGAACAGCCCTCGTAAATACCAGTAACTGAAAATTAAATACATTTTCGATATTTATATGCAGGAAATAAAGCTATTTCAAACTATCTCTGATAAAATAGGACATCTCGACACAATTCGCTATGAAACTGCATCTATTAAGTAATTTCCCATTTTTGCATTTTGAGGCATAATTTGCATCTACTTCGCATTTACCGCAAAATGTGAATTTTTCTGGTCCCTATTAATACAGTTAGTAGTAAAGAAGCAATAAATTAAACTTCATGCCTCATGCAGTACTTTTGCTGCACAAACAGCGGAAAAAACTAAGCAATAAACATTTTACTTTCATCATTTTTAAGGCATTGTCAGTGAGAAAAAATGTGTGCAGGTTTGAAATTGTGTGTAAACCTTGTTGTAAGTTGCTAAATGCACAAATAATGGATGGATGAAGGTTGTGAATTTACGTGTCGCGGGCTGCACTTCTGATTCATCCCCCCCCACCACACACACCCTTTTGATAGGTAGGGGTTCTCACACTCACAGAAACTGTCACCTAACATTACAGTACATGTGTAACAAGTTTGGCTGAAATTGGTCCAGTGATTCAGGAGAAGAGGTGGGAAACACACACACACACACACACACACACACACGTGCAAATGCGCGAGCTGTTAACAGCCCAAGGTCGTTTCTTGCAACCTCATATCCAAGCCTCTTGATCCTTGTAAATAAAAAGTAAGTGGTAAAAATAAATAAATAAATAATATTGTCATCATTTCATACTGGATTTTAAACTGTTTGATAAAAATAAAGGCACCTTAAGATTAATGTAAAAGATAGTCTTGTAAATAGAGAGCATGTTGTTATATTTTTCACTGAGAAGCTGTATTCCACCTGTTCACTAACTGATATGTTCCAAATCATAGTGGGAGACCAAAGTTACGGTCCACAGAACATGTAGCTAAATGTTTAAATATATGCAAATGATCAAATGATGCACTACTATTGCATTTTAATATAGAATCAATACTTGACTCAGTGAAACTTGTTCATTTATATCAAACCAGTGATATTTGGACCACCTTGAGTTACCACTTCATGAGCCTCAATGCCAAATAACGGACTTTTTGCACATGGAAATTACCTGCTCCTTCGAATTGTTAGTGCAATGTTCTGCATTCTCAAATTCTTATTTGTATTCCACAGTTATCATTCTCTACTACTGGAAGGAAATCAGATCTCAGATTTAACAAATCTGGTCCTTTTGTCTTACAGTCATTTTTAGTGTAATGCACAAGTAGATCACTCATATGAACACTTACTTCACAACATAATTTGTATTTTCAAATATCACATACTGTTTGACGACATATTTTTTTCTGTTCTCATATTATCATTAACCCTCTCGACACGAGGTGCATTCCGGCACTCTCCTCCTACCCGTAGCCAGTGACTGAGGGGGTACCGGTGCATTTCTCCATACCCCTATGCAATGACTGAGAGCCTGCCAACCCGCACTGGTGCATCACTTTTACATCTACCTCACTCTAGGCGATTTGTCGGTGATTCTGAAAGGCTTAGAGAACCATGAGCATGTCTTTGTTTTTCTAACATCCATTGCAGTCGCCTGCAGCAATTCTGCAAACTCAAGGTAAGTAGAGCACACTTTTTACACATTTTGATTCAATTGTTACGTTGAATCCTTAAATAAATAAATATATTTTTACAATCTAATCAAGATACAATCACATGTTATAGTAGGTTAATGGAACAAATAACTTTTTTTAGTAACTCCCTGTCTAAACATGTATGTTATTCTGATTGGTTTAACACTTAACAATAATATTTTCCATACATTTTTTTCCATCCTACAAAATTAACTTATTTTCCAATCAGAATGGTTTGCACTACAGGAAGAAAAAGATGGTCTGACAGGTCTGAACCCATTCCACCACCTTCCTCAGATCCCATGCCTTCAACATTAGCACCCACACTGCACACTTCCCTCTGCGTCTAGGACGCTTCTTGCAGCAACAAGGTTTCTGAACGTTTTTTGAACTCTGACTGACAATTTATGATCAGAGTCAACCAAAGACTCTGATGGAGAAACAGATAATAATGCAGTTGTCACAAAATCACTTACGAAGTGTTCTTATCCTATTTGTGCTCCATTCTTGTTAATGTCTACTGTACACATTTTATTTGAATAATATTGATTTCTTTTGTAAAATATGGCTGAAAAACAAACATTTGTTTACACTTCCTTACTTTATATCTGACATTGCAGACATTGGTAAAATGATGTATCTCAAATACACAAAACTGGATTTCTGGTTTGTCTTTCATGTATGTTCATTTACTTTTGTTTAGTTCCAAGCAAGTGAGGACCACACTCTTCACTAAAAAACTTCTGAGGATCCCGACAGATGAAGAAGAGGACATCCCGGGAAACATCAGTGAAAATAATGATGAGTAGTTCCTGGTGGATAAAATTTTTGTTCTACTTCTTGAAGGAGTCGAGGATTCCAATGAAGATGATGAGTCCCAAGCACCTCACTTGACACTTCAGATAGGTGTACCTTCAGCTGCTCCAAATAGACGTCCCTAGAAAAGGGACCAGGCAAGCCACCGCACCACTGACGTACCTTTTGAAATAAATCCTGAACAAACTGTTGACATGACTCATCTAAATACCCCATTAGACTACCTAAACCTCTTACTAACCAATGAACTCCTTGAGCGTATTGTGACACAAGCAAATGTTTATGCCCAATATTTAGGCAGAATGGCCACAAATTCTAATACACTGGTAAAAAAAAGGAAGCCCCAGGAGGTAGAAAAATTCAGAATGCTTCTTGGTTTACTTTACCACATGGGAACCATTCCACTGAACAGACTAAGTGATTAATGGAACACTAATTTTGCACTTTTTGGATTACCATTGGCTATAAACAAGGACTAAGATTTGGAACATTAAATATACAAACACTAACTGGAAAGGTGGAGGAGATGGTATGGTACAATGGAAAGAACCTATTGGGGTTAGCTGAAGAACCTATTGGGGTTAGCTGAAACAAGATGGAAAGGAGAAGGAAGGAGAGAACTGAGGAAAGGCTACCGACTGTAATGGAGTGGAAATGAGGAGGGTAGGAGAAATGGAGTCAGAATAATAGCAAGAGATGGATTAAAAGAGAAAGTGAAGAGAACAAGTGACAGTATGATGAAGACCAAAGTATCACTCAAGGGGGTTACCACAGAGGTAGTACAAGTGTATGCACCGCAGGAGGGTTGCACTTCTGAGGTGAAGCAAGAGTTTGAAGAGGAAATGCAGAAGCGGATGGGAAGGAAGAATATGATAGTAAAGGGGGATTTAAACACACATGTTGGAAGAGAAAGACAAGGCTGCGAAAGTGTGCTTGGACCAGAGGGTTTGGGCTGCCGAAATGAGGAAGGTGGAAGACTACTGGAGTTCTGTCAAAGGAATGGCTTGTTGGTTGGGAACTCTTGGTTCAGGAAAAGAGAGAGCCACAAGATTACCAGGTATAGTCAAGACAAGAAAGTCGATAGTTGACTATTTCCTGTACTATAGTGAGATGAATAGGAACATCACTGACATTAAGGTAATACCATCAGAGGCCTTGGATAGAGACCTCGTTTGCTGGTAATGAACCTGAGAAAGACTAAGGATAACCACGAAAGATGTACAAGGGTATGGAAGTTGAAGGAGGAAAAAAGCAGGCTACAGTACCTACAAATAGTAAAGAAAAGCATCCCAAAGGATGAACCAAAAATGGTAGAAGACGAATGGGGTAGATTCAAGGTAACATTAGTAAGTGTGGCGGAAGCAATATGTGGGAGGACAAGCAACAAAGAGAGATGGGAAGAAACACCCTGGTGGAATGAGGAAACAAAGGATATAGCCTTTAGGGTACATTTCGAGAAGAGAACAGTAGAGATAAGAGAAGAGTAGCAGGTAAGAAAGAAAGAAGCAAAAAGAGTGGTGGTGGAGGAAAGAAGAAAGTGGATGGAACAGTGGACCAGAATGATGGAGGAGGATAGTGAAGGTTCAAAAGGGGTGTTATATGGGGTGATTAAAAGTAAGAGGAAGAAGAACGTTACAACAGATTATGCTCGAATGGTGAACAAAAGTGGACAATATGTAGAGTATAAGGAGGAACTCAAGAATATGTGGAAGGAGTATTTTGAAGAACTCCTGAACCTGAATGAGGAGGAACAAGCAGAGGAGAAAAATGAGGAGGAACAGCAAATAGAAAAACACCTTACATGGGGGGAAGTGGAAGAGGCATTGGGCAAGATGAAGGGAGGGAAATCACCAGGTCTGGATGAGCTAAGTGTAGAGATGGTGAAAGCAGCAGGAGAGGGGGTGGGGGTTACAATGGCTATGTCAAGTAATGAAAATTGTGTGGAGACAGAAGATGATCCCAGGAGAATGGAAGAAGGGAATAACTGTCCTGATCTTTAAGAAGAGAAATAGAAAAGAGTGCAAGAACTATCAGTGGATAACATTGATGAGTCACTGCAAAGATTTTAGAGAAAATTTTAGAAGCACGAATTCAGACAAATTAGAAGGAAGAATGAGAGAAGAGCAACATGGCTTCAGAACAGGAGGGTCCACAGTGGATCTAATTTTGCAATAAGACAATTGCAGGTACATCACTACGAATATGGAATAGATCTACTAATGACCTTCCTGGACATTGAAAAAGCGTATGATAGTGTACGTAGAAGCTAAGTGTGGAAAGCCCTGGAGAACAGAGGAGTAGCAAAACAGATAATTTGGAGGATAAGGGAAGTGTACCATGGAAGTGTGAGCTGTGTGAAAAATGGATGAGAGAGATCAGCTTGGGTCGAACAGAAGAATGGCTTGAGGCAGGAAAGTGCACTGTCAACATTACTCTTCATTTTATTGATGGGTGATATAATGAGTACAGTAGCACAAGTAATTGGTGAAAGGAAGATGAAAGCTATGGTGTTTGGAGATGATATGATCATTTGGGGGAATAAGGAGGAGGAAGTACAAGAGCGGTTGGACGTATGGGAACGAACAGTACAAGAATATGGGATGAAATTTAGTATAAGTAAGAGTGAGATGATCATCACAACTGGAATAACAATTGGTGGGGAACAATTGAGGAGAGTGGAGAGTTTCAAGTACCTAGGAAGCCTGATACAGGAAGATGGAAAAAACAACAGAGAAATAAACAAGTGGGAGAGAAAAGCAGAAGCATTTCGGAAGAGTGTCAGAAGCCTGATATGGAGCAAAGATGTACTCCAAATCAGGAAAAAGGTTATATATCAGTCATACTATGTCCCGAACCTGACATTTGCATCAGAAACCTGGGTTATGAAAGGAAGAGAGAAAAGCAAAGTACAAGCTAGTGAGATGAAATTCTTGAGAAACAGTATTGGAGTGACAAAGATAGACAGGTTAAGAAATGAGAAGATCAGACTGTTAATGAAGGTGGAACCATTACAGGAGGAGATAGAGAAATCAAGGCTGGGATGGCATGGACACATTAAGAGAATGGAGGAGAAGAGGATACCCAGAAGGATACACGAGATGAAACTGGAAGAAAGACACCATGAGGAAGACCGAGAGACAGATGGCTGAAAGGAGTAGAGGAAAGCATCGAGAAGAAGAGAGAAGACTGGACCAAGGTGAAGACGCAGAGATGGTGGCGAGACAGAAGATGATGGAGAGGCCTATGTTCCATACAGACTCGGCCAGAGGCTGGAAACTGCCCAAGATGATGATGATGGATTACTATGCTTTCGGCACAGTATGGGCAGGGATAGATTTTTTGGGATCTTGCAAGCTTTGCATTTTGAAAAAACCAGAACCCAGTGAACCTATACATGCTGACAGGCTGCACAAATTCAACCCTTGTTAGACATTTCTCACAGGACTTATGTTACCTACCAAATTCTTAATACAAGATGAAACCTTGGTTCTGTGGAGAGCTAGATTCATGTTCCAACAATACGTAAAAAACAACACTCACCCTTATGGAATTAAATTTTATATGTTGAATCAGTCATCTGGGTTAGTTCTGGGATTTACATATACAGGTGACTCTGATCAAGAGGTTATTGGAAGAGGACATGCTGTTCAGTTGTCCATAAATTAATGGATTGAAGCCTGGGGGATGGACATTCATTATTTATGAATAATTTCTATAATAGTGTCAAACTCATACAAGAACATCTTCAAAGGAACACATATGTTACAGGAACCCTCTGGAAAAACTGTAGATATTTATAATGAAGAGTGAATTTGTGTACTCAAATGGAAAGACAAAAGAGAAGTAATGATGATCAGCTTGGAGTCTTTTGAGAAAATGGTTGATACCATGATGCATCAAGGCATTATATGTCATAAACCTGAGATAGTTCTGAAGTACAATGAACGAATGGGTAGTGTCGACCATTTCGATCAAGTGGTGGTGTATTACCCGATCCAAAGAAATAGTCTTAAATGGATGAAAAAACTCAGAAGAAATTTTCTCCACACAGACCTACATAATATATATGCAATAAATAATAAAAAATAGTCAAACAAGTCTTTTAAGACTTTTGTAATTCAGAATACAATACCTATTTCCCAGACACCAACAATAAGTCACGCTTCAAAGATAACTGGGTTCAAAGGACACTCTGATCATTTCCAAACAGAATTTGGGAAGGCTGAAGAGACAAACAGGTGCCAAGTTTGTCTAGATAATATGTAAAGACAGGAAACTTCCAATGATTGTCCTGTCTCCACAGATATATTAGCATTATGCATAACAACCTGTTTTCAGTATTCTCATAAATATGTGACACTTTAATATTTTATGTGAGAGTTTTAAAAAATGTAGGATATACATATATATTTATTTAGATTTGATTATGACTCAGATTATAATTTTTGAAATGTGAACTTTTTAATTAATCAAAATCCTAATTTCAAGTTCTAAAACTGCCTCGACAGTAACTTTTAATTCATAAATTTGTACATTTCAATTGGGCTATGTATTTTTGATGAAGAGTCAAACATAAAGTCTTATTACACAATCCCACAACGCAGGTCAAAATTCCCGTTACGGACAGCGAGTGTGCGGGCATGTTCTCAGTCATTGAGAAGGGGTAGGGGAAGCATGCCGGTATGCCCTACATCACACGCTATGGATTGGATGATGATGATGATGATGATGATATTTGATTTGTGGGGCACTCAACTGCAAGGTTATCAGCACCCATACAAATTCCCAATCTTTACACAGTCCAGACTCGCTACTTTCACGAATGACGATGAAATGATGCGGACAACACAAACACCCAGTCTCTGCTGGGGATTGGAGGAATGTGCCAGAGCACTCCTCGTACTGAACAGGTTAACAGCTACTTTTCTCTGAAAACTTCTTTTCCATGGCCCTAACATTCCTTTTGAAACTGCTTTTCCAATATCTGCATTGTAAGGTACTGAAATGTGGGGTTAGTATAGTTTAAATCTTATGGACCTGCATTCAATGGCATATCTTCCTTACCACAAAAGTATCTTCTGGCAATGCGAACTTGCTCTCTAACATATCCTTAAATTCTACCAACCTCCTGGACTTAGCCAGTGTTAACACTACCACATTTTTTTCCTCACAGTAGAATTGCATTAGCTAATCTCATCTCTCTCTCTCTCTCTCTCTCTCTCTCTCTCTCCCTCCCTCCCTCCCTCCCTCCCTCTCCCTCTTCTTCATCACCCAATCTTTTCCCACTTTCCTCCAAATTATTAATTGATTATTCACTTCACTTCTCATTTCTCTCCCACTTTCACCTGTCTTTACATGTCACTCTGTTCTGTTACCTCTGAACTTAAGCTGGTGCAGCTGACTTCCGACTTCCCCCTTCACCTTTGCCTCTGCCTGTCCACACAACAGGTGTTTTACTTCCATCATCAGGGGTCTGAGTGACCTGCCCCTCTTATTCAACCTTCCTCACCTTAACCTCATATCAGCCATTTGGACTTTGGTTTGGAAACTGCAACTGTTTATGATGATAAAAGATGAATTAAAATAATTATCTGTGTCAGTCACTTTTTATTTTCTCCCACACAATGCTTTTCGGGCCTTATGCATTTGTTTTCAGGTAGACCAGTGGATTACATTATGATTTGTTTGCTGGATGAAGTTGGTTGTCTCTTTTGAGCTTCATTTAATTATAAATGAGACATAATCAGCACTTGTTAATGTAATATGGCACTAGGATTAGAAATTTTAAACAATAGCAAAGGCATTTACAATATACTCCAGCAGAAAGAAATTTAAGTTGTCACAAACATACATTTCCATCCCTAGATGGTGCCCAACATGAAACCACAATGTGAACTGTCCAGAGATAGTACAGAAGCGTAAATATAATGCCATGTAAGTCAAATAGCATTCATTACCAGCTTACATTGCAAATCAAAGATACACGTAACAAATATTTAAGTGTTCAACTCTGCAACCTTTTGCTTAAGAATATCACCATTGGAAAAAATAAATATATGAAAAATAGAAAACTGTATGTGTCAGACAAGGATGCCCCCCAACCTTCGTAATTATTTCACATGTTCCCTGAGGAAGGTATTCAGATTCTGAATACACTGAAAAGAGGGAAGGCTGTGACAGTTACATGGAACTGAAACAACCAGCCAATGACAGAAGACTGTGGCTCCATCAACAAGGCATCATCATTTAGAATATGTATGTATATCAGCTCATATATTGTGTCTTGTCGGCAACTTATAGCTCCATCGTTACTTCACCATCTTCCCAGGTGCAGCAGGTGTGTCTGGGTCACGATGCAGTTGTTCTCAGATTCCAAAAGACCACTGAATCTATGAATACTTGAATCTAACAACCTATATTAACTGAGAAAGATTGTGAGTGCCAAGTGGCTACGATAAGCAGTGGAACCTAGAGCTTGTAATTTGTACATGAGACAGTGTTCAAAAAGTGCAGCAATTTTGTGCTACATCTACATCACATGCGTCAGCAGCAACAACAAAAAATCAAGTATATTTAACTGAGAGTGACTGATCTTGATTACGCCGCATTCACTCTGCTATGTTGTGGCTACACTGACATCCATTATGAGGTGTCAAAGAGAGGGATAACACTCTCGTTTCAAAACTACTTTAAAGGAAAAATTGTAAACATAATATGAGTAAAAGCTTGCAATAAGTAAATTCTGGCACATAGTGACAAGTGATTTTAGAAGTAAACTACAATCACCCATTTGCTACACCGTGCCATTTCTCTAAGTATGTCATGTTAAAAGGAAGCAAACCTAAACTCACCACATAGACGAGGTGTTGAGAGGCAGATAGGTACCCCTTTCTTTCAAAACCCTAAGTATGTCATGTTAAAAGGAAGCAAACCTAAACTCACCACATAGACGAGGTGTTGAGAGGCAGATAGGTACCCCTTTCTTTCAAAAGAAGACTGATTGATTGACTGACTGAGAGGGTTTATGGGACCAAATGGTGAAGTCATCACTTCCATAATTCCTAAGTTAGTCACAGAAGAAAGAGGTTCCGCTAAAAGTGGACAAATCCAGTCAGAGGAGTCAAATTATAAAATAATGAAGTTAAAACACACACACAGTAAAAGTCATAAAAGGTAAGACCAAATCTAAAAACTGGGAAAAAAGGGCAGTCTTTCCATGGGAGAGTGGTCATGGGGTCCCAGACCGATAAGACAAGCAGAGAGGCCCCAACCACAACCACCCTGCCCCTGCTCCAAGAATAAAGTAAAACCTTATACCTGGAAATAAAAACCACTTTCACAGAGGAAACTGAGGACCAGTTCAATCATCCGTGAATCGTCTGCTAATATTAAATGTAAGGAATCGGGAAGGCTATACTTAGCACTAACGGCCAAAAGAAGAGGACATTCCACCAATTTGTGGGATACTGTCAGTGTGGCTCCACAACCACATTGTGGGGGTGATTCTTTACATAGGAGGAAGCAATGGGAGAGGTTGGTATGACCAATGCATAGACGGCATAAAATAAGACAGTTCAATACTATTAACCTTGTCAGATGTGGAAACATGCACGTGTCCTCTGCCATCTCCACGCACTGAGGCCCAACTGCTGTAAATGGCAATCTCGGCTGGGTTGGGTAATGAGTGTACAGAAGGGGTGAGCGCAGGAAGAAGAGGTGAGCGCAGGAAGAACGACAGGCAGCAGGGTAGGGGGTGAGGGAAGATGCTGTACTGCTACGTGTGAACAGGGACGTGGCAGGAGCAGGATGGTGGAATGCTAGGTGCAGCATTGGGAGGCATTTTGTGCTGGGGGAGGGGGGAGAGGGGGGGGGGCAGGGAGACCAGCAGAGAGAGGGGGAGGACAATGTAAGTGTGCTGGGGGGGGGGGGGATAGTCGGTTTGTATGAGGTCGGACTAGGAGTAGGGAACGGGAGGAGACAACAATGTGAGAAATGAGGAGATGGAGGACAGGGACAAGCAAAGTTTGAGTCCATGATCGAAGGATATGTTGTAAGGCGAGTTTCCACGTGTAAAATTCAGAGTAGCTGGTGTCTGTGGGAAAATCCAGATGTGCAGGCTGTGAAGCAATCATTAAAATCAAGTACATCTTGTTGCTCAGTAACTGAGTGATTCAGCTATCTCTTGTTCACAGTTTGGTGGTGTCCACTCATGAGGACAGACAGCTTGTTGGCATCACATCCACACAGAATACTGCCCAGTGGTCGCAGATAATTTAGTCAACCCACAACTTCAGTAGGTTAGTAGGGAGAGTGAGTAAGATATTTCTCATTTCAGGATGCAGCAAAAGGTAGTCGAAACCCTGACTGAGGACATGATTTAGTTGTTCCAGTCCTGAGTGCCCACTGACATACAGGGAGGTGTTTCCCTTTTAGGGCCAGTCAGTCTGTGTATGGGGGGGGGGGGGGGGGGGGGGGAGATAGGTAACTGGAGAGATGAGGTATGATATTTCTGTGAAACAGGTAATTTTTGTCTGGGAAGGCCTCAGAAAGAGCCATGGAATATTTGGACAGGGACTGCTCGTCACTGCCAATGTGAAAGCCCAGGAACTATGCTGTACAGAAGGGTCATCTTGGTGTGAGATGGGTGACAACTGTCAAAGAGCAGGTACTATTGATGGCCGGTAGGTACGATGCGATGGAGGCACTCGTGCAGCCATCCATGGGCTGGTGGTCAACAATGAAGAAGGTAGCTTGTGGGACTGAGGAGGGAAGAAGATATTGAGGTTCTGGAGGAATGTGTCTAGGATGTCCTCAGCCTTGATCCAGATTATGAAAATGCCATCAATGAATCTGAACAAGGTGAAGTATTTGAGATTCTGATTGGTTACAAAGGATCCCTAAGATAGGTTGACACAGGATGGTGCCATGCAGATGACTGTACATAGATTTTCCACTGTTTGACAGTAGAACAGACAGATGAAACAGAGCAACAGTCAGCTTGCAGGGCAATGCTACAGCTCAAGGTAAAGGCTCTCATACGTATGGAGCTGTTAGACAGAAGTTGGGTTTTGTCTGCCCATAATGCACTACAAGGTATCTAAGAAAAATACTCAATCACTAGAAAAATACTCAATCACTCAGGTGTATCAAAAGAGGTTTGTTGCCAAAGTAACAGCCTAGTAAAACAATGTCCAGAACTGCTGGAAATGTGTATGCAAGCATTTTTCACATCTCTGTGTTTTGGTTACCACAATTATTTATCTGAAGAGAAGCTTCAATCAAAAACTTTAACTTATTTTTTCATCTGTTGTTCTTATTTTGTCATGGCAGTAACAAAATTCAGGGTGACTGTAAGAGCTGTCACCGCCACAGCTCAAGAAATTTTCAGAATGACCAAGGCAGGCTGCTGAGTAACTCAGACCCAGGTAGCAACATAAATCTGAGGCACTGAGCACAAGCAATAAGATTAAGGGATTACAAATCTGTCCTCAACACAGGGTCTAGCAATGGAAAGGTTAACAACAAAAGACTAAACAAATAAATAAATAAATAAATGAAGACAGGTCACCACTAACCTACAGATGGTCCGACTCAGAAGTGGACACAAAAATACTAAAAAGTCTAAAATAATATATATATATATATATATATATATATATATATATATATATATATATATATATATATATATATATATATATATATATAGTTATAATAGAGGGAAACATTCCACGTAGGAAAAATATATCTAAAAAAAAAAAGATGATGTGACTTACCAAATGAAAGTGCTGGCAGGTCGACAGACACACAAACGAACACAAACATACACACAAAATTCAAGCTTTCGCAACAAACTGTTGCCTCATCAGGAAAGAGGGAAGGAGAGGGAAAGACGAAAGGATGTGGGTTTTAAGGGAGAGGGTAAGGAGTCATTCCAATCCCGGGAGCGGAAAGACTTACCTTAGGGGGAAAAAAGGACGGGTATACACTCGCACACACACACATATCCAGACACAAGCAGACATATTTAAAGACAAAGAGTTTGGGCAGAGATGTCAGTCGAGGCAGAAGTGCAGAGGCAAAGATGTTGTTGAATGACAGGTGAGGTATGAGTGGCGGCAACTTGAAATTAGCGGAGATTGAGGCCTGGTGGATAACGGGAAGAGAGGATATATTGAAGAGCAAGTTCTCATCTCCAGAGTTCGGATAGGTTGGTGTTAGTGGGAAGTATCCAGATAACCCGGACGGTGTAACACTGCGCCAAGATGTGCTGGCCGTGCACCAAGGCATGTTTAGCCACAGGGTGATCCTCATTACCAACAAACACTGTCTGCCTGTGTCCATTCATGTGAATGGACAGTTTGTTGCTGGTCATTCCCACATAGAATGCATCACAGTGTAGGCAGGTCAGTTGGTAGATCACGTGGGTGCTTTCACACGTGGCTCTGCCTTTGATCGTGTACACCTTCCGGGTTACAGGACTGGAGTAGGTGGTGGTGGGAGGGTGCATGGGACAGGTTTTACCCGGGGGCGGTTACAAGGGTAGGAGCCAGAGGGTAGGGAAGGTGGTTTGGGGATTTCATAGGGATGAACTAAGAGGTTACGAAGGTTAGGTGGACGGCGGAAAGACACTCTTGGTGGAGTGGGGAGGATTTCATGAAGGATGGATCTCATTTCAGGGCAGGATTTGAGGAAGTCGTATCCCTGCTGGAGAGCCACATTCAGAATCTGATCCAGTCCCGGAAAGTATCCTGTCACAAGTGGGGCACTTTTGTGGTTCTTCTGTGGGAGGTTCTGGGTTTGAGAGGATGAGGAAGTGGCTCTGGCTAGTTGCTTCTGTACCAGGTCGGGAGGGTAGTTGCGGGATGCGAAAGCTGTTGTCAGGTTGTTGGTGTAAAGCTTCAGGGATTCCGGACTGGAGCAGATTCGTTTGCCACGAAGACCTAGGCTGTAGGGAAGGGACCGTTTGATGTGGAATGGATGGCAGCTGTCGTAATGGAGGTACTGTTGCTTGTTGGTGGGTTTGATGTGGACGGACGTGTGAAGCTGGCCATTGGACAGGTGGAGGTCAACATCAAGGAAAGTGGCATGGGATTTGGAGTAGGACCAGGTGAATCTGATGGAACCAAAGGAGTTGAGGTTGGAGAGGAAATTCTGGAGTTCTTCTTCACTGTGAGTCCAGATCATGAAGATATCATCAATAAATCTGTACCAAACTTTGGGTTGGCAGGCTTGGGTAACCAAGAAGGCTTCCTCTAAGCGACCCATGAATAAGTTGGCGTATGAGGGGGCCATCCTGGTACCCATGGCTGTTCCCTTTAATTGTTGGTATGTCTGGCCTTCAAAAGTGAAGAAGTTGTGGGTCAGGATGAAGCTGGCTAAGGTAATGAGGAAAGAGGTTTTAGGTAGGGTGGCAGGTGATCGGCGTGAAAGGAAGTGCTCCATCGCAGCGAGGCCCTGGACGTGCGGGATATTTGTGTATAAGGAAGTGGCATCAATGGTTACAAGGATGGTTTCCGGGGGTAACGGATTGGGTAAGGATTCCAGGCGTTCGAGGAAGTGGTTGGTGTCTTTGATGAAGGATAGGAGACTGCATGTAATGGGTTGAAGGTGTTGATCTACGTAGGCGGAGATACGTTCGGTGGGGGCTTGGTAACCAGCTACAATGGGGCGGCCGGGATGATTGGGTTTGTGAATTTTAGGAAGAAGGTAGAAGGTAGGGGTGCGGGGTGTCGGTGGGGTCAGGAGGTTGATGGAGTCAGGTGAAAGGTTTTGTAGGGGGCCTACGGTTCTGAGGATTCCTTGAAGCTCTGCCTGGACATCAGGAATGGTATTACCTTGGCAAACTTTGTATGTGGTGTTGTCTGAAAGCTGACGCAGTACCTCAGCCACATACTCCCGACGATCAAGTACCACGGTCGTGGAACCCTTGTCCGCTGGAAGGATGACGATGGACTGGTCAGCCTTCAGATCACGGATAGCCTGGGCTTCAGCAGTGGTGATGTTGGGAGTAGGATTAAGGTTTTTTAAGAAGGATTGAGAGGCAAGGCTGGAAGTCAGAAATTCCTGGAAGGTTTGGAGAGGGTGATTTTGAGGAAGAGGATATATTTTTCCCACGTGGAATGTTTCCTCTATTAATATATATACACCTGGAAATTGAAATAAGAACACCGTGAATTCATTGTCCCAGGAAGGGGAAACTTTATTGACACATTCCTGGGGTCAGATACATCACATGATCACACTGACAGAACCACAGGCACATAGACACAGGCAACAGAGCATGCACAATGTCGGCACTAGTACAGTGTATATCCACCTTTCGCAGCAATGCAGGCTGCTATTCTCCCATGGAGACGATCGTAGAGATGCTGGATGTAGTGCCATTTCCACCTGGCGCCTCAGTTGGACCAGCATTCGTGCTGGACGTGCAGACCGCGTGAGACGACGCTTCATCCAGTCCCAAACATGCTCAATGGGGGACAGATCCGGAGATCTTGCTGGCCAGGGTAGTTGACTTACACCTTCTAGAGCACGTTGGGTGGCACAGGATACATGCGGACGTGCATTGTCCTGTTGGAACAGCAAGTTCCCTTGCCGGTCTAGGAATGGTAGAACGATGGGTTCGATGACGGTTTGGATGTACCGTGCACTATTCAGTGTCCCCTCGACGATCACCAGTGGTGTACGGCCAGTGTAGGAGATCGCTCCCCACACCATGATGCCGGGTGTTGGCCCTGTGTGCCTCGGTCGTATGCAGTCCTGATTGTGGCGCTCACCTGCACGGCGCCAAACACGCATACGACCATCATTGGCACCAAGGCAGAAGCGACTCTCATCGCTGAAGACGACACGTCTCCATTCGTCCCTCCATTCACGCCTGTCGCGACACCACTGGAGGCGGGCTGCACGATGTTGGGGCGTGAGCGGAAGACGGCCTAACGGTGTGCGGGACCGTAGCCCAGCTTCATGGAGACGGTTGCGAATGGTCCTCGCCGATACCCCAGGAGCAACAGTGTCCCTAATTTGCTGGGAAGTGGCGGTGCGGTCCCCTACGGCACTGCGTAGGATCCTACGGTCTTGGCGTGCATCCGTGCGTCGCTGCGGTCCGGTCCCAGGTCGACGGGCACGTACACCTTCCGCCGACCACTGGCGACAACATCGATGTACTGTGGAGACCTCACGCCCCACGTGTTGAGCAATTCGGCGGTACGTCCACCCGGCCTCCCGCATGCCCACTATACGCCCTCGCTCAAAGTCCGTCAACTGCACATACGGTTCACGTCCACGCTGTTGCGGCATGCTACCAGTGTTAAAGACTGCGATGGAGCTCCGTATGCCACGGCAAACTGGCTGACATTGACAGCGGCGGTGCACAAATGCTGCGCAGCTAGCGCCATTCGACGGCCAACACCGCGGTTCCTGGTGTGTCCGCTGTGCCGTGCGTGTGATCATTGCTTGTACAGCCCTCTCGCAGTGTCCGGAGCAAGTATGGTGGGTCTGACACACCGGTGTCAATGTGTTCTTTTTTCCATTTCCAGGAGTGTATATATATAAAAACAAAGATGATGTGACTTACCAAACGAAAGCGCTGGCATGTCGATAGACACACAAACAAACACAAACATACACACAAAATTCAAGCTTTCGCAACAAACTGTTGCCTCGTCAGGAAAGAGGGAAGGAGAGGGAAAGATGAAAGGATGTGGGTTTTAAGGGAGAGGGTAAGGAGTCATTCCAGTCCCGGGAGCGGAAAGACTTACCTTAGGGGGAAAAAAGGACGGGTATACACTCGCACACACACACATATCCATCCACACATATACAGACACACGTTTGGTAAGTCACATCATCTTTGTTTTTAGATATGTTTTTCCTACGTGGAATTTTTCCCTCTATTATAACCACACACACGGCTTTTGTAGAATAGGCTCCTATCCAAACAAAATTTTACAAACACATTCTTAATTATGCAGGCTTGATTTCTGTATGCTTTCAACAATGCTCACCATGGGAACCTTTGGAAGGTGACAGCCCACGAGTACGTAAGACCTCAGTATCTCTGCCTCTTCGCTTGATTGGAGAAAGAGACGGTGCAGTTGGCAAAGAAGGTAATGCTGGTCTCGGAGCTGGAGCGCTGGGGACTGTCTCTTCCAGGACATGTACAAACACATTTAGCACTCGTGTTACATGTATCAACAACTGTTCACTCATCACTGCCAACTGAAAAGATGAAAGCCATTTACACATCGGCACATCTATGATTAAATAGCAGATAGTAAATATAACATGTTGCCCAGAAGGCTACATTTGCACAAAATGAGACAGATAGGAGCATCACTGAAGTTACTGGTGTTGTAGCAGCATATTTTTAAGGTAAACACAGAGTCCAAGTTAATATATTAAAATACATTAACACAACTGGAAAAAAATATTACTCTGAAATCTGCAAAGAAAGAAAACAAGTTGAAGCAAACCCATCACACCAAAATACAGGGTGTTCCATTTATCTGATGACCACCTGCCTAGGGTATTGCAGGCCAGCCATGGAAGCCGCACCCGTCGGTCGAATGAATCCCATGGGACTGCACAGCGGCCCCCTTTTATTTGAGGGTTTTCAGCCTGAAGGCCATACAGGAAACATTCCTTGTCAGTTGGTGTCATTTGAGCAGTGAGACAGGTATCAAGAGTGTAACGGTGAAGTCTGCGAACGCAACAATGGCAAGAGCGAATTATTCAAGTGCATAACGAGTGTTTATTTACAATTCATATGTGTGTACAGAGTCCACTCGTACTGTTCAGAGATTTTTTGAACAGAAGTTTCTAGGTGTTTGAGTTCCAAGGTATGATGCAGTTCACAAATTAGTGAATAAATTTTGTGAAATGAGAAGTGTTCAAGACAAGAAGTGTAAAAGACGACATACACTGCTTACAGCAACTCATCTCAATGACACTGCATACCACCTGGAAAATTCCTCTAGAAAGTCTCTCAGACGTCTCCCACAGCAAACACAAATATCATGCAATTCTGTAAAAAAAGTGGTGCTAACCTGCTTCGGCTAAGGCCCTATAAAGTATCAGTAGTACAAGAACTTCGACCTGGTAATCCTGCACACAAGGTTAAGTTCTGCGAATGGGTTTTAAAACAAGTGGATG